>NC_046222.1:61308688-61615095 GCF_009819885.2 Catharus ustulatus
AGAAAGATAGCCATTATGGTTCTTTTTACTCTTTGTTGGCACACGTGATACCCTGACATGTACCTACCAGAAAAAAATCTTTTATTAGGGGGTATACTTTGATTAGTTGCTTTGATTGCAATGGCTCTCAAGCCCCCTAATGAATGTGTAGCTGTGCATCTCTGAGCTATGTTTTGACAAGAATGTCTTTTCAGGTTCATGAACATCTGGAGTGAAAAACATGCCCCTGTCACAAGCTGAAGCAGGCATTCATTTATTTCACTGTCAAGCAAACAAGTAGCTTTAAGCTACTTTACTATGAGCCCCAGAAATTAGATGTCACTCTTCTGAAACATGCAAGTTATGACTAAGTGTTGTATTGCTGTTACATTTTACTTTTGGAAAAATAGAAAACACAAAGCCATTGTCAGTAAGATAACACGAATTAGTCTGCATAATAAATTATCAGCAGTGCTGGTGTATATTTGACAGTCATTCATCTCGGATATAAGTGGGTATACACTTGTGCAACACCGGCTTTCAGAGTGCACCTAGTTAAGAAATCCAACCTGCTACCTCAAGATCAAGTGCCTCTACCTAGAAAGTAAACCGAAAGAAACAGGTTTCCAGTCTCTGCCGACTTCAAATGAAAAGCACACACAACAGAAGCACCACTTCCATGACAGCAGTCAGACCCACATTAACAGAACTAACTCGCATCCGACAAAAAAGCCAAGCAGAAATCTAACCCTTAGCCCTGAGAACCAACTAGCTGGCAGTTCCCCACTTCCTCCGAGCGGGCTCAGCCTTGCAGGGTAAGAGATGCAGCAGCGAGGCAATCCAGGCAGCCGGGCCGTTTCCAAGAAGCAGGCTCCTCTTCTCCCCGAAAGCCCAACCGCTCATCACCTTATCTGCCCCCGCAGCGACACCTCCCCGCTCCTCTCGCCACGCACCCTGACTCTTCTGACGCATCCCGGCACACTTGAGGCCTGCCAGGTGAGGGGCGGCTCTCTCCCAGAAATCCCCAGAATCCCAAAACACCTCCAGAGCCGCGGCAGGCACCTCTGGCCGGTGCCCACGAGCACAGACCCCGCGCCTCTGCAGCGTCCCTGCGCAGCCTGGGTGACGCACCATCACGAATGGTGTTGCATGATGACCTCTTTTGTCCTCAAATGCATTTCTCCTGCTGGTGACACACTCACGGCAGCCAAAGAGCTCAGCCGTATCACAGAATCACAGGTTATGCGGAGTTGGAAGGGACCCTCAAGAATCATCGAGTCCAACACCTGACCCCGCAGAGCACCATCTCCAAAAACCCCACCATGTCCCTGAGAGCATTGTCCAAACACTTCTAGAACTCTGTCAGGCTTGGTGTTGTAACCACTTCCCTGGGGAACCTGTTCCACTGCCCAACCACCTTCTGGGTGAAGAAACTTTTTCTAATACCCAATGTCAAAATTCCCTCCAGTGGAAAATCGAAAGCCGATCATTAAAAAAAACCAAAGCCTGCATAACTTCAGGTGAAGGATCATGACCAAACTGTTTCGAGTGTCAGGGAATCCGTCCAACCAATGCTGTCCAACCTCGGGGCGAAGCCCTGTACCCCAGAACGCGCCCGATGCTCGGAGCGCTGTCTGGAACCCCCCGTCCTGAGCAGCTCCAGCGATCAGGGGACAAAGCTGCGCAGGGCACTGGGAGCGCATTGGCCCGACCCCTCTCAGAACTGCATCAACTTCAGAGACAGATCTAAAATTGTTCTAAAACTTTTTGCTTTGTTTTTTCTTTAATTAATCACCTCGATCGCACCTACGCGAGGGCCTTCCCCTCCTCCTGCAGGGCACTCGCCACAGCGGGAAGCGCCCGCGCCAGCGCCCGCTTACCTGAGCTCGGAAGTAGAGGAAGAGGGCGACGCTGCAGACCACCTGCCCCAGCCCCAGGAGGACGAGGGCGGCCAGGAGGGAGCGGGACGCGGGCGGCGGGTGCGGGTGCGCGGGCGGCGGGGGCGGCGGCGGGGCCGGGGCGCTCTCGTGGGCGGCGCCGCTGCCCAGCTCCTCCGAGCCGCGCAAGTACTTGGTGTAGTCTCGGCTGGCGCGACGCATCGCAGCTCCGCTCCGCTCCGACGGCTCCACACGCGGCTCCGCCGAGCTCCCCAGCGCCGGCAAACAACCTCGCCGGCCCGGCCGGGCACCTCTTATAAACTGGGCGGCCAATCAGCCCCGGGCGGCGCGGCCCTGCCGCCCTCCTCCTCCTCCCTCCCGCCCGCCGCCGCCGCGCACATCACCGCCGCCCCCTCCTCGCCTCGCCTCCCCGGGCACAGACCGGCCCCCGCCGGCCCGGGTCGGGCCCGCCCCCGGTGCCCGCCGCCGGGCAGCGGCCCGGGGATGGCGGTGGGCGCTGCTCCGCCCCGCGCCGCTCCTCGGGGCGAGCACCGCTCGGGCAGCCCTGCCCCGCCGCCTCCTGCCCCCTCCTCCCCCTTGCCCCGCTCCGGTCTGCGCTCCATCGTCAGCCCAGGCTTCCCTGAGACCCTGGTTGCATCTGGTGGGTCCCCTTGCCCTAAATTCCCTGCATCTGAAATAAACATGCACCTCGGGTGCGCATCCCCTGGTCCCTTTGGTGGGTCCACGCCCTCGGGGCCAAAGGCTGTCAACTCCTCCCTGTCTCGTTCGCTCCTCACTCAAGCCAGGCTAAAATGAGCACAAGTGCTGTTGACTTGCACTGTCCCAAGAAGCAACGCAGCTCACAATCTTGTTAAAGGAATGGGTTAAAGACATGGCAGAGGTGTGCTGGCACCCGGCTGCCCATTAAACCATCTCAGAACCTCTCATCTCCCACATGCTGCCAGCCTGCTACAGTTACCTTTCTGAACCCTTGGTTAGGAACATCTGGTGTTCTTCACGTTTCAGCTTATCAATACTCAAACCTTTCCTTCATAGAGCCTGCCACAGTTTGTGGGTATTTTCTTTCTCAAGGTCCTCTCAGGGTCCTGTTTAGGCCAGATATAAAAGTGAGTTGAAGTCCAACTCAGGCTTTGAGAACATGGGAGAATGACACAGATCCATCTTGCAGGTCACCTTCAACTCAAATACATAGCACAATATCCTGTTTAGGTCTCTCTAATCTAAGAAACTGAGAAAACTTTACCTTCCAGAGAGGTTGACAGAGCCAGACATAATTATGAGCTCAAACAAAGTAGAGAAGAAAACTGGAACTCACCAAACCACAATGCAACAAATCGCTATCAAAAGAAACTGATGCTTAGCACTGAAATAGTGTAAACGGCAATTTCTTCACCAACAAGAAAATGCCTGAGAAATGATGGGAGGACCTGCATCTCAACATCACCCACCACAAAGTCATTGGGAGGAATACCCCAACTATGTCTCCTTTTTAAATGCTTTCTTTTATTCTCAGAAACGTTGGGAGCATTGTGGTCTGTAGTCCAATTGGAGGAAGTGTTCCCGTAAATATGTCTCAACTTTTCTGGAAAAAAAAAAAAAAAGACAAAATAGCCACCATCACCTGTAAAATAACCACGAAAATAATCTCACATTAGAGTTGGCTGCACCCTCCTAAATCAATGTTACATTGGTCTACAAAAACAATTCTTTCAGAAAGAATTTTTTTAAAGGTACGAATGGGTTTTTTTAAGGGTCTACATAGCTTTTAAAATCCAGTCACCAATTAGCTATGGAACAATTGATAAAGGAGAAGTTAGGATAGTATCAGTGATGCTAGCACATGATTTTCTGTTTTCCTGTGAGAAGGAACTCAAGAAAGACCCCTGTTTTCACACTCTAGAATTCAAATTTCTTTCTAATGAAGAGGGAAAACTTTTATGTCAGCTCTTGCCACCTTAAGTTGCTCTTCTAGATTCTTGCAGAGGGAAATGGAAGGAGACTTTCAGTGAAGACCTATGAGGATCTGCAGACATCATCTTTAAATACTTTGTCACTTTCTCTGGACAAACATGCTTCCTCCAGGATCACTGCTTCATTAACCATCTTCTCTACTGGCACCATCTTTAGTATTGCCATCGTATGCTACACCAGGGAACCATTACCTCTGACCCTATGCCTAAGTGTCTTATATGTGCCGGTCTCTTGACACTGAATAACCAAACCCATCTGTTTCGTGTTCATCCACAACCATTTCATCCTCACAAAATCTCAGATGCAACTACAAGCACCCAGGTACTTGTATCCAAGCACCAGGGCATCAGGCTCATCAGGGGTCACCCTGCGTAAAACACAAACCTTTCCACCAAACCAACATGGGTTCCTGGGGTATGCTAGGGGTACATAAATCTGTACTGAAAACTTAGATTCCCTCGTTGATTTCCACCACAAATTCAGCAACCAGAGTTGCGCATCAAACTCTTTGGAAAACTTACATCAGCATCAACTTTCTAGACACCAAGGTCAACATAAAAAATAGCAACCGTCAAAATACCATATGCAGAAAATCCACAGACCAACACACCTCCTTCCACAAACCATCAGCTATCCAAAACACACTAGACAAACTGATATAGCCCACAGACATCACCTCATTTGCTCTGAGGAAGGCACTCATGACACGCCCTCACAAAGCTACAGATGATGCTCATCCAACACTGACACTCCACTGGGATCACATATTTGAAAAAGCCAACTAAGCCTTTTCCAAACTTACTATAATACAGAGAGGAAATCCCCTACTGGGTATCATATACCACAATATGCAAGAAATGTATACTGGAAAATGTTAACAAGCTGTAGCTTATATTGGAAGAAAATCATAACTTAAAATTATTTTTCCTAGAAACACCCATCCTTCCCTTCAAACCACACTCATTATCATTAGCTCCATCACTGAAAGCAAATTTTGGCAGACCAGTATATGCTGGCTAGAACCAGATAGCTCGGGAAAATCATACCCAAATATTTCCACAGCTCTCGTGGTAAACACCTGCTCCAGCAGTACCACCAAAATATACAGATCCTACACATGGACATTCTGAAACTCCATAGGCAGCACAAAATGTGTTCACTGCTCTTAGGGAGCTCTGTGGGTGAAAATCCACATCCAACATCTATCACAGGACACCGAATTAGGAAAGAACAGTGATACCCCATTATCAGTTGGAAAATTACATTCCCAAAACAACTACTCCATCTCTAACCTTGCAGTCCTGGCACTGCAGGACCAAAGATGGGCCAGAGAACCAAAATGTGCAACTCCATTAGATACTGGATTTCATATCAGATGAATTTGACACAGGCTTCTGAGTTTCCCTATTTCTCAAGCCTTGCTGGTCTTTGATTACTGTTTGCTCTGATCATTCCACTTCTGTCATCACTTACGCTCTTAATAGGGTCAGGATCACTCTTTGCTTCCAAAATAGAAAACACTTTTCTCTCAAATGTTCGACTGATTAAGATAATCAAATGGAATTCAAAGCAACAATCTACAATTACTTTCATATGTTCTCTATAGTTTGGACTCAAAGAGTAGTTCATCTGCATGGAAATTAATCTGCTTTATCTAATCATTTACACAACTATCTCTGTGGCCCTAATAAAAGTTCTTTTTTCTTAAAATGTGTGTCATTCTTTGGGCTGTGTGAGGTCTAATGACGTACACAAAAGTTCCCAAAAACCAAGTCCTGGCTCTGTAATGTGAACTCTTGGCCCCTGAGCAGAACACAGCTCTTTCCTATTGTCTACAAAACACTTGTGTTGCAAGACATGATCAACAAATATTGTACCTGTTGTGATAAGACTGCATAGCTGCTAGGATTTTTTTTCATCATTTTGCTATGAAGCAAAACAGGAAGCTGTGTTTACATAAAAAGGTTGTGTTGAAAGTAGTTCTCATTGCGAGACTGATTCTCATTGCAAAGTTGAAAGTCTTGAAAAATCTGAAAATGTTAAAGAGCAACAAACCTGCAGGTCAGAGCAAAACATTAGGGGGAAAAAAATTAGGCTTTTAAATTTTAGTTTGCTCTCTTTCAAAACAGAGAATCACAAAAAGTTTTTGTCCTGACCTACAGTTCAAATAATACAGTGTTTTTTACCTCAAGAGAGATTATGCAGCTGAAATACTCCATTTTGGTAAAGCAGTTAAACAGGTATTATATTCTTACACCAGAAAGATTTTTTTTTCCTGTGGATATATGTTTGTAGCTAAAGTTTCTGGTATTATTGTTGGTTGGAATATTGTCAGTGAAATTATTTCATCAGCCAAAGGTTACTTTTGACCTGACAGAAATGCTTAGTTGAGTTGTATCAAGTTTGAGCATGTTTTGGACAGTAAGGGTTCCGAGGCACAGCACAGACTCTTTAGGGAATGTAAAGAGAATCCTGTACTAAAACTCTGATTTACTCAGTGTGAATGGGGATATTATGATGAAAGTAGTGAAAATAGGCAGAAATTCCATGTACGTTAGGAGGAAATGAAAATCTACAGCTTCCAAAGTTGTCATGAAATGAGCTTTACGGGTTTTTTTTTCCACTTCTCAACATGCTACGCAGTGGTTAATATAAGTAAATATGTAAGTGTAAAAAGAAGGATGGCAAAATATGACCAATAACAGAGAATGGCTTAGTGAAAACATAGGCTTTCAGTTAAAATACTATTCTAGAAAAGTCTGGGAAACAGCAATTGATACACTGGGAAATAATTACTATATTTTAAAAGAACGGAAAAATGCATTAAAATGTCATTTATGTTTTCCAGCAAATTGCCATTCTGTTTCTTTCTGGTCTAGTGAGGATGACAAAGGTCAAACCAATGAAACTGATTTTGAAATATCAACAGAAATAATTAGTGTATCAGTCTTTTATGTTTATGTAAAAACACTTAAATTAAGGTAATAGAAGCAACTTTGTCCCTGATCAGGAAAAATTTTTGAAAGGAAATTGTAGGAACATTCTTACATTATTTTAGAACTAAAGACAGCAATAGGGTGTAGGGGAAAATACTGTGAGAAGATTTCATATCATTCTAGGTTTGGTAAAACCAAAAAAACCCATACCACTTGTCAGTAGTTAAAGTTCTCAGAGTCTGTTTAAAAGCTCAGAGAAATTGGTGAATATATTTTTCAAGACTTCAATATGTTTTGGATCATTTTTCTTCAGTAAGAAGGCTTGAGCTCACCTTACATGGATTTGCACAATTTATTTCTGCATTGTACAAATTTCACACATTAGGATTGCAGCGCCTCAAGGCCTCTTTTGCAGAAGAGAGACTTTCTGGATGTTTTTTGAGACAGATATGCTGAAACATTTCTGAATATAAAAGATTTATTTAGTATCCCTTGACTGTCATGGCATTTTTTTGTCTGAGTTGCAAGTATCCTAGTCTGTGTCCTAGTTACACGTGACATGCAGAGCTGTGAAACTCCTGAGATAGAGTCAAAAGAAAGTGAGAGTTTATCCCAGTGATTATAATCCATACCAGGAGCACAAGCAGTGAAGCACTTTGGTCAGAAGAATCTGATATTGGACAAGGTGTCTCTGGTCAAACTACACATTAAAAGTGTTTCAATTTTATTTTCCAAATAAAACAATTCAAAACATCATACAATGCAATAAGCTGACTATATTAAAGTATTGCAGAAATAGTATTTTTCATTAAATGATACTGTGAAAATTAGTTGAACACTTTCTTTCTTGTTTCACTGAGCAGCATTTCCTTCTCCACTATTTTATGTTGAAATACACACAGCCCTAAGTTTTTATTAAGACCATCTGCCCAAATTTAGATATTTCGATATACATTGCAGCTAGGAACTGTATAACTTTATAACTATATAACTTTACCTTCTTATGGCTGTCTTCCAAGCTGCTACTAAACACCCACTGCTTTCAGCACTACCTAGAAATGGTGGTATTGCTCTGATGCCAAGGAAGAACCTATTGCTGAAGGTATATGCAAGTGAAAACAAATCGTTTGTGGACAGCAGCTGTGCCGCAGGACAGCTTTCTCACACGGGAGGGTAAGAGCAGTACTGAGTCAGACGGGGATCCATCGACTCACACTGGCCTGTGTGGGTGGCAGCTGCTGTAGATTTGGAATAGCCATGTCCAGCTGTGGAGAGCAGTGTGGCTAGCCCAAGCCATGCTCTTTGGAAACCAGACTGCAGTTGCCTGGAGCCTGTCCTTCACAGGGACGGTTTTGTTAATCAAGTGGAGTCTGGAGCTCCAGCCATGCTGGAATTTCTGGATCTGAGACTCTTGAACTGCCTGGTTCATGCAAAAAAAAAAAAACAAAAGTACTCCTAACCCAGGATTATGCACTAACACCAGCTGTTCTGCACCCACAGTGACAGGGAGCAGAACAACTTCATGCTCATTCAATATCCAGACTCTTGCTGCCCAAGAAACCAATGGCCGCAAAATCAATAGTGAGTAAATCCAGCTAAGACAGGAGACTAATGTTCTGATTTCAGAAGGAGGAGTGGCCAACAGTTCATGCCCAGGAAAGAAATAAAAGCACAGGGCAACCATGTAATTTGACTTCCCAGTACACTCCAGCAGCCTGTGGCTCAGAGCTGCCCTAAGTCAGTGGTGGTATTTTTTTGTTTTTAGGTTTATGCCTCAGGCTGTCTGAAGATTCTGATGGTGTGTGGATATGTGATAGAGCCTTGGTGAGAGCTGAGTCTTGGATGGGGCAGGGACAAGAAGATGTGACACAAAAAGAAAAGGCATAGCACAGCAGTGATCACAACAAGGAATATGAGTCAGAAGCTGTCAGACATGCCCAGCAGTGCTTGTGGCTCACAAGAGGGAACAGAGAGTACTAGATAATGTAGCAAAGATCCCTTAGAGAGGATATTGAACAAAGGATACCTGGAAACATGAAGTACTGTATGAAGACTCACGGTAAAAGAGCAAGAGGAAACATCTGGAGTTCAACAGAAAAAAACCCAAAAACCTCCTTCTTAAAATTTAACATCTCTAAATCATAGAAAGCCTTGGGTTGAAAGGGCCCTTTAAGATTATCTATTACAAAGTGATGCTGGAAAGGAAGTTGTCTGAGATAAAATAAGCGTCCACTTCATGTAGACAAATCTTCATCTTACAAAAGGGATATGCTATTCCAGGCCATATGGGAGGACAAAAGAGGATCTCCTTTTGGAAGAGGAAAGGCAGTGCCTCTACCCTTCCCATTAAAGTTTTGACAGTGCTCTCATCAAATCCCATCAAATTTCACAAACTACTTTATTCCCACTCATCTCATTGGCAGTAGGTGCTCCCTTGGCTTGGCACAGAGCAGCCATTGAGGAGGAGATGCTGGGCACTCCCACAGTCACAGGATGTGGGAGACTTGCCTTTACATTTCTTTTTTTCCAGTGGGATTCAAGCCCACAAATATTCCAGGATTCCTAGGAAGAAATCCTAACCACATATCTGTGTGTTGGCTGAAGGATTCACTCTCCCAGTTTGCACAGTTTTAGGGATTTTGAAGAGAAAGGAAATGGGAAGAAGAATAATATGGGGAACGGAGGAGGTGTATAGGTGTGTTCCCATAGAAAGCAATGTTTACCTTAGAGATAATATCTGTCTATCTGGAACATCTGTCTTCATCTCACACTTCCTCTTTTCTCCACGTATTTCAGTGGTTAAAGCATGGGGCAAGAGCATCTGGTTTCAATTCTGCCTCCATGAAGGCACAGAAGCATGTCCCACGTCCCCAAAAAGGAGCACAATCATCCGTTGTTCTGACACGGGAGCAAATGCATTTTTGTAAGCCCACCTGCCAGAAGTGTTCCACATTATCATTCACACTCAGCACTGGGCCTTGTGAGTTTCATTGCAAGTACCTGCCATGGAGAGCTGACTGCAGACCCAGCTCAGGACATGTTCCAGTGCTTTGATAAGGACAACATGAAGTCCGGTGTCACAGTGCCCAACATGCCAGCCCCAGTGCGCTGCAGATGGTCAAAGCCTGCACAGCAGCTGAAGTAACCTGCTGAAACATACATTCACTGATTTTTTCCTCCTTTGTCACCTCATTTGATCCTGCAGCCAGTAGCACTTAACAGTTCAAATAAAGAGTGTAGTAAAAGCTGCCCAAGAGCATTATAAAGCAGAGGCAGGTCTGACAGTCTGAGGCCACCTATAGCATAGGCACTGTAGCATAGTCTGTAGCAAAGAAATGCACTGGTAGTTTTTTTGTATTAATCACTTATCAGTAGGGCTGTAGTGCTAAAACTTGCATAAACCCTTCAACAAATGCATCAGAACTGCACAGAATCAACTGTGGTTTCAGGAAATATTCAAGTAGAAAGCAGCAACTGCTTCAGCATCACTTGGAGCCTGAAGAAACAGGATAGTTTCTGCGTTTATAACTACTTGCAGAGGATTACACTGTATTCTGCTTCATCATACAAAAGCACAATAAAATAATTAAATGAAACAGGGAACAATGCTGTTTATTCTGCCACATTTTTGAAGATCTCAGTCCTAATTACATATCATAAAATACTTTGATGTCTCATATAAAAGCAAAGTGTGAAAATAATACTTTGCTTGTTGAGAACTTCCTACTAATTATAGTTTGAAATGTTTGCATTTGCTTTATTTCCTCAAAGGCGATTACCAGCAAACTGGTGAAGTTGGGTGAGACTCCAAATACAATGCTCTTGTTCCAGATCTATTTACACATGGGGATAGGGTTAAAGCCCTGGTGAAAGCTCACAATCTGTCCCAATCTGGTACCCACACTGAAGAAAAATTTTAAACTGGAAGCAGAACAAAGAAGTGCTATAAGAATATCAGAGGAGCGAAAAGTTTTCAGTCAAGGCTAAAGGGGTATAATTATTTGTCCCAAATACATTCGGTATATGAAAGTGGAAAAAGATCTTCTTTAAAGTAAAGGTATACAGACAGGTGAATCAGTCTAAATTGTCAATGGTTATTTAAGCAGGAAATCAAAAGAAGGCTTTCACAGAATCATAGAATACAGTAATTTCACGACTATAATGTGCACCCTTTTGACTAAAATTTTCCCCGGAACCCGGAAGTGCGCCTTATACTCTGGTGCGCCTTATCTGATGGACAAAGTTCAAAACATTTGCCTACCCGGAAGTGAGGGCTGCGAGCCACAAGGGCAGCCGGCAGGGCCATGGCTGCCAGGTGGAGGCGGGGCGGAGCAGTGGCGGGCACGCCCCGGCCCCGTGGAGGTGGAGCCGCCCATCCAGAGGCACGCCCTGGCCCCGTGGAGGCGGGACGGCCCCTCCAGAGGCACCCCCCGGCCCCGTGCAGGCGGGACGGCCCCTCCAGAGGCACCCCCCAGCCCCGTGCAGGCGGCACGGAGGGGCGGCGGCCATAGCCCGGCCCCGGAGAGGCAGCACGGAGGGGTGGCGGCCATGCCCTGGCCCCGCCGGATGCAGGCGGGCCTGGGGCCCCGCGGCACCGCCCCTGCCGGGTACAGGCGAGCCCGGGGGCCAATGACTGCCGGCTTGAGGCGGAGGGAGCTGGGGGTGGAGCCTCGCTGCAAAAAAAAAGTGCACCTTATAGTCCGGTGCGCCTTATGGTTGTGAAATTACTGTACTTCAGGTTTGAAAAGACCATTAAGATTATCAAGTCCAAGCAATAACCTAACACTGCCAATTCCACCCCTTAGCCTTGTCCCTAAGCACTACACTTGACTTGTTGTTTAATACCTACAGGAATGGTGACTAAGCACTTTCCTGGGCAGCCTGTTCTAACACTTGACAATCCTTTTCTTGAAGAATTATTTCCTAATATCTAATCTAAAACTGTCCTCTTGCAATTTGAGGCCATTTCCTCTTGTCCTATTGCTAATTGCTTGGGAGAAGAGCCCATTCCCCAACTCACTACACTTTCAGGCAGTTGTAGACGGTAATAAAGTCCCCTCTGAAGCCCCTTTTCTCCAGGTTAAACAACCTCAGTTCCCCCAGCTGCTCCTCATAAGACTTGTGTTCCAGATCCTTCACCAGTTTCACAGCTCTTTTTTTACCCATTTAAGGAGAAATGTTCTAGAATAACCTATCAGGGTAAATGGAGCAAGGAGTTTCTCCAGAAACCTCACTAGAAAAACGTTATCTGTGAAAGGACTTATTTAAGTGTTTTGTAAGTCTTGCAATAGAAGGTATCTATCTTGAAAAGTCTTTTCCAGTTCTCCTGTGATGACTTCTGCTTCTGGATATCAAGAACTTTTGAATACAAAGGAGAAGGTGATCCTCTGTTTGTGCAAGGTGCGTGTACCTTGAAGCTCAGAGGAATTAAGTGGCTTCTACCTTAGATCTATGAAATAAGGCTGTTTCTCATGGAGTTTTAAAATTATTATAGTGAATAGTTTAATGGGAGTGAGGCTCAATATCTAGTTATTGTTATCAACATGAATAGTGAGGTTTAGAGAATCAAACTGCAATACAAGATTTCAGATTTTAAGTTCTGTGCAGCTTTTTCTCTCGGACACCACACCTATTGTGCCTGTAATTAGCAGAAAACCGAATCCCAGAAAGAAAAAAGAAAAAAAAAAGAAAAAAGAAAAAGAAAAAAGAAAAAGAAAAAAGGAAAAAATAAAAAAAGAAAAAAGAAAAAAAAGGAAAAAGAAAAGGAAAAAGAAAAAAGAAAAAAAAAAGAAAAAATAAATAAGAAAAAAAAAAAGAAAAAAAAGAAAAAAAAAAGAAAAAAGAAAAAAGAAAAAAAGAAAAAAGGAAAGTTTCAAACTCTTGCCGTAAAATAGATGCTCCTGGTAGAAAGACCTCCATGGTAACAATTCTGAAAATTGAGAAGTGAATCTGGAAAGGAGCACATATTCTGCTCCATATTAATGCTCTGGCATTGCAGCCAACATGCACTGCAAGTCCTTGAACTGTTTATGCTGGTGATGGTTTTATCTTCCTGTTTTATGGAGTAATGCCTTTCCCTGGCAACAAGTCAATGGATTTTACTTATTTTTTGCTCTCCAGACATCTTGCATTTAAAAAAAAAACAAAGACAAAAACAAAAACAAAAAAATGAACAACACTTGTCCTGAGGTTCATCTCTACCTACAAGACTCATCATTAATTAAATGGCAGCTTTTCTATCCTGTCACCACACTTATGGACAGCAGAGTTCAAGAAGTTCATGAACTGGTTCCCCACAGTTATCTTGAACATGAACTCACTGTTTAGTCAATGGCTTAGAAAAACAAGGCTGGACAGCTGGTCTCTGTGCTACTTACCACAGTCTCAGGGCAGGGACAGAGGAAATTTAGAGAATATTTCCAAATACACTCTGCCAGATTATTCAAATCTACAATGCATCCACATAGATGTTAAGTATTATTTGCTCTGGAATTTAATGTACACTGTAACATGCTCCCTGTTTTATGGAGTGTGAAGTCTGACATTTGAAATTAGTGCTGTTTCATAGCCTGGTATCTGGTTGCTACATCTGGCTGTGTCATGTATTCTGGGGAAGTGCTGTACCACAAGGACTTGAGCCGCAGAGGATGGTCAGACAGATGAAGCTAGATAATCTTTTTTATGTCCATGAGGGTCAGTGTTTCAACACCAAGAAGAACTAAAACAAATAAACAGAAACAGGACTCACTGTAATTAATGGCTCCAGAACACAATAAATCCAAACAGCTTCTTATTTTCTATTCGTGGCTTGCTTCAGACTAATATGAAAATTTAGAGGGTAAAAAAGATCTTTCCTCTTGACTGTTGAATTGGAACTTTCTTACAGAACCACTTTCAAACTAAATATGCAGACAGACAGAGCACTCCCCCTACCCAAGGTCTCTGTCTGTATGTATGCATGTCTGTGCCAGTATGTCATTTGAGAGGGTGCTTCCTTTCCCAGTGTTTCCTAATCCTAAGAAAACACCATGTCCTCACGTTTTAACTGTGCAAAAGCATTTCAAAAATGTTGCCACGTGGACTTAGATATCAAATACAATTTGTTCCTTCTCAGATTTTCATGTATTTTCTGGTGATCCAAACCAATTTTCACTTTAAGGTCCTTAAGCATTAGGCTTGAAGTGGGATGGCTGCAAAGATTTTTTCAGCACAGATTACCAGATTTACACACACTTCACTGTTGATCAGTAATATGACAAGATTTACCTTATGAAAACTGAAGATTCATCCAATGGGTTTATAAACATGATTTATTAGTACTGTCGTCGGCCCCAAACACGTGCACACACACACAAACAGACATATGAAAACTGCAGTCTGGACTCAGCAATCACTTTAATCTTCACACAGAAATCAGTGAAATATTTCCATTTTGAATCAGAGACTGCCTCTTTCTCTTTTACATCCCACCTTCAGCATCCCAAGGCATCATCTCTCCTCATCTTTGGCTTTGTCACTGGAGAACAAAAGGAGGAAAAGCTACGACGGGGTAGGAGGGACAAAGTGAAATTCCTGACAAAGGCTGTGTTTCTTGTGCAAACTTCATGTTCTGATGCCTGTTCAAATCAAGCCTGCAATTCTGCACATTATCTACTAAACATACACTGTGTGATTTGAAGAAAAACGTCTGGTTAAACATCATTCCTTGAGGCTGGTTCTTTGGTAGTGTCTTCTTTACAACTGATTTTGAAGCAGCTTATCTCCTTTTATTACGGAAGCTCAGGCAGTATCTCTTTATGAGATGTGTTAAATCCCCACACACGCAAGTTTTGAGGTTTTAAAAATTTATTTTGAATAGCTGCACTCATGCGGATTGTCACTGTGCCAGCCCTTGTTGCAAATAGCATGCTGTCCTTCTGTGCCCTGGGCCTCCTGGTTGGTCTGGGAAATGCAGTGTGCTAGGAGTTTCTGGCCTCCTTTGGGGTTAGGTATGATGGTCTCCGTTGTGCGTAAGCAAGTGGTTTCAATCCTTAATTGCAATGGGGAAGTGGTCAGACAACATACAGTCCTAGCAGGATAATGGCAAAATGTCTTGGAAGAAGACCAGAAAATAGCAAATACATTACATATGAAGTGAATATGTATTTCTAACATAACCCGGAAAATGTGTAACACATAGGAAGGCAAAATGCAGATATGTTTTTGATGTTTTTTCTTTAAAACTGGTGCATTATCTCATGCTATTCCCTTATTCCTCTTTACAGAAATTAAAGAAGTGGTCTAAAGATTTTCTTCTTACATCACAATTACACAAATTCAAACATTTATTTTGAAGACATGGATGTGGGTTTTGACTATAATTATGAATTGAAAGTGAGCTGTCAGTCATCAGCAGCGAAGCACCAAATTACAGGATTTTGCCTTGTTTTAGCTAGGAGAGAGATTGCTTCACCACAGATGAACACTAATACCTTACAGTAGACAGCTCACCTCTTCCAAAGAGACAGGAAATCTTTCACAATATCATTTCGGTAACTTACTACATCCTTCTGAGATATGTTTTACTTTGCTCACTTTACAGAGGATTAAACAGAGACATAGAAAATTTAGCAGCTCTAAGTCTCTCTATAATTCAACATGACAGTTGGGAATTGCTTCCAGGAATTGTGTTTCCAGTGCTTTCTTACAATCACTTTAGTGATTTTCTCAAAAGTGTTCTAGCCAGGATGAAAATCCAGCTTATGTTCCCAATCTTGTCTGTGAAGCTGATTATCTGAGTAAACATCAATTATCATGTACATCCCTGAAGGAAAAAAAAAAGCCAACCAGCCAACCCAACCAAAATCAAAACAAAACCTAAACCAAACCCAAACAACAAATAAGGGACAACCTCTCATCTGAGAGTTTCAAAGTGAGCTATTTGGCCTTCCAGCTCTCACTGCTACTTTCAGACAAGGCTACACATCACTTACATGTGGATACTTCTGTGCCTTACCTGGGTTTTTTTTTGGAGGTGTGGATGGATTCTCCCACCTGCCGTCCCACCTGTCTGTGTATCCATACCAACATGAAGGTGGCAGGACATTATATGTATGAGGTAGCAACAGCACTGAAGATACTGATGCCCATTCCTCAGCTTCACCATCTGAAGTAATACACAGAAGATTTGTGCTCTTCCCATTCCTCTTGCAGCTGCATTTCTGCTCTTTACAGAGTGCAGCTCATACATATATGTAAAAAAATCATACATCTATGAACAGCATCTCTGGTTTTATGTCATAGACTTTCCTCTCTATGTAATAAATCTTCCCTCTTGTTCATTAAAGTGGAAGCCTATCTCTGATTTTATGAGAGAAATACAGAAATAAAAGTAACTCCTACTTGATCCCGGTCCAAAATAAAATATTGCTTAATATCACTTCTTAATTTAAGACTTTTTTTACAAGTCAGTAATTTCTATTTTCTTAGTATATATGCACAAAAGCGAGCATAAGGGTTGCAGCTTAATTCAACAAGAAGTGTTTTAACTTACATTACCTTAGAGGCAGTGATGACAATTCTTATAGAGCAGGTTATGGTCTCATTTTAAATAATTTCTATCTTCAGAAATAGCAGAGTTGGCACCAGATGCTCATGAGACTGTGGAGTCATCTTACTCTACCAGAAGAGGAGCATGTAAGCATTCAGCTTTTCCAGGGCATGTTTTGCTCTAAATCCACCTTGAATCTGAGGGATATGTGTGGATCTTTATAGCTAAAAATATTTATAGCACCCTGTGTTGCCTGCTCAGCTATGGCAACATGAACAGCATGTCTTGGTATACCCAGCATTACTCCAGGTACTCCAAGAGAAGCTAAAACCTGAAAATTACCTTTCCTTAGTCTGGTGCTGGGTAAAACATTCTTCCAGGCAAGGCAACACCCCAAGACACTATAAAACCTGGTATGTGTGTAAATGACTACTCCAGGGCTGGTTTGGAGCAATTTCACAGTTTCTATATGCACCTAAAGTTTATAGTTCACCTGAAGTTCACTGGCTTATCTGAAACTCAGTCGCCATCATGTTGGGAGAAGGGAAATATCCATTTAATTACGCCCTTTGTCTGCCAGCACAAATGCCTTTGCTGGTATTGAGGAGGTAGGACTCAGAGGCTATGTTCAGTCTGACCAGAGAATGGCAAATGAATGAATTGCAACTGCAGCTGTTTTGTCTACATAAAAGGGAAAAAATATAGAGGAGGGGAAAAAAAACCCTAAAACAACATCTATATATTGGGGGGGGGGGGGGGGTGGGGAGAAAGAGCTGTTCTACTGTGGACACTGTTTTGGTTTTTTGTAACACTTCTCACATGGGATTGACCAAGTATTGCACATAAAAATATCTTGGGGAAATATCACTGCTGTTTTTCAATATATTAAAATGGCTTCAGATGGCTAGAGAAAACTGCTAAGACATTTTCAACCCACGATGACATTCAGAGCTCTGAAGCATAAGTGAAAAGTGCAAATTGTTTTATGCAGTTTCCATTTGCTCTTTTCAGTTGCTTGCAATACACCACTTTCAGTATTAGACCTCATTACCTGGGGAGTTAATTATCACAAAACAAGCATATCTCTCCATTCTGGTAAGAGTCTCCTGAAGGTTGAGAGTTGTTCACTCTAAAAATGTGTTAAAATTTAATTTTCGGGTATGGTTTATAGAAGTTGGATTGTACATTCTGTGTGGGAGTCCCTATTGGTTGAATATGGGGGGAAAAGAGGTGGATTAGCCTTAAAATTAACCTGAAAGTAGTTCAACACACTAAAATAAAAAAACCAAAAACCAACAAACAAGATGGAGTGGGCAATTCATTTTCTCTGATTCATTTAATATTAGTGGAATTTATCAAAGAAATTAACTAGATCTGTTTCTTACCAGCATAGAATATCTACCTGCCAATATGAAGAATATCCATTTGCCAAAATGAGGAAATATTACTTTCCCAAGTAGTAACCAAATTCAAAATGCTGAAAATAAACCCAGAAGGAACCAAGTAAAGACAGCAGCACCGCTGCTTTATTTTTGTAGCTCTTTGTAACTCAGTTTCCTGTTCTGTAATAAATTGCTTAACCTCTTACAAGATTAAGCTTATTTTCATCATTAACCTTGTCCAGTAAAAGCGAAAGCAGATTGGCAGATGCAGGTTAGTCTGTTCCCACAGTAACAGGTAATCTACTTACAGGGTGAATTTGCATAGTATCGATGAGCCTGCAGCCCAGCACGTCCTGCCTCGCAGTACAGCTGCAGGAGCCAGCTCAAAGACAGCTGACAGCAGGGAGGAATTCCGTGCAGGAAAGCTCCCATTCTCCAAGCACAAGCCAGAAGGCAAGGAAGGGGCGGTGGGAAGACAACTGATTGCCTAAAATGCCCAAACACAGCTTGCTTTCTAGATGTCACCCTGAGCTTGCTGGTTTAAAGGGCTGCATGGAGAAATCAGCTATGTCTAAAGCACCACAAAGATGCAAGTATTTGATGTCTAGGCTGCAATTTTCTGGCTCTCAGTGTGAAGTCAATGCCAAGTCTGTAGCAGGGGTCTGTTAACACCTTTCTGTTTTTTGAATATGAAGTCATAGTTTGGCCATCTTAAGTAGCAGCCTAAATCCTACCTCTTGAGCTCATAAACGATGGTCGCTGCTACACCAAAATAAGGCAGCTATACCAAGAAGTCTGAATGTGATCCAGACTCACCAGCACCAGCTTTGTTATCTAGTTTTAGATATGTTGCAATTATTATCAAAGAATTCAAGAGAACAGAAGTAAGAGAGGTCAAGAGAAAACAAGTAAACAGGATCATTGAGATTCTTGCACAAAGCAGCATCCTTGTGACTTAATAACAAATTTGGAAGTACATTTGGGCTTGTTTCCTCACCTAGGTAGATGCCAAAGGTGGTTCTGCCTATCTCTAGTCTCACTCAATACTCTTTGTTGCAACATTCAGATCTAATTTGACTTTTTATCAGTCAGTAGATCTTTGATTGTCCAGCTTGCAATTGTTAATGTTGGATATGAGAAGGGTAAGTTAAAAAGAAAAAAAAGTCAAAACCATTTATTTTGGACATGGTTAGTGAGATATCAGCTGGCATACAACAAGTCATTTTGCGCTACAGATGTTTCAGTATCTGGCTTTAAAGGTTTTTTCCCTGCAATTATGTTACACTACCCACAAACACAGTTTTTTTTTCCTTAGTTCAAATGGCAGAAGCCCATGTACCGGATTGAAATGTTCCAGTCCTTCAAATGCACATTGCACAATGCTTTTGAGCACTGAGACTTCTATCCTTTCATTTTCTGTCTTTAAAGATCTAGGAGAGGGACACACAAATCGGTTAAGAACACAAAAAAAAACAGCAAAGGAAGTTAAGGAACATGGTGGGCATATATACACTATAGTATGTTTTGTATATATCAGAATCATACACGAATGTCATGTCTAGAGTATTTTGTTATTGTTTATTTTCTGGCAAGCCTTATTTGGACATATAAATATTTTGGTCAAGGCATCAAAAGACAGTGTTGTACAGAACTGGCCAAACTCCCTCTCTAGAGTTTCAAGCAATTCCAGACCAGCTCCCACAATGAAAATGTGCTGTGTGACCCCATGGAAGTGAGCAGAAATGGACCCCTACAATTTTTTTTAGTCTTCTGAGCCTCAGC
Source organism: Catharus ustulatus (assembly GCF_009819885.2). Lineage (NCBI taxonomy): Eukaryota > Metazoa > Chordata > Aves > Passeriformes > Turdidae > Catharus > Catharus ustulatus. The sequence continues at coordinate 61,328,166 of NC_046222.1, forward strand.
TGTGCACCAAGGCTAAATCAAAGTGAGAGGGGAGATCTCTTCATATGTCCTAGCTATGGCTCCTGGAGGTCCTTTCCCTTTCCTTTTCCTTGCCTTGCCTTCTCTTGCCACCAGACTTGCATTCTTTTAGTGTTTTTCTACTACATTATGCTTAAAACCAAATAGAAAGATAGGCTATTTACCTAAAGTGTAATTTTTGTCTCAGTGTATATTGTCCCCTAATGTTTCAAGATCTCAGGAAAAGGGATTAATGGCAAAAGAGAATATGTTTTCCCATGGCTAGAGGCATAGGGATAAAAGATGGAGCAGGGAAAGAAAGACAAGGTTGAGAATGAGAAACAGTGATGACATTTGTTTTCTCAGATGAAAAGCTGTTGCCCTTTGAGAATACTTAGCATATTTATCTTTTAAGGGAGGAAAAAGAATTCCCACTAGATCGACTGAAAATTTGACAAAGGTCTGAGAAATAGGATCTTCTCAGAAGATCTTTGTCTGTAGGTGGGTAAAATCATAATAGCTCTGTTTTTCTTGGTTTTCTTTACATGAGAAAAACTGACTAAGAATGCCTTACTATGCATAATTGTAAGGATATTTATTTCTCGGAGTTCTTTTTTACCCTGCATCTCTGTCAATTGAAAGGTCAATTTAGTTATTTTTCCCTCCCTCACATCCTATACTGAGGGAAAAAAACCAACACCAAAACATGCAGACAGGTCTTTCAGCTTTCAATGAAAATAACAGCTGTTACCCATACAAGCAGCTTCCACCCAGAGCAAGGATGACATCGCCACAGTGACTGAGATTTTCCTCCCAGCAGGCAGAGCTTTATCTCAGGCAGAGCCAGGCGCTGCTTCGCTTAGCAGAAACAACTGTCATGATTTCACTGTGGAACATCCTCTGCTTTGGGACTGGAAGGAAACCTTTGATATGACTGCATCTCCCAAGTTATCATGTAAATGATGGAGCATATTGACTGCAAAAATTGCTAGGCTCAGCATTTGTTTGTTTGGTGTGGCACATGCAGAAACTTTGGTTTCATATTGTTTTGGTCAGATGTAGGTTTTGCATTCCCTTCTTATTGCCTGATAAGTGCACTGGGAAGACCACCAATCTTTTGGGTGGGCTCTACAAGAGTCTCTGATTTCCCAATTTATTTAAATTCAGGGTATGAAATCATTGCAACAAAACCACAAAAGCCATGGCGTTTACAGACAAACTAAAGCCTCTTCTCTAGTTACTGAGATGCAATTATAGTATAATACTAAGCAAGCAAATATTGTTTAGCAAGGAGTTAGTTTTTCCCTTAAACCAGTGAACAGCTAGGACAACCGACATTTCACATGTGTGCCTAATGGCAGGCCAAGCATGGATGCAGTACCACAGTGAGCCAAATTCAGCAGATAAGCTGGAAATACTCATGGACTTCCGTACTGATATTAGTCCATCAACGTGTGTCTCATAGGCCAGATGTGAAGGGCATAAAACATTGTCAGGCAGAGAAGTAGGCACTGTGCTCATCAGTAGCATGGGACTGTGGAATAGATGGGACTCCTTGAGCATGCATGGAACCTGGGGTACTTTTGACAGCTCTAGCACCCCTTACACTAAGCCACCCATGCTGGAAAATATGTTTGATAAGAACATTTCAGCTAGAAGTTGGAAGGGACACGTGTTGTGTTTCCCAGCAATGCTCAGAAAAAGAGTTTGTAGGTTGAGAGTAATGAATTGCATAGGAGCCATAAGAAATACAGAATTTCAACAACTAACAAGGGGTAGACCAATCTATAAAAAACATCTAGCTCTAGTTGGAGGTACATGACATGCTTGAAACTGTGTTCAAGATTGTTAGAACCAAAGTGTTGCTACATCAGGTGTGATGGGTGGCAATAGACAACCCAAGGCCAGTCAAGATTAAGGACATTTATCTGTGTAAAAAAGCAGCAGCACCTTTAATTTTTTCTCCAGCTGCTGTCTTTCAGACAGCCTTCAGCAGTGTCCCAGTCTGGCAGTGCACATTTGGGTCCTGGGGTGCACAGTGCTGTTACTTCTGCTCACAGGCAAGGCATCTCCCAGCAGAACAAACATTTCAGTTCCTGAACAGCTTTCGCTAATTGAGCTCTGCACATTAAGTGCGTGGCATTAAGGGATAATGTTGTGGCTTTTTACATTGTCTGCAAGTATGCAGAGCTGCTGTGCATTACCAGGGCTTCTCAAGAGACCTGTTAACTGCTTTTTAATATTTCAACCTCTGACATGGGTGTTAATGTGGTGTTATAATTGGAAAAGTCTTTCTCCCTTACTCAGCAGTTTCACTCCATGTGTGTGTTCCAAGACTTACTTGCTGACTTTATTGACACACATAATAAGTTTATTGCTTCTCCTCTTGCTCTATACTGTTATTGCCAAGTCCCAGGCATGCAATCTTCAGTCTTGATGGAAATGCATAAGCTAGAAAAGCATAAAGTCTGACTTCTTTTATCCAGACCTGGGGTTGCAAAGTTGTTAGGTAGCAAAATGAGAGGAGAGGGGGTGAATGCATCATTTCAATACCAAAATGAGTTGATCCAGTCCAGAAGTCCTGTCAATACAGTTTGACAGTGTACTGTTTCTGGGTCTGTCTCTGGCCATGGAGACCATATGTTTCCCATCAGCCCATACATCCATCAGGCTACCCCTTAGTTATTTAAAATTAGATTTTTCTGGTATTTTGTACTTTCCAGGTTTGTCCACAAAACCCTGAACCAGAGTTCATAGAAATAGAATCACAGAATACCTTGAGTTAGATCCCTAAGGATCATCAAACCCAGCTCCCTACTGGTAGTTAGGACTACCTAAAACTAAACTATGTCACTCAGAGCATCATCCAGACACTCCCTGAACTCTGACAGGCTCAGTGTTGTGGCCACTTCCCCGGAGAGCCTGTTCCAGGGGCTGACCACCCTCTCAGTGAAGAGTTATTCCTTGCCCTGCAATTTGGCCATACTGATTTCTGCTGAAGCATGGCCAAAAGTAGCAAAAGGGGCATTTGATGATGATGCTCTGAACATTTAGGTTTAGGAGGAGCAGTGTTGCCTTGAACAAAATGACTTTTTAAGAAGGGAAAGAATAGAAGAGTGGCTGTGAATAGTTAGGATCAGTGTGAGATGTGGAGATTTCCTACCACCGTACAGAGAGCAATAACTTGAAAAGGATGGGTTCAATAAAAAGAAACTCATTTGATATAAAAATGTTAACACATGCCTAGACAAGTAACTTCCTACTGAAGCACATTCCCCTGCATTCATTAAGATCTTCTTTATTTCCTTCTTTTTATGCTCCTTTTTAGGATTTCCACAAATTGGCTTCAACATCAGCTTAAGTCTTTCAACAGAGTAAGGAAATTTGAGTTTGGGGATTTGGAAGATGATAGTAAGGCTAAACTAGGATCTGGCCAGTGTCATGACAGTTCAGCCATCCCAAGGCAAAGGAAGGACTGACACAGAAGGGGCAGAGGAGGGGAAATTCTTCCAAAGCCGCGTTTGTGGCTTGTGCTGATGCTTAGGAGAAATAGCTGTAAAATAATGACTTGTAGGGAGTTTCTCACCAGCAGTAGTTGCCACACAACCATGCCAGGTTGGATTTTAGTTATATCAGCTTTCTGAACTGACATGCCACTGCTCACACTAAGTGGTAGCAGCACTGGAAGTGGGTGGGAAAGGACATTCAAGGGCAGGGCAAGGGGAGCTGGTCCACATCATCTTCAGCTCATGTGAGCTTCAGCTATTTCACAGCCGTAGTATAAGAACTGTGACTGTGGGAGAGGGCTTAAAGCAAGACACACACCTGCATCACCGTCTCAAGCATATCATCTGGCCATGAATCTTGTCTGATGAATGTCATGCCTGAATAGCCACTCTTAGGGCAAGGTGCAATTTTTAAACAATTACACTGGTAAGAACCACAACTTACTCTCTAGATTTCATTTCCTCTGTGTGGTCATGGGTTTTCCAGATAAGCTCAGCACCCTTCCATGCAGCCCAATCAAGCAGTACTGAAATCCCACAACAGACATTGACATTGTGTGCTCCCTCAAATTCAGCTTCCATTTTTCCCAACAGTGATTTGCTGTGATGTTTCTAAGCAGTGGGTGGGTCCTCAGGTTCACTTTGTCCATGCAAAAATGGGTCTCATATGAGCAGACCAGTACTGCAGCATGAGCCATCATGGCACGGCCTCTCATGTTAAAACACTGCCAACATCGCCGAGCAGCCTGCGGCACACAGCCACATTCCCTTCCCACTGTACAGTTTTGACAAGGATAAAAGGAAATACTCAGATTTCCCATGGGAATGTGGGTGATCTCAGATGTGAAGGAGTGAAGTGTTAATCAGTTATTGCATTTCTTAATGAGGAACAACATTAACTGTGTCATTTGGTATTATTGTTTGGAGGGCTGGTTAACTGTGTTACATTCATTCAGCTCTGATCCTGCACATAGCGAACATTCTGTGCAACTGCACACCTTGCCATAAGGAATAAATCTGCTGGAAAAATGCTGTGATTGACTAAGAGTGGTCTTGTTAACTGGAGACCTTCCCAAATGGCTACATCTGCTTCGACAAACCATGAGAAATAGAAGTACCAGCAAAAACAATAATACCAAACTCACAGCAGCAGGTGCTGACTTTGGAACAATTGTCTTTTCATTTTTAAGATCTGTTACTACTTTGCCAATGTTCTATTAGTATGCCAGGTGACTCAATTCTCAGTTTTTTATTATTTGTTTTGGCAAACTGAAATAACATGATAATTTTGAATAAATCTGAATCAACCAAGAAATATGCTGTGAGGAAACTGTATTTAACAGAACTTAAGAAAAAGTTGAAGGTCTGGTAGGAGTTTTAAACAATATATTTTTGTTACAGGAGTTATTTTTATTTTAACCATTTTTGTTAGCACAGTAAAAATAAAAAGGACAAACAAATATTGTCATGTTATTCCAGATGCACCATTTGTCTGCTCCAGCATAAAAAAGAATTATTTTAATCACTCAAAGATGCAAGGTTTTTGATCTTGATGCAGGTCTCAGGGTATCTGTCTACTCCTGGTTCCAAACCATTGTGCAGCAAAGGGAACAGCAATTTCCTGGCCTCTTTCTGCTCTCTGCAAAGCCAGGTAGCACAGAAGTTAAATAATTGGGTGAAATCCTCTGAGAGGTTGCTGGCTCAACATCTGCCCAAAGCCTGCTCTGGCACTGAGAGGAGGCTGCTACAGTCAGAGGGAGCATTTCCACCCTGCAAGGATGGGGCTGAGGGCAGCAGACTCTGCCTGCAAGAAGGTTTGGCTACCACATCTGCCTGCAGATTGAAGGTGGTGGCTTGCTGCCAGGAGGAAAAGGCTGGGAAAAGCTGATAACTTTGGGAAAACTAACTCACTGTCAAATGAAGAGCACCACTAAAAGTCCTGCCAGCTGCATCCCATTGCTCAGTGGGAGCTTCAGTGAGGGGAGGGATGATACTGAAGAGGGGCCTTTTCTCACTTCCCAGGACTGTTTCCAGCTAAGGGAAGTCACCATTTGGTAACTAGATGTTTTGTGTCTCTGGAAGTATGCCGAGGGCCCAGGAATATCCTCTGTCTTTCCAGAAGGCAAGGATGCCCACACCACTCGAACATGTTCACTCAGGGAGATCAGGTCCCTCTTGGAACTTTGTCATATGGTTTTGCCCCCTTTTTTTCCTCCTGGCACCAGGTAGAAATCTGAGTACCTGTAGCCATTTTATACTGGGTTTGTGGTTTGGGGTTTTTTTTCCCCAAAACCATGGTTCCATTCTGTTCAGGAGACCCTGCTGTGGTCTCTTGATGGCTTCACACTGATGCTGATGAAAGCATCAGATGTGCCAACAGCCTGACTCAGCTCGTGGGTGTGCCAAGAAAGGCACTGACCTACCCTCTTGGTCTTGGGCACACCACAGGCAGGGGATGGGGCATGGTGGCACAGTTTTATAGGGCAGCACAGTTTCAGCCAGGCAGGGTTGAACCTGTGTCCTTGCAGCACAGAGACAAACAGCAGGTTTGTTAGCTCTTCTGTTCCTTTTTCTGCTGCTGAGTAAAACCTAAGAAGTGGGAAACTGAAGCTGAGCATTGATCTTTGAGTGTCCAGGAGCCTGGGCTGAGTTTTTTTTTCTCAGCAGTTGGTTAGCTGCATCTATAAAATGATGTTCTGAACAAGGAGAAGTCATACTCTCTATTTTTAGATATTTAACTTGGCATGCTCTGAATGGCTCTCAAGCTAAATAATGAAGATGTTTTCAAATAGAGATGTTGTGCACTCACTGGGAAAATTCATTAAGAAAAAAACAGTCTCTTTAATAATGCCACAATACTGCTCAGCAATGATGCAGGAAATCCTTGCACTTTCTGTATTACCAAACAAGCAGAAAGAGAAGCATAGAGGAGGCTAAGCCTGTCTATTTTCTATACTACACACTGTATGAAAAAATAAAAAAAATCCTGCAGTTTGAGTATGTGTAATCTTGGAAGCTCTTAGCCTCAGGCACAGACCAGAAATATATATATATATGTATGTATGTACATATAAATTACAAATTGAGATTAATTCAGGTGTCATTTTCATTTTCTCTCGCTGTTTGGAAGATTGGCTTGCTAAGCAAAACACTTCTGTATATCTGGGTAACAAAGCAAGATTTGGCTGTTCTTCAGGGTTGTAGGTATTCATTGTGGATTTTGTGCACACATTCTCGTGCTTTTTAAAGGGACATTCTCTTAGTGTGGGATGGGCAGAAAGGGTTAAGAAGCAATTGATCTTGTGTGTGATTTTTCTTCTATATTCCATTTTCGCTGTACTGCAAAATAGTTATTTTGCATTCGCTTGTTAATGAACTGAGCACTGCCATCTTGTGGGGACTTTTAGCAAGCGAATATATTCTCGAAAACCTGCGAAGGGCAGGAATAAAAGCTATCCATTAAGATCTTGCCAATGGATTACTTTCCACGTCTATTATGGCACCTCTGTTTACATCTGTATACTTCAGCTGTATAAACCTAAAAATGCAATTAATAGATCTATATTAAATGTATAACATAATTTTAAAAACTGATCTGTATCTCTTCCTACATTTTTGGGGGGTTTTTTAAATGGAAATTTACCAGTATCATATGAACTTTGCAATCAGGAGCCTCGGTATGTCTCTGCACATTTCTGAGACCACTTTCACAGACCATGAACTCAAAAACCAGTAATCGTATTTAAAGTTTATTGACTCATGGACTCGTGGTGGAGGGATGGTTCTGTGAAGATATCCTGGATCCAAACCTATCAGCTCTTTCTGACAGGTATTAATTGAAGGGCCATTCTTTGAATTTTCCTTTAGGCAACAGCTGCAAGACAGCATCATTTGAAACACTCTAAGGTGAAACCAGGAGCCTGAGATATTTCAGTCTCAAGACTGCTTGGCATGGTTCTCCAGCAGCACAGAGAAATGTTAATGCAGCCTCTCGTTATGAAAATCATTGAGTAAAGCATAAATTTAAAGGGGCAATTTCTCCTGATGTCTAATGAATTACTTTTTTACATAGGTAGATAGTGAGGGGACAAGGGAGAACTGTTTCAAAAGAAGGGAGAAGTGATTTAGATTAGCTATTGGGAAAACAAATTTTACGCAGAGTGTGAGTGAGGCACTGTTACAGGTTGATCAGAGAAGTTGTGGATTCTCCATCCCTGGACGTGTCCCAGGGCCAGGTTGGATGGGACCCTGAGCAACCTGGTCTCATGGAAGGTGTCCCTGCCCATGGCAGGGGGGTTGGAACCTGATGATCCTTAAGGTCCCCTCCAACCCAAACCATTCTGTGATTCTATGAGTTTAGAGAAACACTATCGGGAGAATTGTCAACATAAGAGGATCAAAGCATACCTATACAGTGATGCTGGAAAAGACAAAATACCTTACAGAGGGTCAAGAAAATGAACCATACACACTCATTAGAATTTCAGACTCCAAAAGGCATTGACAATGCCAGTATATCTACATCAATGCAGACAAAAGTATGGCAAGAATAGGCATTGGTATTTCTGCATATCATAATTAAAAAAAAAAAAAAAAAGAAAGATAATTCACTTACATAACACAGAGATTGCAGAGAGCAATTCAAAATGGGGCTGCAAAGCCACGTCTGACTGGTGCTTCAGGTGATGTCTAGACCACAACAAGGCACCAAAGCCATTGGCTCAAAAACCTGGTCATTGCCAACAGCCTAGAACAACAATGATGTTGTTCAAGACAACAATATTTCTTGCCTCCTGCCAGGAATAAAGTGTGTGTCATTTGATGGTGAGGGACTTTTCCTCTGACTCAATGCCTGAGGTAAAATCTTCAGTGACCAAAGTCCCCCACTTACAATCCCTCAGCCCAAGAACAGTGCCCTCACACCTGTCTTCTGCAGATTTTTGGGTTGTGTTTGGGCTTGTGGTGAATGCTACAGATCCCAGACCAGCTCTATGGACCATCTTCAGAGAAGACCCTCAGATTAGAGGCAAAAGATGGAGAGTTGGAGGGTGCTCCCCGTGTCCACCAAGCAATCCTACTCCCAAAGCCTTTGGAGAAACAGATGTGACTGCATGGTTGAGGTACATGAATATGTTTTTTTTTTTTTAAGTGCGTGTATATACATATATATATATATATATAGAGGGGTTTGTGTGTGTGCATATTTATTTTTATGTATATATTTTTTTTATGTATATATGTGTATGCGTGTGTGTGTGTTTGTATGTACGTATATTTTGGAAGCAAGTCAGCCCTACAGACATTGGTGCAAGGCTTTGTCAGTAGCAGAGGCCCTGTAGCACAGATGTGCAGTGCACGTGGGCTTTCACTGCAATGAGAATGTGTGCAACAGCCCACCGTGGGGACATACATGGGACTGTCTACTTTGGGATGTGCTCACTGAACAAATTTTGGAAGCAGCCTAAAAAAACCACACTGACATAACCACAGGAAGGCTGCTTCTCCTCCACTGGCCTTTCAGTTCTTCCCATGAAGTCCTCCACGGCTGGTGAAAACAATTTGCATGATGTACATTCTGCATGTACATGGCATATAGACATCATTGGTTACACATTCATCAGTCAGTCCTGGTTCTTTTGAAACCCTTATTTCTTCATCTGTAAAACAGGATCAATAATAACAAGCTTTGGGGTTTGTTTGTTTTTCCTTCTTTTTCAAAGAACATGGAAAACCACAGCTCAGAAGTCCTTCATGTAACAGACAAAAGCTATTAGCAGTGTCTTCATGGATTCAGTCAATAAAGCGGAAATAAATTGCTTAGCTAGAAAGTATTATGAATAGTTTTATTAACATTTTCAAAGTGCTTTCGGGCTCTAACATGGAGAGTGGAAACAAATATTGTATAAACATGCTGTTATTAAATGACCGTTCATCTCTGGGAAATGGCATGGGAGCGGTTTTTCCATATTTGTCGTGACTCAGTAATTCCAGGTAAAACACACGCATTTCGCAAGTTAAAAAAAGAGAGAACTCTTAACTGTCAGCTCTGTCAACACATCTGAGGAGTCAAAAGCCAAGCCGTGTTTTTCCTGGCTTGCTGATTAACACCACTAGCAGTGGTGTTACAGGGGAAATGCTCCTTGCCATTGCCTTCCATCGTATTCCAGAGGATTTCACATGAGCATGTGAGTATTCAGCCTGTAGGTGAAGGGCTGAGACACTGTCAGTCATTGCTTATTTAGCAGTGCTTCTGACAGACAATGATTCCAAAAACCTTCAGCTCTCCCTCCTCATTCAGTTCTGGCTCAGCAGAGTTTCTGCATGTAAAACTCTCAAACATTTCTTTCAATTAATAAAGGCAGCACTGATGAAATTCACGTCAAGGATAAGTACATTGGGTGAGAAACACCATTTTCACATAGTGACTCTGAAGAGTGCAATTTGGGCTACTAAATTATGCAATTATTTTTTGCCAAAATGCTGAAAATTATTAATCTTCTCCCTGCCCTAACAACCCACCAAAACGTCAGTTCTTTTTCAGTGCAGCTTCTAACCAGTGATATTTAACACATGTAATTATGCCTCTTCAAATGCAAAGTAGTCAAGTTTTGTAAAGCATGATGCAGGAAGCAGTTTTACCAGCTGTTTTCCCGAGCCTGAACTCCTGAGCTAGACTGATACATTGTGATCCTGATGCAGGACTTCTGGTGGTTTCATGAAAAGCATCGGCAGGCGAAAACATTGTTGTATTGTATTTCTACTGTGTTTGGATGCTGGCCCATGTGGGCTCCAACACCCCCAGAAGCAAGCTGAAGCTGGCCTTGTGGCCATTGACACTGCTCTGAATATGGCTTATGGAAAAGTTCCATTTAGTTTTACACTTGCAATAACACTGTTCCTTGTGTGTTGTTTTTTTGTTAGCTGAAAAGCATATGTTTTGGCTTTTCCCATCAATGTAGGAGAGGGCTTGTATTTTAAGTCATGGGACAGAAAAGGAATAACAAAGTCAAGGCTTTCTTTCCAAGCTGCTGCACCTACGCAATATTTTTACAAGCTTTTTTGCTAATTTGCATGATTGCGTTTTGCTATTTTTTTACTCACTTCTGCTAATTATCATCACTCAATTTTTGCACAGAATTAACAGCTTGTGAGGACATTTTCATAGCACAGAAGCAAATTTTCTCTACGAGGGTATGTAATTATTCAATTCTAGCCAAAAAGTGCTGACATGCATAAAACGCATCAAACATATTACCCTCTTCACTGGTCCATAGAAAATCTAATAAAATCAAGAGGCACAGAAAAACTTTTTGCAAGGTGTTCTGAAACTGGAAGACTGGGTTTCGTCATTTATATGGATTTATTAAAGCTAGTTGATTACCTATGAATTGATTACAACTAACTCATGTCCAGTTTTACATTAGTGGCCAACAGTCATCACTCTTCAGACCTGGCCAGCTGATGCACAAAAAGCAGAAATTTGCTCTGATGAGATAATCTGTGAAGCAAAAAACCTACTCAAACTAGTAAAGGTATGAAGACCTGGCACTGGGTACAAATGACATCTTATTACATGCTGCACTTAGGGTAATGTCCATCCTATAAGTGTTAAAAATATCAAAAATGTACCTTTTTTTTCCTAATACCAACGTCATAGCTTTTGAAAAAATAATCACTTTAAAATTGAATAGCTTTTGATTTTACTTGCAGACTCATCATCTAGTCATTTCCCATTACACCGATTTCTACTATGATTGTAAAAGCAAGCTCCTTCATGATGTTGAAATAGAAATAATTCTTGGCAAAATGCTAGCACAACCCACAAGATGTCTAATAGATCTCATTCCGGAAGTATACTTACTTGACAGTCAAGTAAACTGTTGATGTGAAGGGAAGGACTTTTAAGCAGGAACTGACTAGCATGGTTCCATTTTGTTTAGTTAATGAGAACCAAAATTTAAAAAAATTCCCCGAAACCAGTGCTGGTGTATTAATACATGCTATGACCCAGCCTGCCTTTTTGAAACCACTTTGGGTGACAGCTTGATTCTCTGAATGTCTCCAGAGGTACTTTCCTCTTCTTGGTGAACTGTAGAGAGAATTTTAAAACCCTGTTAGGAAAGAATGTTTCATCAAGCAAGTCAAATTTAGGTACCCTGCTAAGCTGGGCTGAATGGATCCCACGCAAATATATGAATTGAACATTTTAAAAAAGCTGTTTACTGGGGTAAGTTTACTCTGGGTGCTGTGCTGAGCGGACATGGCCACCTGAAAGCTGGCTCTGGTGACTCTTGTGGCTTGTGTGAGATCCTCAGTATTTCTTAGAGATTGAAACCCCTGCCCATATGAACTGGGGGACTGTCCCCATCTCAGAACTGACAGTTCCATAACATCCATTTTCATAGTGTGGATTTACACCTGAGGAGAAGGTTATATTTCAGGATGGGAACACTTCATTGGTGAACTTTGCCTTTTATTTTGTAGGATGGGAGATTCACCCATGCCAGTTATTGCAGGCAGGGCAACAATTAAATGAGCCATGGGGACAGTCCAGCTCACAGCACGCACCCTGGCTGGGTCAGGCTGCCTCGGAGAGCACAGGAGCATGGGCTCACCATGCTCAGCCTCCCAAGGGGGCTTGATGCCCACTGTGCAGGCAAATCAGTGCAGAAATCATGAACTGGCCTTCTCCTGAACTACCACTGAAGAGATTGAAGGTGTCACCACATTCAACACAGCAGACACTGGAATACTGATATTGGAAAAGACAGTGCTTCTTTTACCTAGTAGCAAGGAGCTTTTTTTGGAGAAACCATCCTTTTGCAGAACGATTTGCACTTAAAGTTTTATCCCCAATGAGTATTCTTGATTTTTTTTTTTTCACAGGCTGCATGTAGATAATACCTCTCTCTTAGTGACACACCATACTACACACAGAGGAGTCAGACACAGTGGTGATTATCTTGTGGACAATCCCTTGTTTCTCTTGGAAACATTTCAGGGATGAAGTAACAGTAACCACACTGAAAAAAAAGTCAAACAAACAGTACAGTATTATGGCAACTGATTACATCTTGTTCAAAAAAACATTAAGGGTCCTGCTCTATCTTCTATTTTTCTTTTTATTCTCTATTTTTTTATGCATGAACATACATTTTTTCCCAATCCCTTTCCTTCCTCCAGCACCACCTCTCCAAATCTTCCTGCTGGGATTCATGTACAAAGCAAAATAGCTAAATTAACTGTTCAGTACTGTTCCCAGAGGAGATCCTAACTGCAGGATACACACTGGTTTCAAGGCTGCTAGTCAAGTAATGAATTTGACTGTGAAATTAAAGATGGCCCTGGGGATTCCTTCTGTGGTCACAACAGATGAGTAGGGTAAATTTCAGTATACAATACATAACATTCAGAGTAGAATGATCACAAAGGTGGTAGTTAAGGCAAATTAATGGTCAGCCAAGTAAAAAAAAGGTTGTAATGATCATGCAATGATCACTTATCACTCCTGTAACTTCACAGATCGTTCCAATTCCTAAACAAAGCACTTTAGGGTATCCCAAAACTTAAATTTCACCAATAATGAAATCATTCTTGGAAATAGCCACAAAAATATTAAATCCAAGGCTAGCTACCATGTTCTACCACAAATTATCTGGCCTTAAGTACACATTTGCTTCTAAACTCCTGGAACTTATACACAAATGTATAAATAAGCATTTACCCTAAAACTATTTGGTCTGGGAAAGGAAAAGCTCTAATTTAGAATATAACATGAAGGACGCAATTCTGGAAGCTGCATTTCTTTAAAGTCTAGATAGCATTGGTTAAATGCTTCCTCTGATTGCAAAGCAGTATGGCATGAATCAAGAATCCATTTTTTAACAGAGCAAATCAAACCAGAATGCAAATAGAGTTAACTGTGTTGGAAACCATAAACTCTGGGATGACTGGCTGTGAAACACCAGTGTCACGAGCTGGCACTCAACTACACCATGTGATGATTGTGCTTTGCTTCATTTTCTGGAAGGGGTGAAGGTACAGTTTTATGGCAGGAGTGCTGTCTATACTTCAGCTGGTGTGCGCACAGCTTTTGGTATCTCAGTCTAGACTCAGAAGCAGACACAGCCTCCTACCCAGACTGGCTGAAAAATAGTTATTTATTTGAGCCACTGCCACAGGGATGAACAGCCACCACCCACTTCTCTCCATCTGGTAGTGCTTGGGAATCACCAGATCAAGCCACAGCTTGTGTCCTCATTCCTATCATGTAGCATAATGAAAAGGAAGGGGAAAGGGAAAGGGAAAGGGAAAGGGAAAGGGAAAGGGAAAGGGAAAGGGAAAGGGAAAGGGAAAGGGAAAGGGAAAGGGAAAGGGAAAGGGAAAGGGAAAGGGAAAGGGAAAGGGAAAGGGAAAGGGAAAGGGAAAGGGAAAGGGAAAGAAAGAAGAGGCTAGATAGAACAAGAAACAGAAGATAAAAACCAGAAATAGCTATGCTTCTAGTTACCCACTTTTGAAGGTAGCCAACATTAAAAAAAAATAAATTATTTGAATGCTTTCTGTCATCTATATTTAAATCAAATTTCACTTAGAGCAGCAGATTTCTGTATTACTAATATCTTGCTACAGGGCTGCCCACTAAACCAAGGGCTGCTTTCCAGCAGACCCCTCACTCTGCCACAAATTGCACAACAACACAAGCAAACATAAATGATGCATCTAGAAATACATTACATATTTCAAACCTGCAATCAAAGAGAACCCAAAGGAGAGCAAAGAACCCTGGTACAGGGTGTAAGGCACTTATGTAGCATGGACCCTTTGCCCCCGAATATAATCTGCCTGATACATGCTGGAAAACCTCACCGGGCCAGCCCTTCATTCCTGATTGCCCTCGGCACAGGTCCAGGTTTAACCATGCTGGCTTCAGCCAGATAGAGTACTGAGGGAATGAGGGAAGATGGATAAATTCACCCACTGGTCTGAAGGCCAAAAACATCTGCTGGAGTCATGGAGTTGTTGGTTGGCTGAGTTCACATAAAGGAAGCCCCGCTGGGAGTCCGTACCCAGCACTTCTGAGTTTTGAGGGTTGTCCTCGGAGACCGCAGCGTTTTGCTACCTAGGGGCAGCAGAATGTCAAACTGACCAAGAAATCTTGCAGGCTATTAGCACAGCATGACATAGCCCAAATGCGCTTTGTCCATATCAAATAGATGTTAAAATCGGGAGGGGTTTCTTTAAAGAAATCCTTGAGTCTGCACACAACCCAAAGGCTGAGCTCACTCCACTAAATTAAAGGTTTCAGATGTGCAAAGACTTGTAATGCATCCATCTGGGGAAATGTGAATGTGGCACCAAAGTGATAGGCAGCTGCACAAGTGCTGAAGACAGTTAAAATGTAGCAGCTTTTCTTTTTGAGTAACAGGACCCAAACAGAATTAATATTGAGATTAAGCAAGAGGATTGTGTCTCTGTTAGGAAATTTTCAGAGGAAGTTTCTTATCCCAGATGCTTGGTAGGTATTTCATGTGGTGGTGTCTGGCAACAGTGTTACGTCAGATTGTCAGATTGATTTGTGTGATTTGGTTCCCCAGCTTTCGGAATCAATGGGTGTTACGGAAATCATCCACTAATCCACAACATTCTGGATTGAATAAATATTATAAATGTCTTAATCTTCAACTCTTAGGTAAGATTAATCTTAAAAATCCATATGTGAAATAAGTAAATTAATAATCCAAGATCTGCATACTGTGACCCTGAACTAGACTTTACAACTGAATTTTGCCAGTCTCTGATGACTAAGGAGTTGCAATAAGTGTTGTGGTATAAATACAATTTCCTAGCAGTCTGCTGTGTCTGAGTCATCCCAAACACTAAAGGAATAAAAAGTCTCTCCCTTCAGTTTTTGCTTTTCGTATCTGAGCAGGAGGCACAGAACATTTTTAAAGATCATTCCCTAGTTCAAAGCCCATTGAAATCAGTAGGAGCCTTTCTGCTGAATTACTTAGTTTTGAAGCAGAGCCACCACCCTTTAATACATTAAACAGTGAAGTTTAAAAGTTGCCCCCTTCCATTACTCATCTCAAAAGATGTTTTATAGTAGTTATCTTTATAATTTGAGATTGCAAATCCCATTAACCTGGTCACTATGGGAAATACATATATAGATACAGGGTAAGAGCCTGATCCTCCACAAATATTAACTCATTTTCAGCTGAAAGTTATTCCTTTGGCACTCGTACAGATATTGCAGGTGGGAGTTAAAGCAGGAGTTAAATGTGCATTTTAGATAAGAGTAACACCACTCTGTGGCATGACAAATTAGTTGCTATGCATTGACTGCTATTGCCTGGCAGTTACATCCTTTCCTAGTCAGTCTATTAGTTATAGATCACAAGCTGGGGAAATGCCAAACCTATTTTTCCTGAGGTTTGCACTTCACTGGCTGTGAAGCTTTGGGAAATCTGCAGCATATCTTGTGGTTCAAACTCAAGCCCCTTAGCAAAGAGACTGAAAAGCAGGAGCTCAGAGGTTTGGACTATCATCAAGCACACACTCTCTCTCTGCACCTGAATTTCTACTTCTGTAGAAATGGAACCTCTTCTGAGCAAGAAAGAAATAAAAATTGTGTTAAATGTTTTGTGAGGTCTCTCAAGTGTTCCTTACAGAAAATAATTTCTGATTAAAAGGTATAACTTTATTTCATGTGTTAGATTAAAGGTCAGACCAGATTAGAAGGCGGCTTTTGTTCACAGACATGTTCTCATCAAAACTTCACTCTCATGTTATGACATAGGCAGTAAGACTGATTTGCCCAGATTTTTAGAAGAATGGGAATGATTTCTTATTACACATTCATTTAATGGGGGAGGGAGAAGATAGGAGATATGATCTGTCCTTCGTAAATTTACTATGTGGTTAAAAAAAAAATGCGAAGAAACAATCCTATTTTAATGAAGTGCTGGCTAAATATTGAAACACTGAAATACTAATTCCACGGCATTTTTTAAGTTACTATCCATCCTATTTCTGTAAAATGTCTCCTAAGAATTATAGTGTTGAATCCTGAAATATTTATTGAAGCAACACTATGTTTTCCCTGGGTAACAACTAGTAATGACTTCAGCACATAATTCGTATTATTTAAGTCATATGCAGCATCCATATTTTAAGCAGTATGTCAGCTCCTTTAGATTGTATCAACACTGTGTTGTATAAGCTTGTGGCAGGAATAGAAGCAGCTTTTGTTTGAAGCTACTATTTAAATTTTCACCAGAGAAAGAGAAGGTAGTAATTTATCCATGGAAATAAGATGTTTCTGAATATTACAAAATAACCATTATTTATGGTTAACTGCATCCAGAACCTTTTTAAACTTGATGTGAACTTCTACAGTCCTTCCAAAGAATGTTTTTAGTCAATCCTGTATGACATCTATAGCCATAATCTGGGGAAAGTAGAGTAACTGGATACCAGTATTTAGTACCAGTAGGATCTACTCTGTCTCTTTTTATTTATCTATTATGTTTATAATGCCCAAGTAGCCAATGCACACAATAAAGGCACTGATTTCATTCTTTAGAAGTGAACCTTTTAAATTTTAATACTGAATTGCTGAGCTTACAAGCAGACATATAAAGAATCAGATGAATATTAAAGAAGTGCTTTATTATATTGTGATTACAATGTGATGTAAGAATCTATTTGCAAGTCAAAATCATGAAAAAGTTACTATCAATATTGCTTTTTCACCTGTAGAAAGAAAATAGACTGGATTTTTTTGTAACAAAAGTGAAGTAAAAATCTCATTTAGCTCAGGATGAGAATACAAATTAACTGATTTTTAGGTCTATGAAGATTTGTGGTGGCACTACTCATGGCATTCCCATCTATCAATAGGAGTAGACATTATTTTCACTGTGTGCATGTGTGTCATTTCCCTGGGCCTTGTTTAAAAATATAAATAAATCCAGGTGCTTTTGAGAGTTAAAAGTCAAAGATATGAAGAAAGATAATGTTCCTGAATAAAAAAACCAAACCACCCAGGGTGTTAACATCAGGTTTTCATTTTTAACATGGCTATAATTTCATCACTGCGTGGTTGGCTAGACAGATCACTAACATTTTTGGTAATTAACACTTTTTTTTTGTCACTTTGTGGAATTGTTTGCAAATCTATATTTACATAATTACTTCTCCAAACTGCAGCAGAATCTGGCACAGGCGTGCGTCACGGAACGAGCTGGTTTTAGACCCACTCATTGTCTGACCTCTCTGATTGTAACACATACAAGTTTTACCTTCATCATCCCAATTAGCTGGCCCATGTTGTGTTGAGGTCTTTTACAAGCTTGAAAAGAAGTAGCTTCTGTTTCCTGGTAACCAGTCTTTAACTTTAGAACTGTCACAGCCATTGCAAAAGAGATTTCATTTTGACCTGCAAAATAACATTCAGGCAGATATTCATCTTATTTATCTCTTTTCTATAATTACTCATGACAGTAAACCTGTGTGTAAACTATGCAATGTCAACAGATCAAGCCAACACCTCCAGTCCTGGTCCTACTGCAATCTGCCTATGTGACATTAAATCAAGCATCAAGCCATTACTGGGGTGCCCATTTTCATTCTTATTTGAACAATGGCTGCATTTTTATTCAAAGATGTACCCTCAGCAATGAGGCACCACGTGTTTATGGCATTGAGCTTCAGCCCTCTCTTATGGCCTGGAGACAAGTGCTGTGAAGCTCTGGACCCCATGGTGAGAGCGCCAACACAGAAAATACATCCTTTGGAAAATCAGAGTTATCTTGTCTCAGAAATTGCCTGTAGAGTCTCCTTTTATGGATGTGAACTTTTCATGTTTCCATTCTAAAGTCTATTGTGAATGTTGGAATCCTGTCCTTCTTTCAGTCCTAATGCTTTCTGTAAGGCAGCTACAGAAAGGAAATTTCAGGCTGTGCCTACTTCTTTCTATGTGAACAGAATATTAAACTGTGAGAGAACAAGAACACCAGGGAATAATAAAAAAAAAAAGCATTGTAAGAAGGGAAAAAAAAACCCCCTGCTTTTAGTCTTTCTATTGGTAACAGTCATACAACAGCAAATTTAACCCACCATTCTGAGTTCTCATTGATAGGTCTGTCATGTTTCTAATCATATCTCAGTCTTTCACAAAGTCTGGCTCTCTGTCCACTGCACAAACAGAAGATGCATTAATCCCAATAGACTCTGCTAGACTCTTAAATTTTGTGTTCTTCTTTTCACAGCTGCTTGCCATGGAGGTACCTTTACTTAAGGCACTTTTTAAAGCTTGGAAAGAAAAACTCTAAATTCTCAGGGAAAAGTAAAATGTTTACAGATCTTCCTGTGCCTCATCACCCCTTCCACACCACTCTTACATGAATTTTTATGGCAGTCCTGGCACCTCTGAAATGACCACAAATTATCAGATTGTTTGCTCTGCTCTTTCCACCATGTGAAAAATCACGTAGGATGCAACTGGTTATTTGGCAGACCAGGAAGCATAGGAGTAGTTTCCACATTCAACATTTCCTCCATCCCCAGCTGCAGGGTCCTGGATGAAAGGCTGTTGAGGGGAGAAATTCCACATTTCTTTATTTGTTCAATGTGTTCTCTTATGTCAGATGTTCTGAGAGGTTTCTTAAACCACTTAAGCAAGGGTTATCCTGTTTCTCAATATCTTACTGGTTTGATGCAGATGTATCAGAAAAGCATTTTAAAACAAGAAATTTAGTAAAGAGCTATAGTTCACTGTAAAGTAAAGAGCAACCTCTCTTTGGAGCCTTATCATTCCTCTGCTGTCTTTTTCTCTCTTGATTTACCTGGGAGGTAAAGACAGTAAAGGTCAAGGAAAGAGACTTCTATTTGGAGGGGCATGAATTAGCCATTCAAGGAGTCTCTAATAAATGTGCATCAGGTAAAATAATGTTCTAGTTTCCTCTTTGTAGTTGGTCACACTAAATTCCTGGCTTTACTGATGACTACGTAACCACTTGACATGGAAAACCTGGAATTTAAAAAAAAAAAAAGAAAAAAAGAAGGCAACAGAAGACTAAACAGAAGAAACAGGATTAGAAGCTATCTGTAAATGTGAATTATCACTAAAGGCTCAGATCTCTTGCTGACACACAGATGTTTAGAGACACTTGATGTTCCTTCTAGAACCCTGCCTGCACTACATCTCCTGGCCCACAGTTCCCTCACAGTCCTTGTGTCCTATCCCTAAGTACACCTTGGATGTCTCAGACACCACATAGCATCTATGTTTAGGCAGCCTAATCCCTAAGCCACAAATGTTTGATATTCAGGTCCAGACTGTAGACACATAAATATACTTTCTAAATGTGGGTGTCTTCATGTGATCCAGCTCCCATTATAGCAGGTGGAGACCAGTCCTTAGGGGCAGAGGAGTCTGGAGAGGTGTTCTTCTCTGTCTAAAGCAGACACCTGTGTCTGGTTGGTTGAGCAGCCCCCTGACTCTGAGGATGGGGCTGAGTCGCTCACTTACCCAACCAGCAGCTTGCACATGGCTGGGGGATCAGTGCTTAGACCTAGGAGGTGTTCACAGCCGAGAACTAAATCCTGTCCTGAAAACACAATCATTTTTTGCAAGAAGCTCTTGGTGAGAAGGAAGGTTCCAGGCTGAAACCTTTATTCCACAGAGTCTCAGAGTTTTCTGAATTTCAGTGACATTGGCTGTGATGAGTTGAGGCCCTGAAGAGGTCTCTAGAATTGCCTGACAGATTACAGCTGGTGGGCTTTGCAATATGCCACACACATAGAGGTAGAGGGGCAGTGAAAACATGAGATGCCCATCAATACATCCACTAGTGAATGACCCTCAAGTCAATTGTGGCAAGGCCAGCAGAGAGGAAGCACCCTGGACAACATGGTGGTACAGCAGCTCCAGGGGTTTTGGCTTCAGCTGCCATTTGCAGAGGATTGCAGACCTGGCAGGGGCTATTAAAAGTGTTCTTTTAATCCACACAGAGAGAAAAGCTGCTAAAACCTGTTTTCCACTCAGTCTGTTCTCCAGGGTCCTTCAAAGGCATCACTGCTTTTCTCAGCATTCCACTGATCTAGTGCAATGCACCATACCTGCAGGGTCCCTGCCAAAAAGTGTATTAGCTCTATTAACACCACCAAAAAAACCCTTGAGTAAGATGCAAGAATTGACAAAAGCAAGTCATTACTATGTTTTGCATAGGACCAGATGAGAGTCTTCTTCATTGGTCTTCAACTGCTCTATGCCTAAGAGGGTAATTTTTTTAAAATCTGAGACACATTTAAAAACCACAGAAAATTAAGGGCTAACCCATGACCCAAAGTAAAAAATGCTTAGCACTAACTGAAAGCTCATTCAAAACCATCACCCATACTTCCATTTTCAGAACAAGTACTCCAAGGAGCCACAAAAGACATTGACAGC
The DNA here is from genome assembly GCF_009819885.2 of Catharus ustulatus. Lineage (NCBI taxonomy): Eukaryota > Metazoa > Chordata > Aves > Passeriformes > Turdidae > Catharus > Catharus ustulatus. Next base: position 61,349,124 of record NC_046222.1, read on the forward strand.
AACTGAACAGGACAAAAAGAGGAAAGAAAAATAAAACCTTTCCTATTGTCCATCTCCTCCTGTACAGAGAAAAGGTTTGCAGTATTGGGTGCTAAAAGATAGTCAGTGCCTACCATTAAATGTGCAAAGAGAAGAAACATGGTAAGTAGCTAGGGAGAATGGGGATTTTTTTTCCTTCTTTCACTTACTAGTTCACATGGTTTATATGTCTGTGTAGCTACTTGAAACTAGTCGGAATACCAACATTCAACACCTGCATATCAACAATAAACTAAATAATTTCTGAAAAGCTTTGGCAAGTCCTCTGAAATTTACCCTGACAATATCCAGGAAACCAAACAAAACAAAATAAAACAAAAAAGTGGGGGGAAAGGGAGGAAAGCATAATTTCTCCCTATCTTATTGATTTCTTAGTTACCCATTCTTGTGGACTCTTCACTGTGACAAAATTTTGTCTTGTGAATACCTTCCTCTATTTTGATAAATTCAATACAATTTTCACCTAGTCTGACAATATTCCTAACAGCTATTTGCTTAATGTTGTTTTCTTCTCTTTTTAAATTTATTTTATATTATTTTACGGTAGCTATAAATGGAAGGTTTATGAACATTTTTATTAACTGGAAAAGGAAATTTTTGGGAGTTTCTACTGTCTTTCAAAATGTCTTCAAAGTATACCTCACATTTGAGAATACAGCCTCCAAAGGAGAACGAAGTACAATTCTGGTCTTGCTCAGAACCCAGGGGAGTGCCTCATATGCTTTAAGCTGATCCATACTCTGTGTTTGGCTGGTTACTGAAGCATCCCATTTGCAGAATGAAGCTCCCACTGAAAATAGGTGGATGACAGTACATGACATTGAATCGATATTTATTAATTATTTTGATATTACATTTCTTTTAAAATAATGTTTCCAGAACTGGCTGTTTCAGTATTTACTCTGAATACCACATGCAGTGTTCAGCCAGGTGCACACTGAGGCATCATTATTAAACTGAAAAGATGAATGTCTGCTCCACGTATTTCACATTTTAGACATAGGCACATGCTTACTCAGTGTCCTCTGTGGATTTCTGACATGTCTTTCTAAAGTCTCAAAAAATTACTTGGTGTTACTATGTTTGTTGAATACTGGCTTCCTTCCTATCAATAGAGAGGCCTCTAACTCTTCCTAGGAAATACTGGTAACTATGACAATTAAATAATTATTTTGGTTTTGCTTAATTCTGCAAGAGAAAACAGAGAGCGTGCAGGGAAAACTTTTTGAGGAGAGAGGATCTGACTAGTCTCACCAAAGTTTGCACATTGTTTAAACACATATATTTTTACATTTAAAAAAATCATTCAAAGCACCTCAGCTAACAGTTTGCTGCCTGGTTTGAGGCAGTTTAACCTTAAGGTGTGGCAAGCTCTGGAAACTTAGTGACTCACTGAGTAATAACCAGCTACAACATAAAACATCAGCCTACACACAATTTTCCAACCTCATTCTGTAAATCTTTTACTTGAAAAGAAAAATAAAACAATTATCTCATTTAGTCTGTTTTTAATCTTTATGGCAAAAAAGTAATATACTTAAGGAATATTATTATTTCTAGAAAACATACTAAGATACTAAAAAAAAAAAAAAACAAGGCCTTGGAAACTTCTTTGAATCTTTACTCTCCATTTCTTAATTTTAATTTTATTTTAAAGTGATATATAAGTATTTAGAGCACAGAAAAATAAACTTGTAATATCTGTGGCATTATTATTATTGGCAAAAAAGTAAGAATGGGGCACACAGATTTTTAAAATAATAATATAAGAAAAACCCACAGAAAATACATATTTTCTTTATTCTTCCAGACAGGATAAGTATTATGTTACCCCCCCACACACACACCCATGTGAATAATCTTTGTTTGCAGAAATATTCCAGATTACTCCAGACACAAGACCAAATGAAGAATGCCATTAGCTCTCAAAGGCTTTACCTCACTAAATTTCCTTTTTCCAATGGGAAACCAACATTTCTGAGGAGTGAGAAGGAGGAAGAGACACAGGAAAGGCAGAAAAATCTCACCCAAAATTGTAGTCAGGATGTGGCTGGATGCACATCTGGATCTGAGAATTGCAAAGTGCTCCTAGAGTCTCTGTTCAGGATTTAGTGCCTACATACCTAGATGCATAAATCCATACAGCCTCAAGTGAGTATGGAGTAAGGCCACCCCCAGACACAAATATTCTCCATTTACTAGAATGCAGTCAGGTAGCAGTGACGTTCAGGATACAATCTTCTCTCCTGGAGCTGCTCTAAATGCTTTTGCCAAGAAAAATAACGTTGTTCCAAGTAAAAGAAGATGGGTCTGGTGGGAGGTATCTCCACATCTGATGGACTGTGCTGGGCTGCCCCGGGCTGGATGCCAGGTGCCCACTCCCTCACTCCCCTCTTCAGCTGGGCAGGAGAGAGAACATAACAAATATACTCATGGTAAGGACAGGGGGAGATCAGTCACCAGTTACCATCGTGAGCAAAACAGATTCAACTTGGGAAAATGGATTCAATTTATTACCAATCAAATCAGAGGAAGATAAAGACAAATAAAAGTAAATATTAAAATACCTCACCCCCACTCTTCCCTTCTTCCCAGGCTCAACTTCACATACAAATACTCTCCCTCCTCTTGCCCCACAGTAAAAGGATATGGGGAATGGGAGTTGTGGTCATTTCATCACATGTTTTCTCTGCTACTCTTTCTCCTTCAAAAAGGGTGGACTCCTCTGCCCCTCCTCCGGCATGGATCCCTCCCACAGGAGACAGCACTCCAAAAAGTTCTCCAGTGTACATCCTTCTCCTGGGCTGTAGTTCTGCATGAACTGTTTCAGCATGGGCCCCTCCCATGGGGTACAGCAAGGGATCCCATAGGATCAAGTCCTCCCAGTAAAGCAGCTCCAATGTGGGGTCCTCTCTCCATAGGGCCACAGGTCCTTCCAGATTTCTCTCCCAGCATGGACTTCCCATGGGTTCGCAGCTTCCCTCGTGCATCTGCCTGCTCAGATGTGGGATCCTCCACTGGATGCAGGTGGATCTCTGCTCCCTCTGGGACCTCCATGGGCTGCAGGGGCACAGCCGCATCACCATGGTCTGCACCACGGGCTGCAGGGGAATCCCAGCTCCAGTGCCTGGAGCAGCTCCTTTTCCTTCTTCACCAACCTGTGTGTGTCTGCAGGGCTGTTTCTCTCACATACCCTCATTCCTGTTCCCAGCTGCTGCTGTGCAGCATTTTTTCCTCTTTATCACTCTGTTGTCCCAGAGGCACTGCCACCATCACTGATGGGCTCGGACTGGGCCAGTGGTGTGTCCATCCCGGACCCACTTGGCACAGATTCTGTCAGACACACCAGGAGGCTTCTCACAGAAGCCACCCCTGTAGCCTCCCACTACCAAAACCTTGTTTTGCAAACCAAATACGGGCACATGCTTTGCAAAAAGACCAGAGAAACGATTGAAGGGATGTCTTTCAAACAAGAAGCCTTTTATCAGTACTGAAGCAGCTCATCCTACTCAGAACTAAACTTAAGAACAAAACCGTGAAGCATCAATTTTGCTTTTCTCTATGACCTTGGATACCACAAAATATACTTATTTTGAAAGACTCTGGGATATAATTCACTGTTATATCCCCTTTCCAGATGCCAGAACGAATGCAGTCATTTCCAGTTTCTATTCCAGGATTTAGATGAACAGGTTTGGGGAGGCAATTTCCCTTCAGGTAGGAGCTTCACCTCTCTTGGCTTGACTTCCTCTACTGACAAGCCTTTGGTTCCTGTCTTGGACAGCTTCTTCTACCAGATTGTACCAAATGAAGGGATTAATCAGTGGCAGAAAAATAAATAAATGCAGAGCTCTCCACAGAGTTTAAATTCTTTTTAAAAGGAAGATTTTTGAGACCAACATCAACTGCCTAATTTTGGTAGGAAGCATGAGGTTACTCCAGAGAGGGGAGGCAGTAAACCATGTATTTGTGGCATTCAGATTGGTGATACAATCATGTAGCTCCAAAACAGGAATAATCCACCCTGCCAAAAGCTACAGAATGAAGTGTGGTGCAGATGATGGACAGAGGTGCAGAAACACAGCAGACTGATCATTGCTCCATTATGTGCCAAGCATGCAGGTGAGGTAATACTGGAGCCCAGCACTTTCTAGAAAGAAGCTAAAGGCAAAGTTTGCCAGTTTACAGACTGGGAAGTATTAAATACACCAAATTGTCATACTAATCCTTTTGTTTTTCTCACAAATCACCACAGCTTTCCCAGCTGTTTGTTAAAATACCAAGTGAAATTGCATGGCTAATTTAACCAAATTGCCTTGGCATGTGTGAGCCAGGTGACTGTGTGTGCAGAACCCCTAAAGCAGCCAAGAGGACACAAAGGCAGTCAGCCTATGCCTGTAATTACTTTAACAGCATAGACACAGTCTGCACAAGCTGTATTTTGTCCTTTGGTATTTACTATGTGAATGTAACATGTTAAAATAAATGAAAAAAAAAATTAAGAAAGCTAAAAACAGAAGTTTTCCTACCTGTGGAATGACTTGCATAAAGGTTTAGGGGGTTGGCCCCCAAATGCAGGAAACAATGTTCTGGTTTTAATTTTAAAAAAGAAAAAAAAAAAACCTAAAAAAATTATTATACATTTATAGATGGCACAGGTTATTACACACTGCAGCATCTCACACAAATTTTGCTTGTGGCCATCTTGAATGCCTACAACTCCAGATACACTGTAATTACCCCAACCCATGTGATGCACCATGTGCTTTCCTCTGCCAAAGGATAAATGTCTTTTCCATACAGCAGTTTCCTAGCAGTATACTCCACATGCTATAAAGCTCATTCTCAATACAGTAGGAGTATGACAGCTCAATGCAAAAGGAAAGCAATTAATCTGGATAGTTTGAAGTCTTTGAATTTCCTAGACATATTTAATACAAAGCTTACACAAACACTAAGAAGAACTAAGCCATTCCCTACATGCTCATATAAAATCACTCACTTATGCATGCTCAGTGTAAGAACACCACAAAACCCACACATTCAGTTAGAATGGCATTAAAAAACAGATGTATTAATACATTAAAAAAGAATTAAAATATAGTCCCCCAAGACTGTAGATAAATGCTTAATAGAATCAAATCTGTAATCGAAATTGAAATGAAAATTGCTTTGCCAAGCATGATAAGCTTCAAAGATTTAATGGCAATGATCACAAGAGAGGAACAGAAATGTTCAATAGTCCACCTTTCCTCAGATGAAGAAAATACAAAGGCAACAAGCTACAGCTACAGCATAAAGTCAAGGGATGTAAGAAGCCCATGCAAATATTTATTGCTGAGCTTGAAAGAAAGCCACTGAAAATTGCTATCAAATACAAGATCTGCCCATAAAATCCCAAGAGTCTGAATTCTCTAACTAAGCAAGGAATATTTCCAGTCCCAAAAGTGTAAATATTTTTCAGTGCAGTGAAAAGACTATGGAATGATAATAGGTTTATTTTTATAAATGCCAAGTCACTATGGTTTTCAAAATTAATAAATGTGTGCCTAAAAAACAAATATTAAGGATCAAGGCAGGGAATAATTTTATAGGTACATGTTTGCATTACAAGCAATGAACAATGGGAGTTTTATCATGGATGTCAAATATGTCGATGCTATCCCAGTGAGGCTATTTCTTGATTAACTGTTTAAATTTCTGAGGCTTAAGCTGTAAGGCAGCAAGCTTTACCATAACAACAGAACAATTATAGGAGCAAAAAAAGAGTGCCTAAAGAGGATTTGCAAAAACTGAAAATAGTTACATCTTCTTCATAAGGGCACACACAAATATGTAAGAGCACAGAAAATGATCAGTTGAGGCACATGCGCATTTAAACCTCTGCTTTTTTCAAATATGCAATAGCAGGTGAGTCAAATCTCTTCATTACTCAAAGGTGCAGTTGAAAAATCAGTGACCTCTGGTTTTACATGACAAAGGGCTGACAGAAACTCCACCACTTTCAAAACATCATATTGTATATTTTTTCCTATTTTTAAAATTACATCTTTCTTTCAAAAGGTACAGAGACACTTGTGGAGTTACTATGTAATTGAAAAGGGTGTATAGCATATGAACTTTAACAGTGTAGTGTATGAAACATTTAAGTTGATGCCTATTCATTTATTTAAAAGTTCATCTTTTCACCAGTAAACAAAAAGAAAGAAGCAAACCAAAGCCATCTTTGCCCAAGCTTCCTGTGGATGCACATTCATGTTTCGCCTGCTTGTTTTGAAAAGCTGTCCATAAATTCTGTCCAAGTGGCATTGTGGCTCCAGGGTTCCTAGAAGTAAGAGATAACAAAACACTCCTAGATCACTCAGTTCATCTCACTGCTAATGTCAGACAAAATAACAAGAAAATAACAGCTCTTACTGCCAGGAAGTTTCTCTTACCAGCTACCAATGGCATTTACTCTCACTGTTTCACTCCCTTGTGTATGCCTCATGCACAAGCTTTGAGTTATTCCCTCATTTTCTGATATTGCACCCACCCAATGACTTGTGGCTGTAGTGTAAAGCTACCCTCCACTAGGCACCAATAACATGTTAACCTCAGATATTCAAGAACCATAAGGTGTGACCCCAAAATTACAACAGGTTTAGAAGAAATGCAAAAATTTTAAAAGGTATCCTGTTTAAAATGTTTTTTATGTAGCTCTAAGGGCTTGGATTTCTCAATATGTTTTTAGGTGAAAGCTCTGATTCTGTGATTCAATAGAAAGATTAGAGTTACAAAGCTAAAAATGTATGAATTCTTAAGATTTGAAAAATATTTACAAGTTTTGGAAGCATCTTACTCTTTTTTCCGCATTTTCCTGAATATTTCTGAATTTATCAAGAAATACAGGCAGACACAAGGACTGGGTTTATGATTGCTGCCATATAAACTTGGCACTTTACTCTGCATTTCCAAGACTAAAATTTACTGCAGAAACAATTTCTGGGAGTTTCCTGCATCTGTGGAGGGAGAGGGGAGGTGACAGCCAGCTTCTTGTGGGAGGCACAGTCTAGCTCCTTCTCCATACAGTTCTGATTTTACTAAAACAGATTAATCTCTTGAGTTTGTGCTCACCTTATTCCAAGTGGTCTATCAGCTGCCAGTCTCTAGACCATATCCCACCACCTCCCATTTTTAACGAAAATTTTATTTTCCTGTGAGTGCAGAATGGAAACAACAAATGAAACCTCAGAAGTTGCCACACAGCAAATTTTTCTGGCAGCTCTGTTGACATGGGAATTTTCAAAGAGCCTTTAATAGTCTTAAATCCAGAAATATTCCCATGAATTTGTGATTTTCATCCGCAATGGTCAACAGTTTCCATGAATTGCAGTGTAGGAGTAAGTCTGTCCAGAGGAAGATCACTGCCTGCTTTCCCAAACCTTTGAAGGAATAAATGAAAGAGCTGCCTCTGTGGAGGGTTTCTGTCTCCTCTTGTTTCCAACGAGAAGAAATCCTATCCCGCTGTCTTGGTTAGGATGACACTTCCCCCTTTTCTATGTCCATTCCCGACAAGGATGAAAAAGTCAGCAGAAAACCGCAGCTGGATGCTGGCTTGGTCCAGAAGTGTTGACTGGGTGGAAGGAAGGAGGAACCAAGAGAGGTCAGGGAAACAGCTGGGCAAGAGAGAGCAGGATTTAGGGACACTGGGATGTGTGGAGCAAGAAAACAGATTGCACAAGGGAAAGCGGATGGAACTCCTGCAAGAAGTGAGTAGAATGATTTGGTGGGGGCAGGACCAAGCTGCCAGAGCAGCTGAAAAGTGACAGCTGAGTGAAAGAGCAATGTGGGAAGAAATGACAGATTTACAGTCTTCATTACAAGCCGTGAACAGGATCTTCTTTCCTAGAGAGCAGGCGAGATGGCCGGACCTGCATGGACACATTTGCCCGGCAATCCCTAAGCAGGCAGAACAACAGCAGGATGCGTTTGCTACTTTCCTTCTCACATCCTGGATTTTAAGGCTGATCTTCGAGTAGCTGAAGGCGGTAACCGTAATGACAAGGCTGAGGACGCGCAAATGACAATTTCAGTTTGTATTATTAAAACACCTGCGTGCCAGCTGCTGTTCAGACAAGCCCTCAAGTGTTCCAGCTGGAAATGTTTCTGATCCAGGAAAGACTGAGGTGCTTGGGGAAAAGGGAATTTCTCTTAACAGGGAAAAAAATGTATTTCAAAATTTTAGAACTGTGAGCTGTCATTTTGGCCAGGATTTTATGGGATCCTGGAGTCCAGAAAAGATCCATTATAAAAGACAAATTGGGGACATCTGATACAACGAAGTGTAAAGGGTCATATTTTTGTTGAATAAAAAAACTTTATTTCATGACTGAACATTGAGTTTTGATAAAATTTTGATGTGCACAGGAAAAATCTATTGTATTCTACATGGAAATCAAATCATGGAAGTCAAGGGAGTGAAGGCTGAGACTTCAGAAAGACTTTTTACTATTCCCCACCTTCTGTAAAATGAGATTAACATCAAGCTAGGGAATTGCACTTACTTGCATCAGAAAACCTCATTCACATACCAAGATGTCAGAGCACATCAGGAAACCCTGAATTGCGCAAAGCCACAAGTAGCCTACTGTGCATTATATTTTTACTATGATGAATTAATACATAGTGGTTTTCTCTATTTGTTTCCTGTTCAGTATTGTCTTAAAAAAAAAGTTACTCACTTGTTTGCTTACATTACTGGAGGGAATGATGGCACTCTACAGAATCTGAAGGTCAATAATAACACAGAGCATGAAGTCAGGAAGCATTGCAATTCTCTAGCAGCTCTACTTCGTTCATTTGGCTGCAAGGAGGTCCTCAAAGTGGAATTGTACCACGGTTTCTATGGTGATATGTCACATACCGATCAGCTCTTTGTGGCATTTGTAACCTTCTGAGGATTCAGTTTAGTTGGTAGGGGTAGATGACTGGAAATGCTCTTGGCAAAGGTGACTGGCTGTGACTGGTTGTGGTTAAATGCTAGTGTGCACAAAGCTTTTGGAAACAATGAAATGTGACTCATCACTAGATGGTGTGGGACTTTTCCTCCCTTACTATATCAGCATTTGGTTTTGTATTGCAATTTGATTTATGTTTCGGTATTTCTAACATTAGAAATTACTTAAGAAAGGTGTTTCAAGGGAAGATGCCACCTCCACCACTGTGTCTTGTACTAGAAGGTAGTTACAGTAAGATGATGTGACAAAATTTTCTGAGAAGAAGATTTCTACTTATAACGTCTCTAAGAATGACTTTGTGAGAGCACATTCTTGTCCTTTCCTGTATTACATATAAAACTGTTTGTCAGGGAGTGTGAATGACATTGAGTGAGAAAGACACTTTTAACAAGGGACTGCACATCACTGGTTTTATAGCATCATTTGTCAAAGCAGAAGACCAATTTAAGCAAAATGACTTCACATTAATTTGAGAATTCTGAGTCCCTTGAAATCTCTTTTTTTTCTCAGAATATTTAAAAAAATAATAAATGGAAGTAGGAAAAGAAATAAAAGTATCCCCCTGCTATAGCAGTGTGAGGAATGCACTTTGATCTTTACATGCTGGAAAAAATATTCCTAACATCTTTAGGCAGCCTGAGCTCATGTCCCACCAACCCAAGGACATATTTATCAGGAAAGACTATGGATTGTCTAGTCATGGCGGGGGGAGACGTCACATTTCTGAGAAATGTGGAAGAATTGTGATGGTTCCTAGTTGACAGATACCTTGCCTCAGTGTCAAAAGTGTAGTCTTGAAAAGCAGAATTGAGTTCCACAGCTCTTGACTTACCCTCTGATCAACAAGGATCCTTATGGAGACATCACCCAAAGACACCAACCCAATCCTAAATTCACTTCAATAAATTGCTTCCCCCTTAACACCAGAAGTTCAAAGGTCACTTCAAGCCAGTCCTCCATGTAGGCAGGAAAACAAAGCGCATCAGGCAAAGTTTTCAAAGCATGGTGGAGTTTCCTGCTGGCCATGGCCAAATCACCTGGCTATGCAGGTGTTCTCCAACCACTGTCCACTCTGGCACCACCAAACCACTCAGCTGTTGGAAAGTGGATAAGCAGCTGGAAAACTGCTTTACACATGCAGTCAGCATTCATAACAATGCTTTCCTTGCTATTATTTCTCCTACATCTAATCTACCACAAAATATTTGGTCCATCCACTTACTGCATTAGCATAGTTTGTAGGCTATGGGCTGCTTTTGCTTTTCACGTGTTCAATCCACACAGCAAAATGAGGTTCCTGTTTTGATAGCAGCTACTGATGGTTACAAATAATAGCAAAAATAAACTGCTGCTACTATTTGACATGACCTATTTCCAGATAGGAAATGGTCTATCATAGCATAACTGAGAAGATAACCCATTATTAACTCCTGTCTCCAAAACTTCCAAGAAGACTGATTATATGGTTCACCCTGAAACACTGCAATTTCACTAACATATTTGTTGAAAGCAATTATAATCTATACAGTACTTCATAGATCTTGGAATACAATAACTTTAAATGGAGTAAATGGTTTACATGTCCTGATCTCAATTGAAATATGACACTATTATATCTTCAGAGGTTACCAACAAATCTCTTTCTCCTGGGTAAACAAAGAAAATCATGAGGAGGAGAGAAAAAGAAAATATTTTGAAAACTTGTGAGTCCAGTTGTTCTCTGCCAACAGCTATGCAGACACTGGGGCTGACTTGTTGCCAGAGTCAGCACACTAGTTAGAGCTCTCACATTCTGCAGGCAGCAGCTTGATGATAAAAAAGGAAAAATCTTTCCCTTCTTGCTGCCTTCAGCAGATGCCTCCAGCTTAGAAGGAAATCAGCCCAAGTGTTTGCAACAGCAATTTGTTGAGCTTTTGCTCATTAAAAACTTTGCCAGAGCTTTACTCCATGACCCGAGCGGCTGGCTGACTGAATGCCTCTTCCCGGACTGAGGAGGCTGAGCCAGAGAGGCACTGCTCTCTCAGCCTCATGTCCTAAACGGGCAAAAGGAGGGGTTTCCACCTCCCAGCCAGACAAGGCTGTGATAGAGAACTGCCGAGTCACTCACAGGCACCAGGGCCCACCTGGGGCACAAGAAGAAATGCTGTTCCACCAGCACAGCACGCAGGCCATCCCTTGGGCACAGGCAGCCACGGCCCCAGTGTAGCACCCTGGTCTGTGCTCAGAGCACACTGGAGACAAAGCAATAGCTTAGGAAGCGACAGAGTTAGATTTTTGTCCTTTACTCTCTTCTGCACTAGGGCACTACTGGAGAGCACTGCAGGCAAAGATCATAGAACCATTGAATCAGAATAGTATGAGTCAGTAGGGACCTTTAAAAATCATCTAATTCCAATACCCCCATGTGGGCAGGGACACCTTCCACTCAGCCTGGTTGCTTGGAGCCCCCTCTAACCTGACCTTAAACACTCATCTGGGGAGCAGCCCTGCAGAAAGGAATCTGGGGATGCTGGTTGGCAGCAGGTGCAGTGTGGGCCAGCTGTGTCCTGGCAGCCAAGAGAGCAAAGCACATCCTGGGGTGCGTCAAACACAGCACCAGAGCCAGGCAAGAGAGGTGATTATCCCACTGTAGTCAGTGTTGGTGCAGCCCCACCTGAGGTACTGCACACATTTCTGGGCCCCACAACTTAAGAAGGTACTCAAATGCACCCACAAAAGGGCAACAAAACTGATTGAAAGGGCTAGAAGGAATGTCCTATGAGGAGCAGCCACAGATATTTGGGCTTGTCTGGTTTGGAGAGGAGACTGCTGAGCTGTGACCTCACTGCTCTCTACAGCTTCCTGAGCAGGGGAAAGGGAGAGGAAGGTCTGAACTTTTCTGCCTGAGATCCAGTAATGGAATATGTGGAAATAGTAGCAAACTGTATCAGGGGAGGTTTAGATTGGACATTAGGAAGCATTTCTTTACCAAAAGAGTCATCAAATGCTGGAACAGGCTTCCCAAAGAGGTGGTTGATAACCTAAGCCTATCTTAGTTTAAGAAGCATTTTGACAATGCCCTTAATTGTATGCTTTAGCTTTTGGTCAGCCTGGAACTGGTCAGGCGGTTGACTAGATGATCGTTGTAGGTCTCTTCCAACTGAACAATCTATTCTATTCTTTTCTATTCAATTCCTATCATTTCCCATGATGGAGCATCTACAACTTCTCTGAGCAGCATGTTTCAACATTTCTCCACCTTCACAAAAACCATTTCTTCCTTATAAGCAGTCTCAATTGACCCTCTTTTTTATTAAAACCATTAACTCTTGTCCTATCTCAACAGGCCCTATTAAAAATTTTGTCTCTGTCTTTCTTATTAGCCCCCTTTCAGAGACTGAAAGACTACTATAAGGTCTCTCTGGAGTGTTTTCTTCTCCAGGCTGAGTAAACTCAATTGTCTCAGCCTTTCCTCATAAACAAAGTGTTCTATCCCTCGAATCATCTTAGTGACCCTCCTCTGCACTCACTCTAACAGATCCATGTCCTTCTTGTGCTGGGAGCACCAGAGCTGGACACAGTGCTCAACACAAGACTCATGAGAGCAAAGCGGAGGGTCAGAATTGCCTCCCTCACCCGCTGGTCTCTCTGCTTTTTATGCAGCCCATGACATTGCTGCTTTGCAGGCTGCAAGCACATGTTGCTGGATCACGTCCAATTTTTCATCCAGCAATATCCCCAAGTCCTTCTCATCAAGGCCACTCCCAGTCTCTTCATTCCACAGCCTGTATTATACTGGTACTGATGATTTCTCCAACCCACGGTTCAGTGATCTTTATCTATGTAGCTCCCTGCCACACCTGACTGAAGATCTATTGATCCCACAACTAGCTGGCTGTGTTATTGAAATAAGAGATTTAGAAAAAAAGATAGATTAAGGTTACTGTGAGTGGGGACTCTAAGGCACCCCTGCCTCCCTAGTCCTTCTTCCTGACTGGGTGGAAGTGGCTTTTCTAGAGCATGTTTGATCCTTGATGCCAAGAGCAGGCCTGTAATTCCATACAAAAGAACGTCCAGAATGATCACCTCAGAGTCTGGACCCCTCTCCTAAGCACCTAAAGCTTACAAGCATCTATATCCCTTTCCACGTCTGTTTTTGATACCTCCCCAACGTGGTGGTCTCCTTTTTCTTCCAAGGCTCAATCCCCAGATAAGGTGAAATCAGGGGTTTCTGCTGGTGAGCCATGGATGTGAAGGAGACAAAGAGGCAATGACTGCTTCCTGCTTGGTGAAATAGATAAGAAAAGATGAAGTGGTTCTTTGTCCATGTGGTTTGGTTTCATAGCCTGTTTCCCAAAAGCATCAAGCAAAAGCTAAAGAAAGTAATTTGTTGTGCCTCTTCCTGCCTGCACACTGTGTGTGCATCATGGTGCAGACCTACTAAGAGGAAACTTAGGGAGGATATACCAAAAAGAGTTTGGGGAGTTTTTGGTGGTTAAAATACACACCTCTGTCATCAGTTCTTAGCAGAAAATGACAGTCAAAAGACCAAAGTATCTATGAGGTAATTTAGAGAAACTGAAAGCTCCTCAAAATAACAGAGGTTTTGTCTCTGTAATCATACGGCACTGAGGAAATCCATTATCTTATTTATGGTTTGTTTTTCAGGGTCAGAGAGAACATGGTGCTGTATATTGAGAAATACAGGTTGCAGTGCTGTCACAGTTTGGGCCACCTCTGTGGGTTTGTCATACAGTCCTGTACAGTTTGTTTTACCTAGGGTGTAGTCACCGAGTGCACAAAATCAGTTAGAACTTTACTGAAAGCCAGGCCAGGATCAGCTAACTTGCAGTGTCTTAGTTCTGTAAGACTGTCCAAAGGAGGCTTTGCAAACCTATCCCTAGAAACAAGAAATCAAATTTAAGAGAACAGCAGATAAAAATGTCAGGACACTTAGTGTGTTTCATCTGGCCAGAAGAGTCAACCAATTTAACTGAGAACATCTGCAAGGGATGGATAGTATCTGCAGGGCTCTTGAAACAAGATTCACCAATTCCATCAACAGCTATCAACCAGATACTGCCACTCAGAAGCCAAGTGGCATTTTGCAAGCACACCATGTCTGCACAGGAGAGTTTCTCCCAAGAAATAATTCAGTATATAACAACACCTCACAAAGTATCCTGTGCTTTCTCACCTGTCACCATTATTTCAGTAATGGAAATACAGACACTGGCTGTGCCTTGCATCTCACCTAGCTTTACATCATGCAGTAGTCAGCTTTTGAGTTAGGCTCCTATTAGTCATCCACCCTCTTCTTCTGACCTATATTAAGTGTCAAGGAGATTAATATCTCTATAGAAGAGCTTCTTCATTGACCAGAGAGTCTGGGGTGATGAAGATGACTGAGATTGGCTAACATGAAATCTACACAGAGAGATAAAAATTCATCTGTTCAAAAGTGCAATGGTATCAGTTCTTGGTTATCCAACTTGGTGGATATCAGAGAAACTTCAGGTATGCCTATCCTCAGACTTTCCCACTGGCTTTTCATGGCAGCTTCTGAGGAGACATTTGGACAGTGTTCTTTTCCAGAGGGCTTCAACATCGCTTTCTGACAACTTGGAAATGAAAACCCAAACTCCTAAATTACTCTTGAAGTGTTGCCAGCACTTGTGGTTTAATGGTTGGGACTGAGCATGTTTGGTTGTTTTCTTAAAGCCCTAGACCCTAGAATTAGATTATTTATTACCTGAGAATTGCACATCCTTTCAACTGAAAGCTCTTGTAATCACAAGGAGATCACAGGAGAAAAGCCACAAGGAAACAGAGAGGAAAGGATGTGAGCATACAGGAAAAAAGCACAAATAGTTCAGTAGTAATGATATTTGAAGCCTTATGATTCTTAAGCAAGTGTCTTGATTTGCTGGGGTCTGATCCAGGTTTTGAGCAAATTGGGCTGTTGCTAGTCACTATTAATTTTTCTGGTTCTTCAAGTCCTGAGGACTTTTGTAATCGCCAGCCTTCTATCAGGCTTCAAAAGATGAAGGTATGTACCTGAGAAACATACCCTTCCATATTAGCAAATTTTCTTTTAAATTAATAACCATAGATAGTCTAAATTATTAATTTCATTGAGACCAGTTTGGAAGTTGTTTAACCAAAATGATTCTTGTGCTGATCCATGGTCTCTTCTTGCATGTCAATGTGAATTGCTACAAGCAAACCTCATGCTGTGAAGGAAGTAGCACAAGGACAGAAAGCTTCCAGGCTTCCTGCCGTGAGGGATCACACATCACTCTTGCATTGGGGTGGTAGGCATATGCCATTTTCAGAATTTCCACACCCCCCACTGCTTGCTTTCAATCTGAGTAAATCTGACCGATCCTGTGACTAGGCTGGCTTCAAGCAAAGACAGAGTGGGATGTGGTGGGTGGATAGGGTAAGAATTAATATAGCTAGGAGTTGAGCATGACATGGTTGGTGATCACTTGTATCAAAAAAACCTTGTCCATTCCAGCTTCTGGATACAGCATCATGATCCCCTGAACTGCTAGAGCCTGCCTATAGCTGTCTTGGCACTGAAATATCCTGGCACAGGCAGGACGAGTCATAACATAAGAAGAGTGTGTCTTCAATCCATCTGGTTTACTGATAGCTGCCTCCAAATGCTTTGAAAAGTGCTGACTGAAGATACAGAACAATAAATCCACAGCTTGCCATTCAAAACCTCAAGAAAAATAATAACCTTGAACCCTGTCCTGAAATTTTATCACGTCATGCTCCAAAAGGACCTCAGTGTCTCAAATGGGCTATCCATCTTGAGAGCCATGCTTTATTGGCAGCTCTCTCTGACACAAAAGGGCTAAGAGTGCATGCCTAGCCTTAAAAACACCCACTTGAAAGTTTTCTGAAAAAAAAGCTTAAAAGTCTGCCTGGGTGGTGGCTTGGTTTCTTGCTCCACTACCAGTAACTTTGGATTTGCTGTGTCACTTGATAAATTTGATGAGCCAAAAAGTTTCTCTTTGGGAACTTCATTTCCTCTCCAGCAACTGACTGCCTTCCACCCCTGGTAGCAACCCCCAGGCCAGCTCTGTGGGGGCACCAGGCCAGCATGAAAGAGTACTTTGCCATAACAAATCGGGCTCTTTTGAACTATGTTTGCTGAATTAATGTTCGGGCAGTGGAAGGGAGCAGCCACGGGGCAGCCAGACCCAATGCCAGCATGACAGACGGTGCAGGCTGGGCGTGGCAGGGAGGCAGTGGTGTGCCAGAGCAAACACTGATGTGAAACCCCAACTTGCAAGGTTCCCTGGGTCCAGCCAGCACATCCCATCTGAAGGCACCCACTGTGCAAGCCCTTGAAGGCTCTCAGTCATCGCTTCTCACATGCGCTACCAGAGCCAACAGCACTGCTGGCTTTGCCAAGGCTTGTGAACATACTTTTACCTACCGAAGACCAATACAGGACAAAACAAAGGCGTCCCCATCCATTTGCTTCTCTCAGGGTTTCCATACCTCACTGCAATCCCTTCTAGTGTCCTCACAGCCATCTGTGCATGAGGTTCTGACCAACTACCTCATTGTCTTACCTCTGAGGCATGCAATTATCTTTGCTTCTGCATTTGTTGCCTTTGATATCAGCTGCTCCATAACCTCACACCATCAATCTTTCTTGGAGTTGAGACAAGTTTTCTCTCTTTTTCTCCAGCCAGTTTTTCACTCCAGTTTTTATCTGAGAACTGCTCTTCAGTGCTCTCAACTGCTCTCAGTCCCCTCTTCCTATTGTACTTCTTGTCCTGGCAGCTCTGCCTTGTTCTGTGACCCACATCCCTTCATTTCAGCCATCAGGCCATGCCCAGTGTACTGATGGTGTCTATAGGTAAGTTAATGGCCTTTTCTCCATCTCATCCAAGAGTTTTTTAATTCTCTTCTGTGGCACTAAACTCTGAGAAAGACTGAAGTTTATTTTAAAAAATCATTCCTATGCATGATTCATTTTGCTTGTGTTGAGAGTTTACTTCTTTCATCTTTGAAGATGAGTAAATGTGTTTGCTTTTAAATCTGGCACTTTAGGCTCATCTTTTGTCACAATGTTTATCAGCAAGTGAATGGGATGGCTGCCCACCATCGGGAACCAGCAGTGCTAGTGGCAGGGAAGAGTATGAGGGTTTTCAAGGATGAACCAAGTTAACTGTTGTTACTGAAACACAATGATAAAAGCAAGGCATACAAGTATGTAATTCCCTCAAAAGCACTTAGACAATATGCAAGTCTGTGTCCCTTCTCCTTTAGACACCATCCTTAGAGTAGGCTGTCTAAAATATTCCTGAATATTTTCTTTTCTTACAGGCAAGAATATTTCCAGCACACCATCAGATTGGAGAAATCTCTAAAATGTTCTGATAAAAGTAAAGTTGAAGGACATGTTTCTTCAAAATCTGAATATTGTGTAAGGGCTGTGATAGGAAACATTTGTTGCCCAGGATAACAAATATTTCTCTAAATTACTGTATGCCCTGTACACATCTCTACTAGTCTTATCAGCCCAAAAACAGGTAGCATGGCACAATTGCCACAATCTCTGCACATATGAACTGTTCCATCCCACAATGCCACTGCTTCTTCTATATCCTCCATTTGAAAGGTTCCCTTGCCCACATCACCCTCCAGTGCCTCCACAGCATGCGCTGATTACTGATACCAGTGTTGGTAATTGGTACAGCCCAGATGGTATTTTTAACCTTTCTCTTTTGATTTCTAAACTTCCAATGGCTGGTGATAAAAACAGGGTTCAACAACTACCACAAAGTTCCACCCAAAAGAAATTCAACGTTCCCTATGGGATTAATTCAAGTAACTAACAGTGTGTGAGAATCACAGGCAATGTACTATATAATACCACTACTCTTTGGATCAGTAAGGTAAGAGACTCAAAGACAAAACCATTTGGTTCCCAAGCATGCACTGAGAAAGGAGAGCAAATGTATTGAGGCTCAGCTAAGTGCACAAACTCAGCCATGGGCTGTGAAATCAAAGCTTGAGGCTGAAGTGGTGTCTTCCATCCCTGTGGATCACATTTTTTATCACATAAAAGCATAAAGGCTCCAGCTATCCATGCCAGGTCAACAAGAGATGAGGCAGGCAAGACATGCTCTGACATCTGCCCTTGGAGGGGAAGGTTTGGGACCCAAATGCTAGGGATCAGACAGTGAGCCTGTTATCATATAAATTTAGTGATACAACATACATTAGCAAATTTTGCCTTGGATTCCCTGGGTGAAAAAAAAAAAAAAAAAAAAAGAAATATGTATTTAAAGGTTTTAATCTGATTTTCCACTGCTACTGTATGTGCTATATTCAATGCCAGTGTGAGGCTCAAAGCTGAATGGCAGACTCTAGTCAGAGCATTGGTGTTTGGCTACTGCAATTATTTGCAACATTTAAAATCTATGGAGTAGTTTGTGGACTGCCATGATACACTGAGTAACTTACTATAAAATGAATCTTGAAAGAAGCTGAATACCATTAAAACTTAGAAAATTAATAGAAAAGCTTTTGTTTTAATTTTTCTTACCTAATTGAAGTCAATGTATCCATCTCTTCCTGTATTTACAAAGTGTAAAATGCCTCCTACCAATGACAGCATGGGAATGCATATGCGCCAAGTCTTCCATAGCCAGCATCTTCCATCTAAGAAGCTGAGCAAGCTCTTCACTATCTCCTTACTTAGAGAGCTTCATTTAGCCCTGGAATTAACAGGTGCCTGGTTGCATTGGAAGTTAAATTTGTTGGAGTCAAAATACACTAATAAGTAGCAGTCATTCTATATACCTCAAGGTAGCAGGGTTTGTTCTTGTTTACAGAGCCCCCTTGTAGAGCTGACACAATGAGCCTGAGCAGAGAGGAGATGACCTGCTGGCGACTGCCTGTCCCTCTGACAGAGAGCCAAGACTGGTTGTGCTGCAGGGCGGAAAACTAACAGGAGACACAGGGAGGATGTCCTGCACCGCAGACAGGGCACAGGGCTTTTAGTGGTTAAGATGACAGCAAATGCGCACCTCTGTCATCAATCCCTCCTTGCAAGCCATATCCATGGAGAAACGTAGACAAACCCAAAAGGTCCTCAAAAACAAGTGAGGTTTTGTTTTTTGAATAATGATAATGTACTGAGGAAAGCCATTATCCTATTTATGGTTTGTTGTTCTGACTCCCAGCCAGCAGTGCACCATACCCTGTGAATATATACATTCTAATGATATGATGGGGCAGGACACAGATGTTATGGGTTTGTCACACAGTCCTGCCTGGTTTGGCTTAACCAGCATGTAATTGCCAAGCATAAGAAGCACTTGCAATTTATAATGACTGCCAGGCCAGTGTAAACTAATTGCTGTACCATGATTGCACATGCCAATAAACAAGAAGGGGGGAAAAGAAGGAAGTGCTAAAGGGAAGGATTCAGGGGACCAGTCCAAAGAACAACAAAACTGAATTCAAAACAATTCAAGTTGAAACCTTGTGGCAATTTTGTTATATTGACGCAGAACTGCAACTAATTGACTGAAGAGTGAAAGGAGACAGATACTGTCAGAGACCACTTCCTGCTCTTTTCTAGGGATGGTCAGGCAATAGAAAACCTAACAGGTTTGGATTATGTATCACTTTGCCTCTTCCCAACAGAACCTCTAAGGTGGAAACGTGTTTCTGAATCATCATTCTCATCCTCCTTTGCTTGTGTGCTTTTGTAGCCAAAGTCTTAAAATATTTTTAAAATCTGGGCATTTTAAATGCACATACCTTCCCCCTCAGGCCCATCTAACCTGCTACTTCCCAAGCAAAGTTTTTAAAGGTAGGAACTATTTGCAAGTCCCCTTGACTTTGCAGATTCCTGTAAATTCTTGGTCTCTAGTCAATCCTCTAAATATCTGAGGCACTGAAAATGAGAGGCCATTGCTGTCAGATGAGTTTTTAATGAATAATCTAGTTCTATCCATCATGACAAATTAGACAAATGCTCAGAAAAAATTGATTAGAAGAAAAGTGAAAGAGGGGTTTACTTGTATGCAGGGCTGGATTGTCAAAGAGCATTGATTTTTGCAACATTTCAGTGTTAGATTTCTACCTCTTCTGTACAATCTGGTGTCTTAAGAGATAAATGAAAGAAGGTGAGTGATAGAACTGGGATCCAGACAGGCCTTTGTCCTCACCGCACAAATCTAATCCCCTCTTTATAGCAGGTTTGCCCTAGAGACAACCTCTGAGGGATGTGTGAAGCCATGACAGAGAGCAAGCCAGCCCTTCAGCTCTGTGGATAACTGGGGTTTACTTCCCAGCTCTTTTTTTATTTGGCAGTGTAGACATATCCTTAGAATCCTTCCACTGTCTCTGCAACTGGACAAGTACATCCAGAAGCCAATTCAAACTTTGGGAGAGCTGCCTTATCTTCTTTTGCATATCTCTCTATTCCTCCATTGCATATAGTGAGAGCCAATTTGGTAGCTAAATCTTCTTGTAAATCTAACCACTTAAGAGAGGGAAACAAACTGAGATTCTTGGGGGACTTAAACCTTTTTCCTTTCCAAAATATTTGGAGATTGTTCAGGAATACATTTGCTCCAGATAACTCAGTGTGAAGATACAGCGGGAGCAGCAGGTTGAGCTCTGGGTGGTGAGTGCCCCAAGGCTAGAGGCCATGGACTGCTGACCCTTTGCATAACAAAGGGCACAGGGCCTTGTGGCACCAGCCAGGTGACCAGTCACTCAGACACAGGGCAGGAGCAAAGGATTCAACTGGAAGAATCCAGATTTTTGTGCACATTGATGCTAGGGATACAAAAACCCATAGCGTTTGTTTTGTTCCAGATCCCTCTTCAAAGGCACCAGCTCGAATTCTTGCTGCATCATGACAAAATTTCTTAAAAGAACCAGAGCTTGATACTCTGTTGTGTGAAACCCAGGGTCAGACTGATGAGGAAGCCTGGTGTGACTGTGGAGTGGGTGTGTGGGGAGCCAAGGGGGACACGTCAGTCACGGGAGCCATCTACTGCCAAGGGGTTTTGACCCAGCAGAGGCAGTCTCTGGCCTTGGGATGTGACTGCCAGGGAGTCTTGTGAATGGTCATGCTGGGAAGTTTCCTTAACAAAAAAGTCGTTGCATTTTTATGAAGGTGTTAAAAAGTCAATTACATTTTGAACACTTTGGAATATATTTGCTTATCTGAAACTTCATCCAGAAATACATTATATGCTTTAATTATTGTCTGGTTCTGTTTGTAAACATTAAAAAAAAAAAAATAAAACAGCATTTTTATAATATAAAATTACAGTAATTTCACGATTACAAGCCACACCTGATTTTAAGTCGCAGGTCCGGGTGTCGGCAACATTTCCTTCTTTGTCCATATATAAACCGCATCGGATTGTAAGCCGCACTTTCGTTCACAGCAAGGATCCGCGTGCAGCTTTCACAAAGTTGCCAATTAGTAACAGAATCGTGGGATCACAGGGTTTACTGGCTCAGCCCCGCTCTCCGCTGTTGCCGGGAAGCAGGACAGTGGTGTGCCTGGCCACTGCCGCCAGTAGGAGGGAGAGGGTCGTGCCCGGCCGGTGCCGCCGCCGTTGCGCCCCTCAAGGCTGGGCAGTGCTGCCGCTGTGCTGCCACTGCCCTGCTGCCACCTGGGGCCAGGCGGGCTCCAGCTCAGGGCTGCTGTTGGCTTGGACTTCTGGGTTGGGAAATTTCAAAATTTGTTCAGATATATAAGCTGGTCCTCAATGTAAGCCTCACTTCCGGTTTGGGAGCAAAATTTTAGTCAAAATGGTGCGGATTATAATTGTGAAAGTACTGTGTATTGTGAGGAGGCGAAATGAACCTTTACTCAACAATCTATATACAGAAGTGTTTTTATGCAAACAGATTCAATAATACCTATGAACACAGCTAATAACGAAGAGGAATTTCTCTCTAGTGAGAAAATACAGTATGTTCAAATCTCATCGTACTTCCTAATATGGGAAGAAGCATGAATTCTGTATTTTAGGGAAGCTATAGCTCAGGCAACTATCTAGGCTATTGGGCCAGACCATACCTCCATGCTATATGACAGTCACAGATACTTGTGATGCATCTCATGGAGAAGATGTATGTCAAAAGCATGGAATGGCAACTGGAGGGCTCTACTCTTTGAAAAAAAATGAGGCTCTAGAAATAATAAAAGAATACTTTAGAACTTCAGAGGACATGGGTTAATACTAAATTAATATTTTTGTTAAATTTGGATTTTGTCAAGCAACTCACCAAGCATCCTGGATCCTCCCAACCTGAGGCAACAAATATTACATGATGATGGAAACATGTCAGAAAAAAAAAAATTAAACCATCTTCCTGTGGTAAATTTTGATTTTTATGAAAACCACATTTTCCATTTTTAAGATAGAATTTCCAAGCAACTCCTAAGTATGGCTAAAAAACATATCCACAAGCATCAGGAATCATTGGTTAGCAAATGGAAAGTAATCTCAGGTTCAAAACAAACAATGTGGGTTTGCAACCTTTTGAGGTTTCATTGTAGGTATCACAATTACCATCCCTTTTACCCCTAACACCCATCAGAAAGAATTTGTTCACTGTCTCAAATCTCACAAAGAAAACAAAAATGTGAGCTCTGAATGCTCAACCACCAGCAAGAAAATAAAAACATCACAAAGCACATTCTTTGCACATCTCTCAGTTTTGATTGGTTGGGGTCCTGACTCATGAGTGTTGAAAGTTTGGGGTTGCCAAAACTGCTTTTGTTTGTCACTAATAATCACTCATCCCATGGAACATGTGGTTTACCATGTCATGCCAGGCCTCCAATGCTAGGGGCTGAGGTTCCTTGGTGAGACAGCCTCTCCCAGTTCCAAGACATGTTCTTCCGCATTATCAGAATATTTTATTTGTTTAAGCATCAACCGTAAAACAAATAGGTCTTTCCCTTGACAGACATTATGATTTCTATTTTTTTAAGATTAACTTTGTTAGCCACAGAACTTTTGCAATGTTTCAAGACCACTGATAACTGACCAGGATGGAAAAGAACACAAGTACATGCAGCCTGCTGTTTGTTTGGTTTTAATTATTTTCTCTGCTATGGCTAGAGACTTCTGGAATTATCCTCTTGGCGGAAATAAAGTTAGGCAGTTGGGCTTTTTCTGTCAAAATACTTAGCTGAGTCATAAGGGTTGGGGAAAAAGTAACACAGGGTGAGATTAGAGTTGTATTGAGTTGTCTGGTAAGCAAAGGTACATTCTTCAGAAGTGCCCAGGTGAATTGCATTTTCTAATGTATTTTCATTCTCTAAGCTCTCCCTGATAGAACAGCCTCAAGATTAGTCATTTGGTTTTATATTTTGCCTCATCAAGCTGCCTTCATACCTGAAGACGCGCAAACCAACAGACGTAGTCAGCAGTGGGCTTTGGGTTGAGAGATGTCTGCATTTCTCCAATGGGCTGATAAGACCATTTTCAGCATGAAGCAATATCTGCTACTATATTGTCAAATACTGGTTTTGATATACAGGCCAAGGACATTGTCCTGCATGTTTCTGGGAAGTAAAATTTAAGTGCTGCAAAATAAGCCCCTAACAAAACTAGATTTTGTCTACGCAAACACACTGATTTTAAATTCTGCTAGTAATTTTTTGGTCTCATAAAGTAAATCTAATGACACTGCTGTGTGTTTATTTCTGAATCTGAAGCCTAAAAAAAAGCCGATAACCCAGTAAGGACACCTAGCTATTTATTCTCCTCTTGATTCATACCCATTAGTGTATCAAAGTGGCAATTTTCCAAACAGGCACTCATTTTGTCAAACGCATTTTACAGACCCCTTTTACAGAGGCCAGACCTTGGAGGATATGTAGAAGTTTCTGTAGAAAATTACCCCACTGTCAAGTAGTAAGGACCCCAGATCTCTCCATCTCAGCCATCCATAAGTCATCTTATTTGTCGGATGCATTGGTTTTTATAAAAGCTCAAGGTAAGAACAGCCACAGGAATAGGAAGCCTCACCAGCTTCATTCTATGTTTCTAGCAACAGTCAATAGCAAAGGTGTCATATTCCCCCATGATTCTTGGATTCTTGTACTTCCAAAAATCTCTCTTTATTTACACAGTGTCATCAGTCTCAAAAGACTTTCCGATAACTATGAATTACAGTTTAAATAACTGCCTAATTGGAAATTAGGATCAGGATTTCTAGCATTAAAATCCTTCGACCGCAGACATCTGTGATGTCTATGCAAACGCAACTCTCTGAGTAACTCAAAAGCTTTGTGAAACTGCAAACTTGAGAATACAGTTTCTTTTCCTTCTCTGTCCACCTAAAAAATCCTGCCAAGAGCTGGGATTGGTGACACTGCACACATCCTCTAAAGAGCTAAAATCTGTGGACTGACAAACTCTGAGCATGAGAGTCCATATCCTAGAGCTGGATTTGCAGAACTCTGTTTATGCTATGTATAAGCCCACATTTTCAGCTGGGCTTAAACCTGGGTGTTGCACACTCAGAGCAGTTCAGGTGTTCCACTAAATGTGAACTTATGCTTATAGCCAATTTGAGGAACAGGCAGACAGGCATAATGACAAATTTGATGACATGAGTAGTAAGCACGTCCATCTTTGAAAATCTGTTGCTACTACTGGGCTTCACTAGGCCAGTAGTTTCACCTCTGTCTGCACTTATATTTCTGGTTCTGCAAAGTGTGACATTTTCTTCTTTGGTTGCACACTGGCTGGAGGTGTACATACATAAGACGAGAGATCCATGCCTTTCTCCAAAGATTTGTTATCGAGCACTCACCTTACAACAAAGTTGTCTGGTTTCATTTTTGCATTATAACTCTGACACATTATGTTGCCTACTTTTCTGCTACTTAGAATTCCACAGCTTCAACACCTCTTTTTTTTTTCCAGTAATCTCTTCCTTTTCACTGACCCACATACCCACAGTTCAGCAACTGAGCCATATTGGGTGCACCACTGGTGCCTGTGGGTAACCTCATTCACCTCTTGGCCAACTGCTCTTCTCACTCTCTTGCAACACTTATCACCTGGGAAAATCCCCTTTGCAGAAACCCACCCCTGCCATCTTCACAGTTGGATAAATTTGCATTTTTTTTAATTGTAGCATTGAAATCACAAAACCATAACGAATTTCCTACAATCTGAAATTGCCACTCCTACTGCAGTGAGGAGAAGGATGACAGGGTTTTAAAGCAAAGTAATGATTTTTGAAAGTAAATTCAATCATAAGCCAGGTTTTACTGTAATTTCCAGAGCAAATTTATTAAAAGGAGATGCAGAAAAATGTAAAGAACCAAAAATGGGCCAATATCCTCTAATGGTCCTAGGACATTACTTACGGGATATTGAAGATGCTGAGTCTCTGGGACAGTGGTTTTGGTCAAGTGAGGGTGGGAGGCAGGTGGAGGATGTGGAAGATCACTTAAGGCTGCTGAAAATAAAGATGCCTCTGTCTCACAGATACAGTGGACCTGTCAGGAAAGATTTACTTCTCAAAATGTCAAAACCCACAATTTTACATTCTGTGTTCATCCTTAATGAAAAAGACATGAACAATTGAAAGGAAAAAAAAATTATCTGAGTATAGACGATTTTTTTAGCATTTAAAAGAAGTCTTACTTTTGTGTCATTTTTTTATTCTTTTCCTAAAAGGTTGCTGAAATTGTCAGTGATTAGTACAAAGATTAAAGCTGAGCAGAAGAACTGGTATAAAATTGTGTGAGCTAGAGAGGTAGAGAAGAAGGGAGTAAAATAAAACAGCAATAAAAACAGGACCGGATGTACTCACTCGTCACTAGACATGTTACATGATTAATCACTTGTCCTCATTGTAAAAATGAAGCCAGGAAATCCACAAAACCTCAGCATGTATGTAATAGTGCATTTCTAGCTAACAAATTACAGCTATCAAGCTACAGAGAGAAGCATGCACTACATTTACTATAATTTAACATGCTAGCCTTGCCTGAAAACCTGGCAAAGTTTGCTACCATGCAAGCCCATAGCATCAAAGCTCTGTATTTCTATACGGGTGAAAATTCAAGCATTGATCATTTACATGACACTCAGCCAGAAAGATCATGACTGGGGCAATTTGTGCAGCGTAGCTCATCGTGAAGGTGCTTGTGATGGTCCAGTCTGGCCAAAACATCCATTGCTGACCATAAACACAGCAAACATTTTAAACAGGTTGTGGTGGTGTTACCTGGAACCAAAGCACAAGCCTGGCTGCATTTTTTGTCAAACCACTGACCAGCTCTGCTGCTGCTTGGAAAGTATGGCTGACATCGGATTGTGGGCCGCCCCGTGAGGTTCACCAAACCACCAGCAGTAGAGTGGTTATGCTGCTTTCTTCAAAACATTTCTGTGGCTTTCTTGAGAGCACGGTATTTGTCAGGTGAGTAGCACAGCCAGAATGGTTTTATCTCGTGTTGCCATTATATGTGCTTCAGTACCATCCCAGAGGCCTCTCTTCTGCTCAGCTGTAAATACAGTGTATGAAGAACCATTCTCTGGAGGGGCTGCAGGCATCAGAACACCTTTCAAGGTTAACAAGGAGCATTTTCAGTCTGAACTCCCATACACCGAGAGGAAATACCCAGTTATTTATGTAACACTTCTTAAAATATTTTTTATTTCTATCAAACATAACACGAATAACATTTTAACCTTTTATGCTGCAATTTTCAATCACGTCAACCCATGACCAATACTTTCTCAATAGGGGAGGACTGCAATTCTGAAATGGTTACTTCAGGTCTTCTCAAGAGGTGGTCAATTAGCTGTTAAATTAGCTCTCAGTACCTAAATTAACACATGACCACCTAACATGCCTGTTAACATCCATCTGCCACACATCACTTTCTGCCAATGACCTCTTTCCCTGGAGCCTCATCAATAAAAATTCAGCTCGGCAGGAGACTTCTTGCCCACGCAGAAGAGAGGGAGACAATTCCCACAACCTCCCTAAGCAAAGGGCAGGAGGTATCAGTCAGCTTCACAAAATGAGAAACAAGGAAGAAGAGGAGACCTACCAAAAGATCTTCCAGAAGCCTCATATAAGAGCTGAGCAGAGAATCCCTTATTCCACGCAATCACAGAGTTATAAACATCTGCATCTTAATGTAGTCTTTACTACTGTTGTGGCTTTTATTACAAAGTCATGCCCTCGGGAAAACAAAACAAGGATAATATCATGTGGAACCTTAGATCCTTTCATTTCTAGTGTTATCTTTGGGAATTCCTTAACTTTCACAAAGCCATGGATTTGCTACTGCCTTGAAAGTGAATCATCATTTAGAACAGGGAGAGACTTTTCATCCTTTTCACTCCCCACAGAAAGGTCAAGAAATCAGAGTCAGGTACTTAGAAGGGTAGTATGGTTTGGGTCAGAAGGGACCTTAAAACTCCTCCAGTTTCAACCCCTCTGCCATGGGTAGGAACACCTTCCATTAGACCAGGTTGCTCAACCAGACCTTGAACAATTCCAGGGAAAGGGCATCCACAAATTTTCTGAGCAGCCAGCACCTCGCCACCCTCAGAGTGAAAAATTCCAAGTATCTGATTAAACTTCTCCTCTCTGGTTTTCCTATCACCACATCCCCTTGCAAAAAGCCCCCCTCCCAGCTCTCTTCTGGACCCCTTTAGGTACTGGAAGGTGCTGCAAGGCCTCCCAGAGCCTTCTCTTCTCTACGCTGAACAGCCATAGCTCTCTCAGTCTGTTTTCACAGGAGAGGTGCTCCAGCCTCCTGATCATGTTAGTGGCCTCTTCTGCATCTACTCCAGTAGGTACAGGTCCTGATGTTGGGGGGCCCAGAGCTGAACTTACAAAGTGATTACCTTCCAAATTATAAACATTTTTCTACACGCAACCAGTTTGGGGCAGTCCCTGAGTGATTTTAGGGTTTGCCTGAAAAGGTATCTGAAATTCTAAAGTATTAGTTTGATCATATTTGGGAGAATAATAAAAATGCTAACTATTAAAGATTTGGTGAATACAAGAAGTCATTGTGAATGTCCAAAACTCATCAGAAGAGCCCAGGATCATTGTTCATTTTACAGACTGACTCCTTCCAGTAGATTTTACCTTCTTTGAGGGTATCAAACCTTCTTCAGGGTCAATGAAGTGTCTGCAGCATAGGACTTGAGAATGGGAGACCTGTTAGGAACAGAGTGTAGTACCAAACCAAGTCAGGGAAGCAAAATGCAGAAACCCAATAGAATAGGTTGCTATGTGGGGTCAATGCAATCCACAATCCCTGCTGAAAGGTACTAGTGAGACTGAGAAGGTGGACTAGTTAAAAAGTCCCACTCAGTTAGGTCACTATAACCAAAAAGAAACAAAGAACTGCAACCTTTACTCTTCTCAACAACCCAAGACTGTAGGAACTGCACATTTAAAACAGATATGGAATCTAGGATGTAACTGGGTTTGAACATTTGACTTGCAAAAAAAGGACAGTTGGTAGAAAATTAATTTCAGCTCAAATTAAATGAGCTCCAGGGTCAAGACTGTGTTGTGACAACAGTTCATTCTGTCTCATTTTCTCCTTGTTAATTAGAGACAATTTCATGAGCTTTAGCTTTACTGCACTTCCAGTTTAATTACTGGAAAATGTTTACATTTTAAGAAAGAAAATTGAAAATGAACGATGGAAACAACCAACCTTCTCATTGCTGCCATGTATTCAGATTAATGGTTATTTCCCTAATTAATCTAAATCATTCATCCAGCATAATTTGGCTGGTAGCATGAAGGATGACTTTTTTGTGCATTTAAATTTTTCTTAACAGTTGCGGCAAGCTAATACATGGAGAAAGAGAAAGCAAATATTATTTGAAACATGCAGACTACAAAATGGGCATATACCATAAGCAGTGTCATTCCAACACTTGCAGATGATGAAAAAAAAAAATCTCACAAGATAATTTTAAACAAAAATTACCAAATTCTCTGAAACCATGTCTCTAGGAGCCTCTCAAAAGCGCTTTGATCATACTGATGAGGACTCCTTGGGGAATTTTCAACACCCACCTCTTTATTTCTCTCAGGCAGTCACAGGAAAAGAGGTTTTGTTGAAGATGCCAGCCAGCATGCACTAGGCTTGTCAGGATGTTTCAGGCTTAACTCTTTGAAGACCCTGATTGCCCTGAAGATAAAATATTAACATCATGGTTTCCAGCAATAAATGAGGGTGCAAGCCAAGTTCTGAACCTCCTAAGCTAAAAGAATGAAAAATGTGCCACAGAAATATTAGTTAAGCATCTCATACTCCTGCAACAGTTAGCTTGGATGCTCTCCTATTCCCAGTGCCTTTCAACTCCAATGGATTTAGCTCTGAACTCTAACTCTTTTCTGATGTGTACTGCATAACATACTATAAAGAGTTCAACAGGACACCTGAGTATTGCCATTTCTCTTGACATAATTTCTCTGCTTTTCCAACTTGGTTTCCTCCGAGCCATATTCTAATTTCCTACAGAAACATCATACACCTCCTCTGAATTTCAACTTCCAGCAGAAGCAGATGGTTCTTTGCTGTATTTCTGTCCATATTGTTAGCATTTCCATAGAATCATATCTGATTTTGTGTGCTTATCAATCCGGTTGCAGCATCTGTTCACAGCACAATTCTATGGGGCAAGAATATGAAAATACAACCTTCTTAGGTCTTGACTATTTGCTATCAAAATTACTATCTATCTAAATTGAGACCTGATGCAACTGGTGAGACAACTGGGATTTTGGTAGCTTTCCAAAGGACTGAGTTCTGCCCTGTTTCTGGAAGTCAACCAGCAGCACACTGCACATACAGCAGCATGAATTACGGAGTATGTTAGAGTTACATTATACTTCAGTATCAGCTTAAAAGTTACTTTTAGATCAGCATAAAATCCGAGGGTTTTGCAAGCAGTAAATTGGGTTCCAAACCAAAGCAACCACAGATTACTTTCCTACAGGAGTGAAAAACTCAGCCAAAAGCAAGTTTAGCTCTTCTTCACTGCTTGATGATTTCTGGTAGGCAAGCCTTATTCCATAGCCTCACAGCTAAGACTCCCCTTGCTGGTTTTTAACCACTTCCACCAGACAAGAATGAGAAGGCCAGAAGTCACATCAGGACAACAGAGCAGGGTCAAAAGAGAAGCTGAAGACAGCAGCTGCACTACAAGACTTGACAAGGGACAGAAAAGAGGTAGAAACCAGCAACAGCCACAAGGAAAGCATAGGAAGAGCCTCTGATTTAACTTAGAAGCTAAATGAGGTGGAGGCTGTACAAAATAAGAGATTGGAATTAAGTGGGCTACAAGGTCAAATAGCAGAAAGAAGTACCACATTATCACAGACTTTCTTTTCTCAATATTAATCTGATTCCTGGTTGAAGCACTGGAATTTCAAAAACCCGAGTCAAATGAGTTGCACAAGAGTTCTCTTTTATCCTTTCTTAATTAAAAACAAACAAACCAACCCATGTAAAGGCATGCAAAGCTCCTTCATAGTCCCACAAGCAGCAGCAATTTTCAGAAGGATGAAGGCAATGCAGACTATATGTTCTGACTACATAAAGGTCCTAATTTAAGTTTTTGCAATTTCTGTGGAAAGGTGTTGTGTGGTCATGGACTAGATAGCCAGTACCCTGACCACAGACATGGCCTCATGCTTGTCACTGTTGGTTCCCTCGCCCCAAGCAGTCACACACTTCATGGTTTGCCTCAACAACAGGGGAAAGAGACAGCATTTGATTAATATGGTGCTCAATAACCAGTAAGGTCAGTGATCTGGGTACATTTCTGCAGCCTTGGCATGACTCACTTTCCGTAGCCACCTTCCAATCGGAGGCGTGGAGCAATAGTCAGTATGGAATTCAGTCACACCAGAAGCTCAGGCTAGGGACTGAGAGGAAGGTCTGACCAACAGCAGCAAGGGATGAAGTAGCACACATGTTGGGCGAAGCCTATGGACTAGCTGGAGACTTAACTCTCAATTTAATACACCAAGGTTAAACAAAGTGCATGGATACTGTTCTGTGGTTGAATCAAGCCAGCCAGAACCAGACTGCTGAATGAAAGAAAAATAAAGTCCAAGGCAGGAAGAAAAAAGCTCAGATTTATCTTCCACATGAATATCTTCTTTCCCTTTATGAAAATCTTTTGTTTCCAACGCACTACTTGCCTTTTTTTTGAACGTACAGTATTTGAAGAGTAAGTTATTTACTTGTTTCAGTTAACATATATTTTCCATGTGATTGACTATGAAGCATTATCTAAACAAAAAAATCTTTGAAACAGATATGGTAATGAAACATAAGAATGCTCCTTTTAGAAGCAATCTCAAAATACTAAAGAAACCTCCTTTAAACAACCATTGCAAAAATAATCAAGGAGAGTTACTCACACTTACTGGTTTTAAAGTAACTTCTGCAAAAATTTCCTAATCCTTGAAATGAAATCCAGCTGAGGAGGCTCACAACTTATACATCAAAAGACATT
This sequence comes from Catharus ustulatus, assembly GCF_009819885.2. Lineage (NCBI taxonomy): Eukaryota > Metazoa > Chordata > Aves > Passeriformes > Turdidae > Catharus > Catharus ustulatus. The sequence goes on from NC_046222.1 coordinate 61,380,691, forward strand.
AGGACAGCTATTTGCAACAGCAGTACTTCTAAATCTTAAAAATGGTACCTGTGCACATCATCTCTGCTCAGCATTACTATTTTAGGATACTTGACAATATGCCCCTTGGTGGATTTCACAAGATTCCAAAACACTCAGTGATTGTGAAGAATCCTGCAAAATGTCCTGTTTCCTATATTTTCATTAGCAGAGTATTCTTGGATTTGTCCAGAAGCCTAAAGTCGAGTTCTAAGCTAATTTCCCAAATACTGGACAAAGAGTCAAAGTTCAACCTCAGTCCACATGGAAATACCAAGGCCACCTTACTAACCCAGCTTCCAGGCAAGATGAAGCTGACTGGTTCTTACATCCCCCTTGTGCTGTGACTAGAGCCCATGTGACACTTTACTGCATGTCAGTGGAACTGTGGGTTCACCTTTAAACCCAAAGACTGTGAAGCAGGGTCCTCACCCCTTGCAGGACTCCAATTTAACTCTGTAAGAAGTATGCCATCTTCTGATGCACTGTTCAGTATACCCCTTCTCAAGTGCCTTCACACAGCCACTGACCAAGATTGGTCTTAGCTGTGTTTGCTGAAAAGTAAAATAATATCCCATGAATTTACAACAAAGGACAGCACTCTCGAAGCCAGTGAAATGTGTTTTATTTTAAGCCACTGCTAAAACAAGGACAAATTTAGTGCAACCTGGAGTTCATAATCTGAAAACTGAATATAGTTAAATTACTAAAATGGCAAAACTTGTCACCATTATACAGTACAAGACCTTCATATTCATTGAGTACAGTTACATAAACATTTAGTTATTCAAACTGCTTTTGGTATACAATTGCATCACTAACTGGGCTGTGAATTACTGTAACACTGCACAAATAAGCAGCAGTTCCAGCAAATTATAATCAAACTTTATTATTAAATACTGTTCAGACATTAGAACAAAGGCCCTCTAAAACTACACCAGCTATACAACAGGAATGTACAAAGATGGTACAAAATAAAGTGACTACAGTGGCTGGGCTCTGTACCTGCCTCTTCAGAGCTCAAGTACAGTAAATGCTTGACAGTAATGGCTCTTGCTGAAAAGCCAAACTTCTTACAATAAAAATCATTCCTGAATCTTGTATTTTTCTTTGCAAGTTGACTGTCTAGAACTACAGGGGTTTGCGCTGGTGTTTACTACTCACTGTGTTCCCATCTCCAACAATTTGTCTCTCTTCATAGAAAAGGTCCCAGACAAAGCTACATTAGAAAATAAGCATTTAAAATCTGATACCATTTTTGAGAGACCTAATGAGTCTCGGAATGTGAGTTTCTGGCTTTTGGGGGTTTTGGTTAGCTTTCTTCTAAAAAGCTTGAACAATCTTCTAAAACTCAAGAACAAAGATACTACAGAAATTGCATTCATGAACATCTTCTGAGCTGCCTTTTTATATCCTTGTTTTGAGACAGCAAATCCTCTTTAATTTTATAATAAGGGTTTGAGTTTTGTTTGGTTTTTATTTTAAGGCTTTATGCATACTTTTTATTATTTATGCACCCCGTTCTGAATGGATAAACTAGTTTTAAATATGGCCACTTCTAACTTACTTTATAGAGGGACTATTTCTCAAAGTGCTTTTTCTACAGAATCTTACAAAATATTACAACACTTCCATTTTTTAGAATATCAAACGTATTTATGAAGTGTTTGGGTGATTTCTGAAACAATAACAATCTAGGATGTATTTTTCTCAACATAAAAATTAAATTACCAAGGTTTCCCATACAGAAAGAATGCAAGATGTAACAAACTCCACCTTATTATGTTTGTTTATAAAGCACAGTTGTCTGCTTTAAAGGGACCAGAATGTGGCCCTTCCTGTTTTTACAGTTTTCACTTACGTTTCTGTATTTGTGGTCAGGAGTTTTAAACAAACTCAGAGAAACTGTAATTTAAGACTTGCATTAGCAAGGAACAGCTTTCTCATTAATATGGCAAAGAGCACCAGTAAGATATAGTCAGAGTAAGGTTTTCAAAGATTATTAAAATTATTCAATTGCAATAATTTTGCCAGGCTAGTTTAATGTTTTTAACTTCATACAGAAGGAGAAAAGTCAAGTCATTCAGAACAAATTGAAAACTATTTGTGTAGAAAACTGGCTTGGTTTTTTTGCTTGTTTTCAGTAAAAATGAAGTATTTTATAACATTTTTCTCATGAAAATTTGGAAACAATGCTACTTTCCTCAGAGGCTAATAAAACCATTTCTTCCTTAATGTAACACAAATCAATAGTTACACAACATATTTGATCCAGTCTGAAAACACGATTCCATTTATAAAGATAATTTTTCAGTGAAACTGTTGTCCAGTTAACTTTCTGAATAGTTGTAAGCTTTGTGAACGGCGTGATCTTCTGCCTTTCTCCAAAAAGTAAATGAAAAGAAAAAGCACTTCACCAACTTTATAAAATACATCATTCAGAATAAATGAGTTTGAAAAGGGCTGTTCTGCAGTGCTTTTTGTTGGTTGTGTTGTAGGCTTTTTTATATGTACGGTTTTGTACATTTACAATACCTTTAATATCTTTCTCACTGCACAGAAACACTTTACTGAACTGTATCCTCATGCCCTGAAATTCCACTTGGTGAGCAAAATTTAGTCATGAGGCACTGCTTTTAGTATTTTATTTCCTCGACATTTCAATTTTATAGATAAATTTGCACAAGTATATTATTGCTGTGTTAAGGGGAAGGTGTATAATAACTAGGGATATTATTTCAAATTTTTTCTACAATGTAGAAAATCAACCTTAAAAAAGAAAAAAAGGAAAAATGAATACGGGGGTTTGGGAGAGGAAGAAAAAAATCCAGACAACCTTTGTACAATTCTTAAAAAATATTTGCTACTAGAATTATCTCCAAATAGGGCAATTAAATAACTTCCCCTGACATGCTTTGGGCTCTGATGTTCTGATGTCTGGATTACATTACCTATAGCAATACAGAAGACCTTGAAGTGGTTTTGGTCTTTTTGTCACATACATCAATTTTTCAATCAGTGAAATGATATATGAAGAGAGGAAATAAACTGAGCATAACAGAATTTTAATTTAGTGGTAGAAGTTTGCACCAGGAGTTCACAGTAGTGAGATCTCATGCACATATAGATAAACATATCTGCGTATTCACATGTGTGAACACATGTATGTACATATACAAAAACATGAAAAATCTTTGGCTCTGAGAGAAAGGTGAACTTTGTGAGATCCAAGGCAGAAATCCAGATGACAAAAGAGGACTAAAACCAATCATGTCTCTGCAAAAAGGCCAGTGGAATGCTTTCCTGAAACACAAAGACACTGCAAGAAGAGCGCTCTTGAGTTCACCAGTGTGACACTTCATAGCAATTCATGGGGTAGGGAAAATCAGAATTGTACATATGCCATTAAAACCCAAGAATAGATTTGGAGAACATCTCTACTTGTTTGTGATCACAAAACTGTGCACCGTATCAATAGTATATTTTTCTGAGAAAAAGCTATTAAGATTTTTTTGTTCATCCAAAATCATTAACGCTCTATGATTATTTGCCTGGTAATCACCAGTGCCTCTTTCTCTCAAAGGATATATAAAAAAACAAATCCCAAAAAATATTTTCAAACCACAGGATAGGTGAAGGTCCAGATTTCCCTTCAGACAGAAAGGCAAATCAGCAGCATTGGTGAAAAACCTGACAAGACTGTTAAAAATATTCAATTAAAAGTGCCTTTTAAAAAAACTTCAGTGATGGCAGTTAACAAAAATGAAATATCAATTTGCCCAAGAAATTTCCCCTTTACATTTTTATTAGCTTTCTTTGCTAAATACTTCCATGCTTACTGAGTAAGAAAATTGTCTTTATTCATGAAAAGAAAATTCGTATGAGGCTGCTTTGAAATAAAGACTTAAAACCATTGAAAAAGATGGTCAAAATCCTCAGAAATTTCTATCTACTACTTTTAACACATCTGCATGAGACTAACGTACAAATTCTTTGACACAGAGCTACTGTCAGAAGTATCTGCATACAAAAAGCCTCACTAAAAAATTTAGCAATTTAAATCTGACTGGCAAGCTCCAGGAAACCCTGTTGAAGAATTACATATGAAATTATGCTCAACTTCTCACTCTGCCCTTCTAACAGAAGTTACCAGATCTACAGGAGTGAACAGTTTCATGCATTTGCACCTCAGCAATTTCAGAGCAGACTCTCCCATCTTCACATAGAGTTAAAACTGATAAATGTGGCTATGAAGCCAGACTGTATTAAGGGGCTGCTCGGGCAGGTCACAATTTTCTTCCTGGCAATGCTGCTCTTGGGCACGTAACACCTGGCCAAGATGAACAGTTTTTCCACTGTCTACAGCAAGATATTCTGGAGCAGATTCTTGCTGAAATCAGTGTTCTTAGTCCTGCTGTGAATACAGCACACATAGGAGTGGGAGAAAGCTATCCTGGCACAAGGGGAATCCTGAACATCATGTCTGAGACTGTCTCCTGCGGACTACGATTATAGACAAGGCTTGTTCATAAATATCTCAGTGGTATGAACACAGCAGTAAATACAATTTATGCGTGGGTGGGCAACACTGATTATGGACTGAATAAACATACCATGTGCACAGTATCACAAAGCACAGCACAGCTATTTTGACTTTCACCTCAAAGTCTTTTAATGCTGACTATTACTTGAACATTCACTAGTTGAATTTTACTTTACACATCTGTGTTCCTTCTATCTCCTTTCAGAAGAGGAATGGAGCGAAGAGTGTTGCATCTTTGGATTTTTCAGACATTTTCCAGAAGCCAGCCAACCAAAGATTTACTTAGAGCTTGCTCTCCATCAGATGCTGTCTCTATCATTTCACAATATTTCAGCACTGCTTGCAAGAGATCTCCAACTTTCCAGTCCCTTTCTCTCAGTCTTCTGGAAAGCTAAAGGGGAGACAGGAGAATACAAAATATTTTGACTGGGACATCCTGATTAAGTTACAGAAGTTATTATTGAAACATGAAGTCATAAGAGATCATTTGTAATGAGTTAATCATTATTCCCACATCTATAAAAACAAAAACTTCCACAAGATTCAAGCACTTTTCTTTAGGGCAGTCTTCACAAAATTTTCTTCTGGAGGGAGCACCATTTTCAGATTATGTGGTGCCACAGGTATGAGGGCTGTGGTTTATCAAGACTGCAGAAAACAGGAAATTCTGAACACAAGATTAAGACATTTGCCACCCCTCCCATGCCAATAATGCATGCATAAAAAGACAAAACTCTGTCTTAATAAAAGGATGTGGATTTTCCTTTCACAACATATAGTGTGGTTGGGGTGGCATAGACACTGCCCTCAATGAAAACAGTATCTTCAGAGTTGGGAAATTATAGCATATTGGGGAAGAGGAAAAGGTGATGATTAAGTTAAACAACCACTCGGGAGCAGAGGACAGTCTAGTTGAAAACATTTTTCCCCCAGGATCCAAAGAAAAAAATCTTCCATTGCTGATGTGTCAAGCTCAGCTATATGTGTAAGAAAGCCGACCCTAAGGAAAAAATGAATTTAACAGCTTGCCCAGGAGTAAAAAACTTAACATTTTTAAGTATAAATAAATAAACAAATAAACACCCATACAGATGACCTATTCTCTGTAGCCTTCTGGACACCTGTCAATGCTGCATTTTGGAAATACTGTTTAGACTTCCTACTTATTCTTTGAAGCTGTAAATTTTTATACTTTTTTATAGTCCCTACCAAGACATTCCATGTATTATGTTTAAAAAAAGTCATACAACAGTGTTCAGGGAAATATTTTTCACAGTTCCAAAATTAAAAATTCATATAGTTCCTACTATGAGACCTGTCAGATTGCAATATAAAGTTCAATAAAAAATATAAAGGAAGACAATATTTCCCTGCTTCTTTACCTAGCTGATGTTCCAATTGCAACAACACAGGTGATAGGACTGACAGAAAGAACATGGGCATAAAAACATGTATCAAACAATTAACTTCTTGAGAAAACCATTAACCTGAATGAGTAAAAAAATCCTCTCTAATCCTGATCATAATTTATTCTGAACACCGGAAACTTTTCTCAGTGGAAAAAAAAAGACATATTCTATACAAGAAGAGACTGAAATCTGTAGCTATTTCTGTGAATTTTAAAGCAGAGCACAGGAAGTAGGAGTTTTATAGTCTACAACATGCAATTTTGTAAATGATGTTTGTTGGTTTATAAAAGAACGGTCATTTTTCTGTCCTCTGCCAGAGAAAAGTGTGGCTAATGTCCAAATACCTACTTCAGCAAATACAATATATAACTTCTGTCCAAAGAAGTTTTCCACCACGGTAAAACGACAGAGCTGGCATCTTAATTTTAATTTTAGATTTAATCTCACTATTTCTTTAGATGACCAATCTGTTTCCTACTGCCAGACAAGTGAAATATTAGAGTTTACTCAAAAGAGGAATCTTAAAAGAGTTGGTTAAGGTCTGGTTAAAAATTGAATACATATGAGATTTTAATCTAGGCACTTGCATATCCACTTTGTCAGGCACCTCACAGAAACCAAGAACTATCTATTCTAATTTACTGGTTTCTTGTTATCCTCCTAACAAATGTATTTTGTTCCATACATAGGTATCTAACTCCTTTCTGCCTTGCTGAACATGACAACTAAGAGGTAAGTAAGTGAGTAAGAGCTCACACCCAGTGCAGCAGTACCCTGCCTGATAGATGCTAGGAGCACTTCTGCCTTTCATGCAGCCACATCGCATCGGCGGCTCATGACCCTGCTGCGATCAGCTAACACAAGCCTTTCCTCCCTTCCAGAACTCACCACCTTTTACAGAGGACAGAGCTGTTTCCGCCGAGCTCCAACCCGAGCCGGTTCCCCAGGGAGCCGAGGTGACTCCCAGAGATGCCCCAAGCCCCAAGCGGCTGCCGGGACACCGGGACACCGGCCGGGGTTTCCCGCTGGGCTGCAGCGCCCTCTGGAGGGGCCCGCTCAGTTTTACAGCAGCCGGGAATGACCGCTCCCAGTTTCATTCGGTCTGCGTCCCAGGCCATTCCAATCGGGAAGCGGGATGGAATAAAAAACGGGCAATCGTTCTCTGCCTCCGGGGAGGGAAACAAAATTTCAATTTATTTTAACATAGCTGCTTCTGGAGAACTAAAAATAATCTATAAAACTAACTGAAACAATTAACTACTGTAGCATTTTCAGGACTGCAGAAGGTCTTACCTTCAGGTGTCAACTCAGCATCGATTTATGATGGAAGTGTCAAGTAGAAAAGTATTATAATTTTTAGCAGGGCACACATAACAGACACTGCTGTTTTCCAGAGTGCTCTTCTTGGTATGTGCTCTTATTAAGGTAGCTGGACTCATGCTCAGATACACAGCCAGCTAATAATACCTTCCTTGTGGGTCCCAGAGCATTGGCTCAAATCTCAAATCTCAGCAGCACAACTCTGTAGTCTAGTCTCTTAATTGAAAGAATGACAGACTCAAGGAAAAATCAAAAAAAAGAGGCACCTGACATCTCTTTTCTGTCTTTCATATTATATTGTTAGATACACATATCTCAGATACACAGAAAATAAATTATTATTAACACTTGTGGGTCCTACCACTATCCTACCTGAGCATTTGCAACAAGCATGAAACACATGAACAGATCTACCAAAAAAAGGCAAAAAACTTCATGAGGTTAGAATGAGTGTTATCCCTAATCCCAACTCCTTCACATCCAAAAACTTTCAGAGAATGCTCAGCTAAGCATGTGAGAACAGAAAGAGTGATGTATTTTCTTCTTTGTCTTAAGGTACTTATAAACTGTAACAAAGAAGAAACATATGAATATAAGGACTAACAATTTAAATTTAACAATTTATAACAGCACAGAAATGTAGAAAAGTATTCTCAAACTGCCTTCCAGTTTATGGAAGTACAAAGTCCACTCTATCAGAACTAATGTACAACAAAATATATTCTTTAAATAATTCTAAATCAAATATACCAAGCTCTAGAAAAGGACATAGGGCATGTACTTCTATATGCTCAAAAAACATTTCCAAACTCTCTGGGTTATTTCAAATAAGAATGCAAAACTTCCTACTCTCAAAATCAAATACACATTCCATACAGTTACACAGGCAGAAAAACACCCCAAAATTATCATTCTCTGTGTGCTAGGAAGGGAGAAGCCTCTCTGAGGAAAATGCAGACCAGGTATGATCTGGACTGGCCTCTAGGCACCTTTCACATTTTTGCCACAAGTCTCCAGTAACTGAGCACCACCAGTGTACACATCCTTCCAACTCCGGGAATCTGTTTTGTCATACTGACCTTCACCTCCCAGTAACTCTGCTTTTCTCCTGAAATGACGATGTAAGCTCAAGAAAGCCCCAAGTTGAAGAGTTAATATTACATTTCAGAACTGAGAGCAAGCTTTTTCTTCCTACATTAAGTACATTAAGTCATTTTTGCCAAGATCTCAATTGTTAAAATTCTATTATTGGCATCAGGTTAACCCTTTTTCACATTATTAGGTCACAAAATATAAATATTTTGTAATTATCATTCCTATGAACCTCATCATTAGAGACAATGTCAATATATCTATTAAGTTAGCTTTTCAATAATGCGGTAATGTTAAAGTAACTTCCTCATTAACAAATATAGGTTTAACATAAGAAGTTCCAGATTATCATGTGTAGTATGGTGCGCAGCTAAGAAAGAACAGGTTTTATGATTTTATTGGAATAATATGTTTCTCTTATATGTTTCTGATGGATGGAAATACTCAGGACAGTATGCACACCAAAATACTGTGTCTTTCCAAAAAGACACAAATTGCTAAAGGTCAGCTCCTTTAAAGTTTGACCAATAAAATGAAAGTAAAGGCACCTATGAATAAAACAATCTTATTGAGAGCTCTTTTCAATAGTTTTGGTCTTAGTTGCTTACAGAATAAAAACATAATATTTACCTCTAAACTAAACTTCCTTCTAACAAGACAATGTATCTTTGCTATCAAAAAACAAAACAAAACACATAAAAACCCCAACTATAGGCAGAACATGCTAAGTTAGACAAAAATTTGCATGACCAAGTTCTTGGAAAGGTTCAATTTATTGACAATTAAATACTAAGCAAAAAATGCTTGAAATAACTTTCACCCAACAGAGATGATGTAATTGCATCCTTTTTAGAGTAAAACACTTGTAAGTGAAGAAGTGAAACAATCAGTTTTGATGAATACTGGTTTGTGTATGGTATATTAACAGGCTAAACATGCTGTTACACTTTGACCTCTCAGGATTTAAATAATGGTTTTCCTCAGCAGTGAACAGCAAATGAAGTCATAGCAGCTGGTATATCACAGCAGATGGAAGTCAAGGAAGTCCTTCCCCTTTCCCACCTCCCATCAAACCTCAGTACTTACAAAGACGAACTCCCTTGCAGCAGTGTCGCGAAAGTGAAGGTCAGACACCTCTGTTTCAGAAGCTGCCAGCCACTGGAGTGCTGCTCTGAGCTGCAGGTCCACTAGATTTGGTTCCAGATCAACATTCATTATTGATAAAGTCTTTCGCGTTTGCTCCAAACCTGGTATTAAAAACAAAATAATCAAATTTATAGCTTCAAATTGTTTCAAAAACATCTCTGTAGTTCCCTGTTTATACATTGTATTATCTTAAAAACTTGAATTTAGTATACACAGATATGCAAGGAAATATGAAAGGAAAAAATTAGATTGGTCTCAAGTGTTTCACTACTTTCCCAGTAGGAAGTACTGTTTACCCCATTTACAGCTGTGTGCAAACACAGCTAAGTATTAAAAGATACCTAAACTATAATGTATATTCAAATGACAAGAAATTCAGCACAGGCTTTCATAAAGTGAAGAGCAATGGCTCTCACCTGGTCCATCAGTTCCTTCCATTTACAGCTGCTATTTTTTGCTATGCCTTCATCTAACTGATTTTTAAAAGTGTGTGTTTCTGAATTCTTTCCTGCACGGATCAGACTCTTGAATTCTCCAAATACACCACTGGTTTTACTGAGGTATATCCAGTTTTTCAACATTTCTTTTACAGCACAAGTTCCAAAAATTTTTACAGCATTGGAAGAGTAGTTGAGTTTAACACTTAAGAGCTACAGTATAGTCAGCTTCTGTTCCCAAGCTGAGTTTCTGTATACAGCTACCACAGAGATCCTCTGTCACACTCCCAGAAACAACTAGGCATGTATGTAGCGCTCTTCAAGCTAGAGTTACTACTTCCAGACTACTGAACTTGACTCCAGAAAAATGGAATATATTAGTAAGAAAAACACATATTCATGTTGAGTTTACCTCAATCTCAATGCTCTTCCAACTAAGGTCACGAATACTGAGGTACATAAGGCATTCACTGCCAACTGGCAAAGTCAAGCAAGTTGAAACAGATTCCCCCAGAAGTAAAAGCAAGAGAAAATTAACCAGCAAAACTGTCAAATAAAACAATGCTTTTAAGGGATAACTGAATATTTGTCTAGGAGCCCCAAAATTTAACTTCTTTATAGGAAAAAGAACAATTAAAAAAATTATGACAGTGGGTAGAAAGCACTGCAGTAACATTGCTGGAAAATTTTGGTACATTTTTTAGTCTTTTAAAATTGATGTACATTTGATAATAAGGCTTTGATTCAAATTCTTTGGTGGACAGTCAGCTTAGAAAAAGCCAGACATTTTCAGGTATGACATGAACAGAACTTCCAAATGGGCAAGACCAGGTAAAAGGTTTTCTACCTAGCACACTGTTTAAACAGTCCTACAATTACACAACAGAAAGAGCCTTTTCAAAACAATAGTGAGAAGCTGAGGAACTAATGCTGGAAAAAATTCACTAGAAAATCCTTAATATAGTATAAAGCAGTCTGTAGCACTATGGATAGCAGGTGACACCTACACCATGTAAAGAAAAAAATCCAGTCACTATCCTGACTGAGCAATTCGAGTATGTGAGATGCCAGAACTTATTAAAGTTGAGACCAAAAGAAAGCAGACATATTGATAAAGCAGATGAAACCTACAGAGCAGAAAATATATTAATTACAATTATACTGAGGAAAAAATACTCATTAATATAGCTTTATTTTCTTATATCCTCATATCACATCTGATTTAATGCAATTAAGAGATGCTGGTCATGTACATTTTCCATGAGCTTTAAAAGAGAGAAGAAAATCCCAAACCAACCAAAAAATCCTAAACCCACACATCTTTCTGCTTACATCAAGACTACTTGAAGATGTGCAATAAAGCTGAATATCCTCTCTAAGAAAGTAGCAGAAGTTTCTGGAAATGCTTACTTTATCTTCAGAACACACCCAACACAAAAAGAGCTGTGTTACAACTTGTTCTAACATCAGCTCATCTTAAAGCCATCTTCATACACTGTGTATTCAGACTGTTTTCATTTCAGTTAAAAACCTTGGGCATAATAATCAGGTTGGAATCAGAGCACAGAGATCTTCTAAGAAATCACAAATTGTAAAAAGATTCTGGATAGACCCTATGTTATACTTCACTACGAAGAAAGAGAAAATAGCAAATGCATTGAATCCAAGATTTTTATTGTTTTTCATGACTCTCTCCCAAGATTAATGTGTCCAGGTCGAGTTACTTCTTCAGCATGTTGAATGCATTGCTATGGTTTCTTAACAAATATTTTAAAAAGTTAAGCTCTGCATATGAATTCACACTTTCAACAAGCTGATCAAAGTTCCCTACTTTATGTTATTAAATTCATGTAAGCATTAGTAACTAGCACTTCCCAAAGGTTGCAAATTTCAGTGCATTAAAAGGATTATGTAGGGCAGTAATCTAACATTCTGACACTTGGCTGACATTCATTATGATGAACAAGGATAATAGAGTTGTCACCTTGCTTTGCAGATTACAAAGACAAAGAATTAACAAAAAATTAATGTACAGTTTACAGAATAAGAACAGTGGTGTATGCATGAACCGACATTACCTTCTACAGCATCCTTGGAATCTTCATCTTTATCTTCTGTTCCATCACTGTATTTTAATTAAGAAAACAAAAATATGAATACAATCCAATATATGCACTAAATGTAGTAAGTTCTAAGACTGTAATGAAGGTTAAACGACAAGAAGATCATAAAAGAATTAAGGAGTGATCAAGAAAAGCAGCTTGGCTTCTCACATCATTTCATGTTGTAAACAGACATCATAACTTCGCAAGATTTTCTCTTAGGAAAAGGGAGAAGAGAGAAACAAGAGAAAGGTGTTATAGGTACTACTTATTGATTTTTATAGTTTTGCTTCATATGGGAAAAGGTTGAACCCCCTTATATCACAGATATGAATAGCTACAGGTAAGGCTAAGTGATCTATAAAAACCAATTACTATGCCATTCTGAAAGTTTACACAAGTTAAAGGAAAAAAAATAACCCAGAAATCCTGTAGGAAGCAAGCTCTAGTCTGCATGAAAAAAAGCAAATCTAAAGACTTATAAAACTGCAGGCAATAACATGCAGAAAAGGGACCTTTTTGCAAGCAAAACACATTAATCAGTTTTAGCACAGAAAAATTTAATCATTCAGGGTGGATTAATTAATGAAAAAAATCATATTGTGATTAAGTGTGAAGAGTGTGAATAATGTATCAGCGTAAAAAATGTATTGTATTTTTATTTTCAAAAATGATGATTTCATGCATTAATTATGAGGAACCCATCTGGTTTATATTTCTCAACTCAACCAACCTGTCTGATGTTGGAAAGGATAAATTCTCCTCATACACATCCCCTTCTAAACCAAGACTGCTCCAGCTACTGCTGTTACCATTACTGCCAGGAGAAGAAAAGAAGACAGCTGAACTAGAAAAGAACAATAGCTCAAACTAGAACCTTCATTTTCCTTACAACTCTTTTGTCAAGACATTTCATGCAAGAGCACTGAAACTTTCTAGACAGGTTTGCTGGAATGAACATGACTCTCAGGACTATCCAGAGCAGCAATGTGCACAATTAACGCAAAACTAGCAGGTTTCAGTACACTGGTGAAAGTATTAATTTCTACTCACTAATTTTTCAGATCAGTGCTAACAGGAATGCTGTCCTCAGGTCTAAGCACATTGCTTGTTATTTATAAAAGCTCAACAATTTCAAAGGGATTACTCATAGGAAAATGGATTACATCTGTATTATTTGCTTAAGAAGCAGCTAATAAAATTATGCATTGTGAAGACAACTTCACATACAAAATCCTTCCATCTCACTCCAAAAACCCAGTAACAATCTCCAAAAGTCTGATGAGACACAATTCCAAAAGAAATAATTTTTTAAAATTTTTTAATATTGTTCTATAAGTTGATCTTTTTAAAAAAAAGTTTATAAATCTATGAAAACAATACTGAAAAGATTACCTCACTCACAGTTCACAAAAATACTGCATTTATTCTATGACTACACTGAAGCCAATGCAAAGAACTGATAAAACTGAGCATGTTCTCACACTCATTAATTTCAGCCATTATAAATAGCACAGTTTCTCAAACCTGTCAATATGCACAAGATTGAGAAACTCATATGATTAAATCTGCACTCCCCAGCTTCATACCTCCCCCAGAGCATGTCTGGAAGACTTCCAAGAACAGGACTTCCAAATATCCAGCATTCTTCAAGAAAGTAGACTGTCTACTAGAGATGGCATGAGAAGCTGCAGAGTAACTACAGAGAACAGCTGCTGCAAGAAGAGCTTTCTCCACCTAAGTTTTATGTGACTGCTGAAGCTCATTTCCACTCATGGCACACAGCAAAATGATGGAAGAAAACATTTCAAGAGACAGACACTGGTCTCTTTCAAGTGTTTGCCAGTAACATAATCACCTATCAGTGTCCCTTGCTCTCCAGCATGTCTGCTTGGATACCAATTTCAAAACAGTGAACAGCAGGTTAGCAAGTCAACAATATAAACACACTCAAATAACATCAAAAAAAGTTTAAGAAGTTGCAAGTGCCTTATTCAGTACATTGTTGCTTATTTAGACTACACATCCAAAGAAAATTCAGAGTTCTCTTGTTATGCAAACAAGAAAAAAGAAAATTAAAGAGCAGGAGCTTCTGAAGAAGCCAACTCACAGAAAATGCAATCCTGGTCTAAAAAACATGTCTCGAGCTACTGTGTAAGAGTATCACACTCTACATGATGTATTAAATTTGGTTCAAAACCATTCAAATGCAACTATAAAAAAAATTAATATAGCTTACTGGTATCAATACTTTGCACTCACAGCACGTCTTTCACTGGAAGTTACAGATTCAGAACATAAAGAGAAGTAAAAGCTACCATGGTTCTCAGATTAAAAGATAAAGACTTTGTAATCTAACAAAATAACCTCTACACACTCTGCCCTGATTAGGTAAGAGACTTAACGCACTTTACTGAGGTCAGTCTTGGTCTGAAATAATCATATATATATTGAATCATATGATTACAGTGAGGTATGAGAAAGGGATGAGACCCTTTTCTCATTAACAGACAAATTAGCAGTCTTCAAAATAAACTCCTGTAACCACAAAACAAGCAACAAACAGACAAAGGCATTACACAGCCTCTGTAAAGGTTCATGTAGCTCTTCAACAAGAGCCAGCAAAATAAGAAGAAAAGCAACAGGTTTGTGCTCCGAGTTATAATCCAGCCTGGGTGCCGGATGAAAAGCCTATGTCTATGCCTATGCTTATACCTACACATTAATTAAAGAATTAAAGAGAAAGCCAAAGAACTTTTTAATTTTAAATTCAAGTTACCAGATTTAGGCATGAACAGCAGAAGACACAAGCACTTCTCTGCGTAACTAACTAGCAAGTTCTCTAAATAACTTTCATCTTAATGGGGCTGCTCACAGGAAGCAGTGCATTGATTTCTTGTTTTGCATTGCTTGTGCACGGCTTTTGCTTTATCTGTTAAACCACCTTTATCTCAATCCATGAGTGTTCTCACTTACACTCTTCCAATTCTCACCCGCATCCCACCTTGGCAAGACTGGCTGGGAGGGGCTTAGCTGTCAGCTGGGGTTAAACCACAACAGGGTATTATTCCTGAATCTGGTCTTGTTACAGATCTCCCCCTGGCTATCTTTTTAACACAGGGCAAAAAATCCCAGATCCTTCCTTTCATGCAATAAACCTCAGTAACACAGATGAACACACGCACTGTTACCAAACCACAATTAGTTCTGTAAAACCAGCTCACCAATTTGCACCTGCCTGTTTCCTCCATCAACACCTTGCTATCCAAATTATGTCTCCCATTCTATAAGTAACATGTTAACTTGGGTCATTCCTCCTCTAATGAGCCACTAATTATTTTTTCCAAGTTATATAAATTATCTTCTTTTCAGTTACATCTGTTTTGGAAATGATAAACAAGTAACAAATACAACATAGGTACTACTGGTCCAGAAATTTTTTATACTTTTTCCCATTATTAACTATTTTATATTTTATGGTGTATTTGTGCCAATATAGCGAATATTCTTCCTTATACTCAGACTTTCATCATCATTTTCACTTGTTCAAGAAATTATGTTTTACTAAAATAACTCTAAGTTAATGTATTCTTTTACAAAATGATTAAGGTGTATGAGTGACAAATTATAGTAGTGATTTGATTAAATTATTTAGTTAAGCAAAACATGAAAAATGCTGCAGACATTTAACTGAGTAGTTCCACATTGGTACCAAATAACCTATTTGAGTATAATTTAAGCAAGCATGTCTTCCATACTTTCTTTAATCTTGGCAATGCTGGAAGTGCTAAAGAAAAAAATCTCTCTCCCATTTCTGCTATTCTTCAACAGAAATGTTGAACTTTTTTATATCAATCATAAAAAACATAAGTTTATTTGTTCCTCATACATTCCTTACATAGAAGCTTGGGCCACACCTCTCAGTATAATTCTCCCTGGAAACAGGCAGAGATGTTGCAAATTTTAGAACTGCCATTCTAATCTTTGTTAGTTGTCAATCAGCCAGGGACAGTGCAGTGAGAAGCTCTGTGGAAAAAGCTACTACCCTGAACAGGTAAGTTCCAGTATTCCACACCTGAAAGTCCGTGGTTAGCAGTACATAAATACTCCACCAACGCCAGATAGAGCAGCTTATAAATTCCAGTCCCAAAAAAGACAAAAATAGCTGTAAAAGCTCATCATGCAAATTAAGCTATCATTTTTTTCAAAAATAAATAAATTTATATGAAACATTTTCTCAAGGCTTAATTTTAGTATTTTAGAGCACAAGTTATAAACTGTATTCTCAAGCTGTATTTTACACATGATGGTTGTTTTTAAAATGCTTATATCTTTTGCTAATACTTAAATTTTATATGTACAGTTTAACTTGATGTGATTCCCTGGCATCAATGAAATGCACTCCCCATATATTTCACAGAGTATGAACATTCATGGCCAACAACATTTTGTAAAAAACTAAAATCATAATATTAGAGTCATTTTTAATAAAAAGTCATTGTGTGTTGAAGACAAAAATAATCTCTTCACCCCCAAACCTTAGGAGAAATACCACTTGATGACAAGTTATTTGATGTCAAGGTAACTGTTTAACTATACTAACATCTTTATAATTACCTGTCACTTAGGTGAAGAAAACTGCTGCTCTCATCAGGATGTTCATCTTCAAAACTTAGATTGGACCAACTCCCAGTGCTATCATCACCAATACTAAGACTCATCTGCTGGCTAACAACAGATTCAACAGAGTGAAATCCTTCTCTTCCAACAGAGCTAAACAAAAATTTAAGACAAAAACATCACTGCATTTCATGCTGATCTGTGTTAGTTCATTCACAGCAATTTAAAATCACTCCAAAGACATCAAATTCCATTGGAAAAGAAAAACTGGGGAATCCCTTACTTTGTGTCCTATTCCTAACACAAGAAATAGTTCAACAATCTGAAACACCGACAGGCTTAGGTCAGGGATTGCTATTTGGAATTCTTTCATTAGAAATCACAGAGTGGTACAAAGAATTCTCTCATTTGGAATATTATATGCTATGAAGCACAGAAGGCACTGTAGCTCTGCAGACTGTGCATCAAAGTACACTTTAAGCAGAAGACTTACCATTTCTGAACTTGTTCATCCTAGGACAGTCTGGATATTTTCACTGGCATGCCCTCAGTACAAGCAGCTAAGTGGTCTGCTACTGGGGGCAAAGTGCTTAGGTATAAACTAGTAACTAAAATATTAGGATTCCATTTTAAAAAAAGTTTTCTGCAGAAAAAGATTTTTTTTTCTCCCTCAAAAAAGTGCAGGAATGCACGACTTGTACAGAATTTTTCCCCTCAGGAAGTAAGTTTAATTTTTTTTATCCAAAAACCAATCAAGCAACCATACTCCATAGAAGTTAATCTTTAGAAGACTTAAAAAAATTAAAGAAGTTTGAACTCCTTATTTAAAAAACTCCAAAAAAACTTTACAAAATGAGAACTTGCAGTTATTAGCTAACATTCATGTGCACACTGTGATTATCTATCTATATATATATGAAGCAGTAGGAAGTCCAAGAAAAATTATCAGCCTACTCCCACATAGCAAGCAGCCACAGTAACGCCCACTATTTAAAAAGTCAACCTTAACCACATAATTCCTAAGACTTTGTTCCAGTGAGTACAAATTTTTACAGATATGTAGCTGAACTGGAACCCATCAGGGTAATAAAAAAGGTCACTTTCCCCATTTTTATTTAGTTACACCAGCACCAGTTCTCTACATCACACAAGGCAGTTTCTCAAGGAACATATACATACATATCACACACTAGATGGCAATAGAAGAAACATTTAAAAATTCTGTCAGTAAAATTCTAATATTGCCTCCTTGCCCCAAATTTAATAATAAATAGTATCTCTTTCAACCCTGCATTTTGTTGCTGGCATATTCTAACTGGAATTTTTTATAAAGTGTCATCTTTGACAGCATAGGTATAGAAAAACATCACCACATGACTTTCTTGTTTTGTCACACACTGAGTAAGGACTCAACCCTGCTGTGCAAAGATCAGCAATATACTACTTAGGAGCACTTTTATGCTGTTAGTATGTATGTGTGTCATATCAAACCTTGAAAAATTTAGTTCAGTCCCACTGAGGCCTTTAGCCACTGAACATACAAAAATCATTTTTCATCATGATGCCCCTCTAACCACCAGAAAAAGAAACCAGTGTGAGGATTTCCCCTAAAAAAATAGAAGAAATATAAGCATTACTTCAAAATTACAAATTAAAAAAAAAAAAAAAAAAGGTATAGATTGCTCTTGGACCTGAAAAGATTTCACTCTGATCACAGCACAATCTGTTTTAGGAAACAGTTGTTAGCCACAAATTTACTGTGGCAAATATTTCCCATTTATAGACCTATTAAAGGAAACAGTATATTACCCTTTGCTAAATACATAAGGATTTCAAAGTAAATTCCTTCATTATTGTATTACTGTTTTATAAGCTAAAGTGTGGTTTAGCAAGTTGTTTTTTCTTAAAGTAACAGGTTATTTTTCTTTGTTTTTTTCTAGTAGTATAGACACTATCACAACAGAGCCATAATAAAAAAAATGAAGTCTTCATACTACAAAGCAATGGCTCATTTAACGAGCATCAGATGTTGAAGAGGAAGTATGAACATGGAACAAACCTGGATTCTGTTATGGCTCATAGATCAACAAAACCTGAAAGGACTAGTATATACAACTGTAGGAACTATTTTGAAGGTGAAACAGTAAATTCCTTATTAGTCACCTACTGGAACATATGTGTGCTGATACACATAGTATCCTTCATTTCAAGCTCACATAGATGGAATAAAGCTTTTTTTCCCTAGTTCTGAGTAATTTAAATATAACCAGAAGAACAAAAGGAAAACATTCAGAATAGAAAGTGTATCTTTCTAAGAAAATATATAGTAAAATTCCTTCTGAGCACATATTCTTGTTTATAATCCTTTTTTCTTGTAAAAAAAACGCAACAAATAAGAGAAAATTAAAATTACCTTATGGTAACTGCCTGACCAATATTCGTCATAGCTGATGTCATTATTTCAGTAGTAAGGCTTTCAGCAAAACTGACTCCATCTTGTCCAATACCACTGTCAGCTGTCAGACTTGTGTAACTCAGCTCCTTTTCTGCTTTCTCTATGGCCGCAGTAGCCCCCTTGTCAGAAAACACTGTCCTCTGTTCTACATCAACGTGAATTTTGGGAATATCGAGCTGAAACATTCTTGAATTTGGACAGGCACCACCCAATCCAGAATGAAGAAAACGCCTCACTGGAATGCAGGATTCTTGTGCAGGTAGATGATGGGACAGACTTTCTGTACAGTACCGATGTTCCTTCATACTGCAGCATCTACAGACAGTTCCAGAAAAAGGAGACAGTTTCTCAGCATATGAGAACTTATCCCCATTTTTTCTGTTTTCAGCCACATGGAGAACAGCTGACTCTAAACTCATTTCTAGAGTATCATCTGCTACTTTCCTAGCATATTGTTCTATAGCTTGAATTATGCCTTCACTGTAGCCATTTTCATTTATATTACCTGTACTATGATAGAGTTTATGATCTGGGGAGAAAGGAAGAAATGTTCTAGAAAACCTTGTTTTAATGAGATCCCCTGTGACTTCATCAAATTCAGTCTTTTTATATAGGCAGGAATCTGTTAGAGACTTTGGCAAACATGTTCCCGACATTTTCAGCTTCTTCCTGACATCACAAGTGATACTGTGAGCAAGGGATTCAGAAAAATGTAACAACTCCATACATTCTGTTCTCTGTGTGCAGACACTCCTCTCCAACATTTGGCCTTCACAGCGATGAATGCTGCTTTTCACTTGCTGTACTGCATCTTCATTTCCTGCTTTGATCAGCTCCAGCTTACCATTTACCTGTGCACTTTGCCCAGGAAATGTCTTTCTGCTGTATCTGAATTTGGTCTTTCTAGCAGCTTGCTGCAAGCCTGACTTGATAGACCTGTAAGCAAGTCTGCTGGCATACTGATCCACTAACAGCTCAGCGTTACCTCCTTCTCTTCTCAGAACACGGATAACATGATCTGCGTACTCATCAGTCACACTTTCACAGCTCGGGTACTTGGAGGTCAAACCTGTTGTGCCTGAACCACGTGGTAAAGGAAGCCCAGATGAATCTCTCTCCCCTAGCCACTGGTCCTGTACTGGACCACCACAGTATTCTTTTGAACTACCATCTTTATCGCCTCTTCTCACATAAAAGCAATCCACCTGGCAGTTAACCCGCTTCAACCTCAACAGCTTGCAGTGCCTTGATTTCACTACTTTCTTGGCCTCGTTGATGACTTTTCCTGCCACATCACCTGCATAATTCCACAAGGAATTACATGTCTCTTCTGGGATATCTACAAATGCAGTATACCCACATATTTTATTTTGCATCCCTAAATGAGCCAGCCTGCCAGCTTCTCTTTCATTTGGTTTACAACCTAAATGGGAAGCAGCCATTTCAGTTGCTACTGAAATTATTTGGCTAGCTAGGCAATCTGCATACTGAATTGTTTTTGCGGAATGCTCCTCTTTCTTAACAGGCATTCCAGAATGATCTTCATCTTCACTACTTTCCACTTCTTCAGAAAGCGACCGCATCAGTTTCAGCATAAATTCCTCATTTTCCAAAGAGTCGTGTTCAGTTTCAGATGAATCAGTAATGGATGGATTGTAGGGTGTAGAAGGTGGTGTTGCAGGTGCAAATTCCTTTGCTAATTCTCCCTTGAGTTTCTTGGACAGTTTTCTTAGATTCCTTTCAGAACTACTTTGACATGGTACTAGAGGAGTTGGTGGGGGTGTATCAGGCACTAAACAGTTATTTCCATGTTTCAGGTTTGATTTTTCTTCCATCTGCAAAGTACCTTCACTGCCAAACATCTCTGAAGAAAAGCTATTTGCATGCAGAAAACAATCAGTCTGCCTGTAATTCAAAGCTCCTGCTGACAGTTTCTGGGTATCGTTTTTTTTGGAAGGCTTGTTTAAGCATGTGATTGAACAGCTTCCTGTGTCAGTACAGTCCTCTAGAACATGCCTTGCAAAAGTCACAGTGGAACAAGGAGGAGGTGATTTTGAAGAAAATTTCTTTCCTTTTTGTTCCTGCCAACAATCTTTAGATTCTAAAACACACTGACCAGAATGAGTCGGAGTAAGAAATTTACAGGGATTATTCAAAGGCAGCTGGTGCTGTTCCACAATTATAGAAACATTACTTTGTTTCTCAGCCTCTTGCTTCTTTATCACACATTGTTCTTTTCGATTGGTATCTCTGCAAGTCTGTGAGCTCATATTACATGTTAAATTCTCACTGGTCTTGCACAACGCAGTTTTACTTTCTTCAACAGATTGTTTTACGACATACTTGGCCAAATGATCTGCAAACATGCTCTTAGGGGAGTCTTCACCAGTTCCTTGCACATAAGGTTTTTTACCTATTACTTTTCTTGCTAAAAAATCTGAATACTCTTCTACTGCTTTTGTTACTCTAGATGAGGTTATGGTTTCGTAAGCTTCATTTACTATCATATCTACCATAGTTCCAGAGAAAGTATTAATGTCTTTAGACCCACTTGTTAATTCTGAATTATTGTTCATTCCAGATCTGTTATTTGTTAGTTTGGTATCATTCTGGTTACAAAAGAGTGATGGAGTGCTTTCAGTACTTTGACTGTGATCCGAAGTTAGATAAATATTTCTGAAAGAAGCAACCTCCTCCTCTCTCGTTCTGCTTGTGAAAAACGGATGAGTGCAGTCTTTGAATACTTTTGCACAATCATCAGCATTTGGAACAGTGGATACTTTTGTTTTGTAAGCATCAGAAGAAACCTGTTGCTGACAAAGAGCTCTTCCAGCTAAGGGCACAGGTATTGAACTCACAACACCAGAGGTACAAAATAGAGCTTTCTGTACTGTATATTCCTTCTTGGAGTCTTGGATTGGCTTTAGTGCTACCCTATCATTAAAATTAGGAGAAACTGTGGAAGTCTGTGTTGCCTCTAACATACTTTCTGCACTTACATATTTGATATTGTCCATGGAAACACTAATGGCTGCTTGTGTTGTGAAGGTCACATCAACCTGAGATAGTTCAATAAATGCCTCCTGAATGACAGATTCAGACAAATCTCGGGCATAGGATTTTACCACTTTGTTTTCATAATCAAATGATGAGGGCTGTGCAGTAGGTGTTGATGGATATGAAAACTGGCATACTTCCATGATTCCTTCAAACACAAGTTCTTCAGCAAGGTCTGCTGCAAACCGTGCAACAGTGTTGGTAAATATTTGTTTCTTTACCTGACGCAATTCTTTCAAAGCACCAGTTATAGCTTCGCTCACCAAAAAGTTTGCTATGCCATTAATGGCACGCTCCTTCAGCGAGATTGCTCTACGTCTTCCAATCTCATACAAAGCCATTTGAAAGACTGAAGAAGTCAACCTAGCAGCCAAATGACAAAGTGCATTTGTGCACGAAGAAACACCTTTTTGGAGGTCTTTAAATGCACTGCCAAAACTTTTCTCAACCAATTCAGTTGCAAATTTCTGAATGCTATCTCTTATCATTAGTGACTTATGTTTAGATTTTGCTTGCTTCTCTGGTTCCCTACTAGTTTTCATTTTGAGATCTGCAGCTTGCCTCTTCTTCTCTTTCAGAGCAACCCTTTTGTGCTTTGAATCATTCTCGGCACACCTTTGTTCTGATGAGGACTCAGAAAAAAAAACAGAACCCAGTATTTCACAAGAAACACTGTCAGCATATGCTGAGTAACTGTTATAAGCTGCATCACGGTGACTTTGACCTGTCCCATCTCCACCAAGGTTAATTCGACACGAACATTCAGAAGAACCGCAGCTCCCTAGGGGGCTGAAGGCCGATGTTCTAATAGGGCTGAAGAAGCCTCCATTCTCTTCCCCCGATGTTTTAACCGGGCGAGGGGAATCCGGGACCTCAAAGATGCTGCTGTACGGTGATTCTGGCTTACGAGGAGTTGGTTTCTTTATGTTGGCTGGAAGAGTGGGACGATCAAACTTGAATTTCTGAGGATTCATTGCAATGCTTGCAGAAGACAATTTTTCATGCACAGTCCTCCTTTTCTGGGCAGGATTCCCTAGGATAGGATCCCTAATAATTTTACAAGTGTTTTCCAAGGCTTGCTCCAGCTCATCAAACTGATCAAAACTATCAAAAAATTCACTCACTTCTGAGTCTGAATCCTCTATACCGTCTTTTACTACTGGAATTTTTGGCAGCTGAAGTTTTGCCTTCAAGCTTTTTTGATACCCTTCTTCATCTAAAAAGATGATGGGGCTTGGGCTGGAGCAATCTGACTCAGAGGATTCAGCTGGAGAGGAAGAAAACAATGTTTTACGTAAAAAATGAACACCTTGGTCAGAAGGATTATATGGCTTATAGAAACTCCTTTGTATCCAAGGATCAGAAATTGAGGTTGTAACTGAATTCTTTACTGAGGACAGATCCTTAAGTCCCAAAATATCAATCAAAGTAGAAGATCTGGCAGATGATTTTCGATGTGCAGAACCCACAAGAATCTTTGAGTCAACAGCTTCTAAACATTGAGTAGGGATGGTCTGTGAAGCAGCATCTCGATGGTTTTGAGAAGTAAAGCTGCATGTACCTGAACAAAAAAAAAAAGGTAAAGAGATTGCTTCAAAAACCAAGAATTTACACAGAACTACAGCAAACTGGTCAGATTTTAATGGCAATGTCTGGGTTTACTATTGCTGCAAAATGGTAGCTCATCTTTCATGATTAAAGTGATTTTTCATTTTCTTTACACACTATTACTAGTAACTGATAAATGAATGTATTTTTTAGCACACAAACCAGAACAAGATTTAATTTGATATCCATCTGACACTGAGATTGAATCTTTGGTTTATGAGTTGGTAAGCAGTTGTAAAAAGAGAAAAAAATTAATTTTTCAATTGCATTATATCCCTTCAGAAAGCATGATTAATATTAAAAAAAAGCCATTTAGTTATATATACTTTCTTGTTAAATCCCAGCAGCCTAAATCTCAAACACCAATTTCTACAAGTGTGCAAGAACTCACCAGCACTTAGTATCTTTGAAGGTTCATCTTCATCTAAGTGTTCGAAAGCAGTGACAAAATCATCCTCAATTGAAGAAACTGACTGATTGGTGTCATCATCTTCACCATGGGTTTTCTCTGTTTGATGCTTTTGCGAAGAGCTTATTTCCACTGCATATCTGATGCCTGCAGTATACTTGCTTAGCAAGGTAAATATATAATCAACTTTGATCCTTGGGAATGATGGAGACAGTCTCATCACACAAAATACTTCAGGAAGCCGATTCTTGAAAAAGAGAGCAACAAGAAAACAAACACAAGAGAAAAAAAAATCTTTGAGAGATTCCTTCAATTCATTTTTATGAAGAGTAAATAATTTTCAAATATTTTAAATACAAGAAAATTAATTCAATAGTGTGTGTAGAGTGATAGCTAGAATGACTTACTAATTTTTTAATGTCTATATCCTGAATAAATCATTGCAATAATACAACACAATCATGATAACATGTACCCAAGAATCCATTAAAGAATGCGTGCTAAAAATTTGTGCAGGAACACACTATTTTCAGAGCATGTTTATGCTGTATAATATTTCAGTTTGTAGGATATCTGTTTCTTTGAGCCACTTTTACTCTTACATGCAATGTTTGTAATTGGAAAGAATATAATTAGCATGGTAATAATGGGAACAATATAGAAATAAAAATCATGGAAATCATATCATTAACAGCCTTTATAACTTTTTCAAGGAAAGCAATCACTGAGTTTTATGAATACCAGACATTCCCTTAATTTTGGGCATCCCTGTCTCAACAAAAAAAGTCTGCTGAAGATCAAAGCTATTTGAGTAGAGCAGAGATAGGTAAGCTGACAAATTTTATATTCTTTCCAAATTTCCAGTGAAAGGGACTATAGGAAAGCAGAAGCATGGGATCAGCACCATAATTAAATATTTTTAAAGTATTTTCTGTATATATATAGCACAGTTTATTTCAATGAAACAACAGAAATATTACATTAATACTGATGTAGCTAAGATTGCCCAAAACCAAAACCAGGACAGGGTGTAATAAGACTAAACTCTTTAGAAGGCAAAATGTAATGCTTCTGACATGCAAGACGACACAAAAATTTTACCTGGTGTTTTGTGACATAAGGTTTTGCCAAGGTTTTCTTTAAGTCTTTTAGAAATACAGCCTCATTCTCTTTTAGTTTGCGCAACTGGAGCGATTTCAGAACATCTGGAAGCTCTACAGACACAGCTGACAACTCCTGATTTCAAATAAAAAACATTACAAATAAAAAATAAAAAATAGTATGCAAATGACAGTGGGGTTGATTTCATACCTCTCCTACATCCTAACAGCTGCTAATTCTGGAAAAGTTTTTCTTTTCTTACCTATTTCTTACTCTATCCCCCACTCACTCTCTCAAACTGTGATGTAAAGCTTGTAAAAAAAAGATTTAATTCAGTCCATACTTGGACTTGCCTAAAAGTCATAAAGCAGAATCTCAAAAGTGCTGAAAAGCAGCTGCACGTCCTACAAAATACCCAACTACACTGACCTCAGCTAATGATGGTTCTCAATGGATCTCTACTTGCTCTTTGTGTGTTTTATTGGAACAGTTTTCTAGCTCCCTATCACAAAAAACCTGAGCAAGGTATTTCTTTAACATGACCTTGGACAACATTTAGATTTAGCTAATACAGAAAAGGCCTATGAAAGACTTACGATTTTTTTCCAACATCCAAACACCACTGATCCCTATAGTTCAAAGCAAATCCCCATAAACTTGTTCTGTTCAACCTTCTCTAAATTCCATCTAACTTTAAACAGTCAAACAGTTCTTATCCATATTAGCAACATTGATCTAATACGGAACACAAATGGATTCAGAGTTTGTTTTACTTTTTAAAATATCAGCAAACGATTACAACCAATCTCTACTAATATCTAGACAGTGAACATAAATACTGTGAACATAAATGTTATGAATTATACTGATATGTAAATTGCATATGAAGACTAAATCCTTAATTTATGAAAATGGCACATCATAACCCTTGTTGTTTGCTACACTCCACCTTTTAAAATAATATTTCCTTATCTAAATCTCCAGAAAAACACCTTAAGGCACAACCATAATACTGACTCCTAAATCCCCACCAGTAATTCTCAGCTAGAGGTCAGATCAGTAAAGTTTAATTTCACACATGCAACTGCACTATCTCAATAAGCATAACTCAACTAAAGGGTAAGATAACAAACCAAAATACTGATACACACAAGCCTTTAACAACAAAACCCAAACCAAAAAAACCCCCACAAAACCACAACCGAGGCCCTTCCCACCCTAACACTCCCCCCAACCAATTATCCTCCCCCACTGCATTTAGGTCGTTCCAGAGCATCCTAATATAACGGCTGACCCAGATAACATTGTAAATATATATAAAACACTGATTATCATATTAAAATAATTATTTCCAACCTTTCAATGACATTTGAAACTCAGGGTTTTAAATAGTCAAGATACATCTATTCCATTTCTTGAATGCCAAATTTCCTCCATTTCAAAAAATCAGGTGCTACTTGGAAGAAATTTTCCAATATAGATAGATGTATACTGTACCTGCAAGCCTGCAGCACTCATCTCTTCCGCAAAACCTATAAATGTAATCTGTAAAATAAATATATGGATACAGTCAAGTACAGTAAAGATTTTTCTTGTTTTATGCAGATATTTAAGAGTTAAAAATTCAGCAGACTTAAAGCTTCATTCTACTGTGACAGAAACCATACCTTAGGGCAGAACAGCTTGCTCAATCAGTAGCACACATACAAAAAGAATGGTAATGCTACACTATTTGACTTGAAAAAGGTCAGGTCAGACTGAAGAGCATGTATAATATTTAAAACTCACTACACAGGAATTATTCCAGTGTCTTTTATATACAGAGCCACACATACAAGCCTCATTACATCTGTTAAAATAAAGATGACTTTGCAAAGATCCGTGCCTCTCCATCCTTGCTTCAGGCTGGGCACATATAAAACAGTTCCAGTCTGAAATCCGTCCATGCTGATAAACTGTTAGACATTTGGATATGCTGATAGAGCACAATGCCAACACATTATGCAATTTACCATGTAAATTGATTAGCCTAAGGCCAAAACACATTACTTAAGCCACATGTTTGCATGCCATTTTAAAGTAAATAAACCCTAACATAAAAGAATTAAAATATTCAACCTACCAAAGAAAAAAAAAAAAAAAAGCATTGTCAGGCTCAGGAACCTTGAGTATGCCAGAAATACCAGTTTTACCTCAGGTTTTCATGCTTGTGAAGGTATATTTTATCACATATTGTCCCTCTCTTCTGTCTACAGGTGTTTAGCACCATTCAACATGAAGAGACTGAAGAGAGTCAGGCACTGCTCAAACTCTGTTTCAAATGTCAGATTTCCTTAGTTCTTGTTTATTATTTCCCTAACAACAAATTAATAGGCCATCTGCATACTCAAAAAAACATACCAAGACATTTATTTTCAAAACAAGAGTGTCAGAAAAAAAACTTTGCTTCCATTTTGTAGATACGGAATTAAGCACAGAGACTAAACATTTCCACTGATGTTTGAAATTTAGTTTCATATCGTTTGGGTTCTATTTTTTCAGAGCACTATGCAATAGATTGATTTTTAAGCCACAACTCATAAATTTGCAGCAGCTACTCCAGTTACTCCAAAGAACAGTACTATGTTTATATTGATACATTATTAACCAATTCAGCTACCAGCTTGTATATACACAGAATCTCTGTAAGTACAGAGCTAGAAAAAAAAAGGCCAGAATTCTATTTTGAACTGTACTTGTGTTTTGAATATGTCATTTCAAAGTGTGAATAAAAAAGAAACCCCAAACTTCATTTTCAACTGAAATCATACTGTGAAAAATTTTATCTTGTTTATTTCAGGGGGGTCTCATGCTGGAAAAAAGATCTTATGCTTCCAGTTGATATCTTCCTGCTTGCATCCACTTATGTCAGGTACGACAAGATCATACAGGAAATAATGCTTCTCCATAGCATTCCAAATAGCTACAGACAAATTGCACATCTGCAGCACCATATTCACTGTGAAACAATCCTGTTTGAACAACATTACTCTTCAACTACTACACAATTCATCTACACAACACCTGCAAGACATTCTTCAACTTCTATACTTTTTTATCTGTGCAGTACGTACAATATGATCTGAATTCCTCCTCAGAAGGGGTAAAATATCAAACAATTTAAACTACCTGGGAAGAAAACTAGCTCTCTAAAGAACATTTTGAGAGGCTCCAGAGTTTGTTGATGGGATATTTTCAGCAGTTTTGCTTCAGTTTTCTAATGGGTGTTTGTTTTCAGCCTTCTTACATGCCTCTTCCTCAAGACAATGATTCCAACCCTTACCCTCTCCCATGGGATAACTCATTGTGAAAGACAGGGCAGTGAGCAGGAGTCATAGTTTCACACAAATGAAGGGCAATATTACACTGTGAGATAAGCAGACAGCTGTCAGAGCCCCAACACTACTGAGTCTGTCTATTTTTGCCTTTGACAAGGCTAATCTAGATCTCTTTATTGTGGTCAAACTCCAGTTTCTACAGAAAAAAAAAATCACCTTTTAATACCTTGAACATGTCTGAAGTTAGTACATCAGTTCAAAAGTTGCCAGGGAGTAGGCCAAGGAAATAAAAAGGTCATCAGTAACACAAGTTCCTTTCTTTAAATTAAAAATAAGTGTATGAGACAATGTATTCAAAGGCTATCTTAAGGCATGGGTACAAAGGAAACGGTACAGGGAAACCTAAATTCTGGTTTTCTCAAGTCTGAGTTCTTCTAACATCATCCTCCATATAAGTATCTTTTCCTGTATTTTCATGAAGAAAAAATACCTGTTCTGTGACAAGATATTGACCCTCTTACATTTCAACCAGAGGGTTCTTAATTGCTTGATCTCATAAGGCAACTAAATGTAGTCAGCTATCTTTCTCCACAGGGACCATCATTGCAGACACATAAAACATATTACCAACTATTTGTCAGGTATTTCTACAAGACAAAAAAACCATAGATTCTAAAGCATGGTCTACCTGATCAGATAAAGACAAGGTTTTGCTCACACCTCCACTGCATAGCTGCTCCTCCTTAGGTTAATCTGTCACAGCTTTCATCCCTCAAAAATTTGATTTCTTGCTGGCTCCCCAAATGTCTCAACCCCTGACTGTGTCCATTCAGTTACATAACCTCTGGTGTTATCCAGGTAACCCTAATTCATCAATCTGCCTCTTGCTACTGCTTATGCAATTATCAGTCTCCCCTAACCACTGCCTCAGTTGTCTTTGCTTCAATTCTCCCTATCTCAGCTCCTCTGCATGGCCTGTTCAGGTCAGTCTCTCCGTCTCTAAGCTCCTTGTCAGACCTGTCAACTACTAATTAGAAGTCTTGCAAAACCCATCATACAAGTTACACGGTGTACCATGTACCATTGCTTTTACTTTTTTCTTTTCCCTTTGGGGAAGTTGTTGCTAGCCTTGTAATTTAAACAGTTCTACTAATTCCTCCTTACAGCCTGAGATTTACCTAGATAGTCCCACATTCTAGCAGGTCTACTTCTCTCCAGACCTTCTCCATCTTTCAGACCATCTGTAATCACATAAAGTAAGTCTAGATCTGCAATTCTGAGGCTTCAGCTTTTATCTTCAGACCCGAATTAAAGTGTTCTGCTACTTTGTTAGGATACCATCCATACAACCTTGATCACAGCAGTGCTCACAAATGCAATACACCCCAGTCATCTATTTACAAATCTTGGTTTTCTAGTTTCTAATGTGATTCAAGAATCACATTAGTGGGCATAGATTTTAACTTGTAGCATTGCTCCTATTTACTATCCTGCAGCTTTCCATACTGTTTTCTATCATAGCCACAATATATATATATATAAGTGACAATATTAAGGCAAACCTCAATAAAATTATCTTGTTCTTCCTGATTTAAACATTCCTCTGCTGATACACTGCATAACTCTTTCCTGCTGTGTAGCAATGACTTCATAGAGTGCAGGATACTTTCACCAAAACTCTGAAAAACAATAAAAAAAAAATTTTAAAAATGCATGTTCAGTTTCAGATACATGGTCCATCCATTTATTCTCTCCACAAGAGAGAAAGTTTTGGTACTCCATAAGTTCTGGTACTCTCAATTAGTATTATTATTTCAAATTATCTTGCACATAAATCAGCAGGTTCGAAGTTTCAATTTACTTCAGGACATGAAGCTGAAGCAGGTACATTTTTTTCAAGCAATACTTTTATTTCAAAATAGTTTAACATTCTGTATTTTTAAAATAAGGAAAAATGAGAACACATGGAAAAAACTAACAGATGCATCCAAGAAGAAATCCAAATTCCATCTATTCCTTGCATTGTAACCTGTATATGGAACTTTTCCATCAGCTTTTCCTTAAATAGGATGAAAAGTAATTTTAGCCAAGAAAAGTAATGCAGGTGACTTCTAAAGTCAGAGGGGGAGAAAACAAACAAACAAAAACGCCCAAGAAAATCCACATATACTCTTTCCGTTCCATGAAGAATATGAAACAACTGTAACTTAATCCCATGTAAATACTTCTTGCAATATTTCTTGTAATTACACTTACGGTGACATGCAAGCACCCAAGGATGGCTAAAAAAGGCTGAAGAATCCAAGACTTTCTCCCAGTGTAACAAAGCACAGCAGAACAAAAGAATCAACACTATAAAGGCAAATAAGACTACAGGACAAAAAAGCTGGTTTGTGAAAAAGACAATATTCCTTCAATTGTTTTAGGAAATCAGCAATCTTTTCTTTTTTAGTTTAAATTTTTCCTCTTCTCTAGTAAATTGGAAGGTTAACAAGACAAATAAGAACATCAGATCGTTAAAAATTATTAACCCAGTATTTATTTTCTATAGGACTGCCCTGTCAAAAATGACATGAGAAATCCGTGTGTACAACTTATGACAAGGTATTTCACCTAGCTTCTCAAACAATAGCAGAAGTGCTAGATAGTCCAGTTTGGACAAAGAATGTTTTGCATTTCTGCTACTCCCACAACAAAACCAATCCCTTTATAGTAAAAAGTGTATAGCAAAAAGTATTTTTTTTTTCTCTGTATAAAAAGTAGTGTCAAATACTAACTACTGTGTTGAAAACCAAATTATTAGAGCAGGGCCAATGTCACCATGGTTGTGCTCATGGCACCACAAAATTAGAGAAATACTTCTAGAATGAACAGTCAAAAGCAAAACAGAGCTTCAGGATCTTTGAAATTGCCAAAATACATTTAAGAATGGTAGCCAACAAGTCTCAGACTGCCACAGTGACAGCCAAGGTCATGAGACACTAAAGAAGTCAAAGCAGTAACTTTTATAGAACTCGACTATATCTTAAAGTATTTTAGGCAGTTATTGGGTCATTTAAAATAAATTAATGAAGTGCTCACCTAATTTCCACTTTCATCTATTCCCTTGCTACCACATGTTTAGCTACAATTTGCTCTCACTTTGTACTTTCCAAAGAATGTTGTCAGCACCTTTCTCTGATTCTCTGGATCTTCCAAATTTACAGGAGACTGGAACACCAATTGTTGCTCAAAGACTGTTCCCCGGTAATTCCTTCATTCATGTTGTACAAAAGTAATTTGTGAAGCCCAAACATGCATGTTGAAATGCCTCATTTTCAGCTTTTACAATTATTCAAACAGTCACAACATTCAAAACAGTAATTAGGGAAAAAAAGAAATCCATATGACATGACCTGCTAATTTTCTGCAAGTCAATAGCACTCCAGTTTGAGAAGGGATCAGTGTTATTCTCCAGCTGGCTTTTCTAAAGCTACAAACTATTACACACATCTTATTTATAAACAAGCACCTTTCCCTAGTTTAACACCTGAATGGCAGAATGGGTGACTAAGAACCAGAGCATGGCATGAGGAACTACTGAGGTGAAAGACAATTCAACATTTTGGAGAATATAAAGTTGAAGTGGGAGAAGAAGAATGATGAAACAATTGGAAACATCTCCCTGAGGTCTGGAAGGACCAGCATAGAAGACTATATGCAAGTCTGGCAGCCCATGGTGGCACTCTGCAACTGAAGAGATAAAATATCCATAGCTAAAATGAGAAGGAATGAAATGACATACGTTTTTCATATCATATTAATGAATATAAAAAAACCTCAGAATGTGAAAATAATATGGAAATTAACAGGCACACTTCATACACAGAAGAAAAAATACAATCTATCTGGACTTCTGTAGGTCACTTAAATATATAAGGAGTTAACAAAACCAGATAAAGACAAAATTAACTAAAAGAGCTGGTTTTGGAAATTAAGAATTTGCCTGGATGGAGATAATAAAGGGAGGGTTTTGAGAACAGTTGATACAGGTCAGTAAGTAACTTCTTCAGAATTTATCGTGAGACTGATGTCAAGCATCATCATCATGAATGAATTTAATGAGGGAAAAAAGCAAATATGAAATGAAGACTGTTGAAAATTTGAAGTAAGCAGGTGTCATCAGCTAAGAAGGAAAACAGTAAATCATACAGGAAGAACTTGCTCAGTATGAGTGTTTTAAAAGACAACCATAAGAAACACGAAGTTATTAAAGTCCTTAAAATCTAAAAGCAAACTTTAAAATTGAATTGCAAATTCACAAGCTGGGAAATAAAAGACCTTAACTGACTTCTTGATCATGGCATAGCAATGAATGAACAGTCAATACAATACCGCACTGGAAGTGGCAAACATGCATCCTTTAGTGAAAGAACTGACATCAGAGTCACTGAGAAGGACATCCTGTGTAATTGCACATACAGTATTATCCACATGTAAAAAGAAGATTAACTCATAACAAGCACAGAAAGTAGGACTATGAAGGATAATCACTGGAATGCAGAGGCTTTCATACAGAAGCAGACTAAAACCTTAGTTTACACAGTTTCCAAAAAACAAGGCTAACAGAGGACAGATCACCAAGTGTAAAAAAAATAAGAAGGGTGAACATCAGCAGAAGAAAAGAAATTATTTAAGCAAAAGAATAAGGATATCCATGTACAAACAGGTATAAATTTGCTGTGAGTAGCTTCAGCCTGAAATTCTTAAGTCTTAGTTATTACCACAGTGTGGTTCAAAAAGACAAAACCGGCAGTAGGTTTGGGGGAAGGTGTTTGAAAGCCCTCATTAACCGAGAGGCTATATTTAGTAACTTTTTGATAGCCTTATCAAAATTGTGCTTGTGACAGCAGAGGACTGGACCCAATTTCAGAGAAATCCTCCTATCCAATGACATAAATTCCCTCTCAATCCTGTAACAGGAGATGCAACTACATTAAAAACTGAAAACTAGCAAGTTCCCAAGACTATCAGCACAGTTTAGGTAAGGACAAAAGGTCATGTTCAATGAAAAGATGTAATTTATTTTTTTTTTTATAACTAGTACACTTCCAATGTACATCAACGTATGGGCAAAAATACACCCAAGCAGCCTATAGAGCTCTACTTGGTAGGTCTCTAGGACTTAGTATTCTTTCCTCACAGAAATTCTTGTAAGAAATCCTATTTTATTCACAAGCACAGATTTCAATTTTACTAAATTTTTTTGTGCCAGGGGAAAACCAAAAGGTGCTCAGACATGAACAGTAAAAATCCTTGTCACACCTCTAGCTCAACTGAGTAATTCAAAGATTTGCAATGTTCCAGCAAGTCAAGAAGTCATTATCAATGAATCCATCAGAGTACATTGGAGGAGATATTTGTCTCACAAAATGTTTTAATTGTTTTCTAATATTTCAAACAACCTGTAAGATGCCACAATCTCTAGAGAAATGAAGTGCAATGCTGGACAGTCATGCTTCCTCTGCTCTTAAGTAACAAAGCAGCTCTTCCTGATTTCATCTGCTGTAAGATTTAAAGGGACTGAATATTCTGAGGTAATTTTGCAAAAATAGAAACTAAGGCTTTAAATATGCATACCATATCTGTGCACTGACTTTTAAGAGCTACTACTGCAACAATTCCTGTTAGCTGTGACAAAGTATTACGAAGAGGACAGGAATCATACTGCAATCTTCTGTAAATCAACAGAAGGTGAAACACAGTACAGTTCTAACCACCCTACTGCCTGGCTCTATGAGAATGAAAGTTTCACACCATAATTTGAATAGACACCTCACAAGCAAACATCAAGAGGAGGAAACCACAGATCAAAACAATGGAGTCTAGCTGCAGGAAAATACAGAATTCTGCAGGAAGGGTTGAATTAATGTTTCTAGAACCACACAGTCCAGAAGGCTTAGTAGCAATTAATGGAGCAGTTCATAGAGGCAATATTTTAATAAACTATTAGAATCAGTGACGAATCACTGGTCATTATTAGAAAGATGCTTCTGTAACCCACAGGTCTAAAAAACCTGGTGGGGCAAGGAAGGTGGTATTCGCCTTGTCTAGTAAATTGAAATAAAAACAAATAAAGGGCAGATCTTAAAAGTCCTTTAAAAGTAAATTTATGTTCAGGTTAAGGATGCAAAATTCCTTGATCTAGTTTAAGATATCTATTTGAGCTGAAGAGTTCTCATAAACCAATAAAAAGCAAGGTTTTATACCATATGTCTTAAAAGTGAAAGATTATCACCCATAATTAAGAATTACTTAATATATGGCAGTGAACATTCTGTGTCAGGACCTGGAACAACTGACTATCTGCCTGTCTGTCTCAAACACCTTCCCTCTGCCTTCAAACAGGATATAAACCACAGACACTGTTTCTTTAAAACAACAAAATCTGCTTATGAAATAAAATAATGCAATTTTCACATGATAGGATGCCTCCTTGCTCAGTTTCTCCTCTTACTGTTGCAGCAACTTGCAAATAAGGAAGTCATTAATAACCAAAAAAGACCTAGAAAATTACTCATCCCCACTAATATCCTTTCCACTAGACATAAAAATATTGTTTTTCAACAAGGCACTTCCTAAATATTCATGCAAACACAAGGATAAACCAGACAAGACATCAAGATCTAAAGATAAAGGAATCATAAGTAAGCCCTAACACAGGCTTCACAGAATTCAATAAGACTATATAGTCGTATTTTAATTTATTACATGTCAACTCAAAAAATCTACTCTAAAGTAAAAGCTATATTCTAATAAACAAGGTGAAATCTAGGAATTCAATACATCACAATTTTATCACATCATCTTGAAAGACAAAAGCACCCTTTCCATAAATTATGCTGTCTCTCAGTTCAATTACATGAAATACACCAAAACACAAAGCAAAAGCAATTTCTTTGCCTCCCTGAAATGTCAAACAAACAAAATTAAAACATAGTAGAAAAAATCCCACATGAGAAACCCAAATAAACCAACTCACTTGCTTCTTGCTACATTATTAGATTGGAAAGCTCTGAAATATGTTTTTTATTTAAATGCAGGTAATTACCTTTTCAACAGATATTCTTGATTTCATGCGATTGCCCTGAGCCCTGGCGTACATGTCCATGATCTCACTAATCTTGGTATTCGATGAAAGAAGTCAGCTCAAAAATGCCTACAAAAAACATTTATATTTGATTATGTTTTTCCATTTAGTTCGCATACACTCTAAAAATGCAAGTAGATAAAACAAAAACTAATAAAAACAATTTAAAAGGATTTTAAAACTGGGGAAGATTAAACAGCACACCATCCTTGCTGACAGTTGCCTTTAAAAACATACTGCCTTAATGACCTTCACAATCAGGCATGAAATGCAGAACACAGACACTTAGCAGTAAGTTTCACCATTTCTCCTTTAACTAGAATTTCAAGGCTGCATTGGGGGTAGGGAGGAACATTACATTAAATATTATTTCACTGTCACTTATACTCTGGAAGGTTTTCCAGCGGCTTCCTGCACAATGAAATGCACTGCAAGCACTCTTGAACAATCTTGGGACGCAGATGTTCAACACACCCACCAAGCCAAGGGGATCCCAGCCAACATCAAGAAGATTAAAAAACAGCGATGAAGGTTGTTTTTTCAAGTTTCCCTCTTTAACCAGCAGCAATGGATCCAGTTTGTTTCATTCATTTTTTCATCCCCCAAAATAGGAAATAGAGTATTAATAAAGACAGAAAGCATGTGGTGAGTTTTTTAAGTTCTATGGAAGTTTTAATACTTCATCTTTTCCCATGGTAACACAATTTAATCAGGAAAAAGAACTCCTAGACCATATAAAATAAAAAAGGCAAGGAGCAAGTGTATGGAAAAATGACTGCAAAGATAACGAAAATAAACACTACAACATCAGAGTATTGGTCCTCACACAACTGACCAGACTGGTTTTGTCAATCTCATCTCAAGCACATATTAAACCTTTATATGGGAAATAAAGTTTTATATGGGTTTGGTCTTGAGTATAAGTCATTTAAGTAAGAAGATCAGTAGTGTCATCAAGTAACTATTCATATTCCTCCACCCCAGCACCTCTAAAAGTAAAACCTCTTCAAGAACACAATAGCAAGAGATTATTAAACTTTTTCAAGAATACAATAGCATTAGAATACATAGATTATTATTAGGTACATCTATTCACATTTCACTTTGATTTCTGCTTTCCTTCACAAAGATGAACTTGCTAGAATCTTAGAAAAGAAGTTACACTTAGGCAAATAAAACTGTAACATTTTCATCTCTAGAGCACAGTTTCTCTCAGCTGGGTGTTTGAAGTTTGGAAAATTAAGACAATTACATAAAGCAGCCAGGTACATGATCCACAGATTATATATATTATTTATAAATATAACAAATACCAATAAAAAATGCATTTCACAGTAAACTGTGGCTAGAAGACTAAACACAACAATGCTGTTGCTAAAACTCATGTATTTAAAAGAAAAAAAATCCATAAAATACTACTGGCAATAAAAAGAAATCCACTTCTCTACAGCTCTATCTTAAATGGTTAATCCAGTAAAAATCCAAACCATAGTAGGGAAACAATCTTAGACACTCCTTGTAAGAAAAGCCATCTATAGAAAAAGTTGGGTTTTCACACAGGTACTTTAACTCCACATTTTTGGATGGATCTCTCCTTGCAGCAATTTTAACAAAGCCCAACACAGCACACTATGGAGATGACCTTCTAACCCTGCTGGGTGTTGTAGTGTTTACTTAGGTACAGTACTTCACAGTTACACTGTAAACTGCCTTCAGGTTAAGGATTTCCCTGTATCATCTGCTACTGAACTCTGGAGACAGAACATCAACCTGTAATGTCCCCTAGCTACAAAACAAACAGACTGTCAAATTACAGTATGAAGACTCTGAAAAATACTAGACAAACTATACAGGTTTAACACCATAACACTACAATGTTTTGTTTTCTCTGCATCCTGTCCTTCAGTACTTGAATAATACAGGTCCTAATATATACATTTACATCACCTACAGCATCTCTGCTCTCCATCACGTATTTCAGAGAAATCGGAAGGGTCCCACTTGTCCAACAATGCAGCAAAACCTGAAGGTTTTCTTTTTAATATGTAAAATTATTATCCATTTTCAATACAACAATGGTCCAATCATGTGAGAAGTAAACAAACATTAACATTAACTGAAAAGGAAGTGAAAGCACTGACAACAAAACAGCCTGGAAATAGCTCATTTGTATAAATAAAACCTACCTACTGTTTAAAATTGCTTTTACTTCTGGATATTGAATTTGACTATTAAATTTAATTTCCTTCTATTGTTAACCCAAAAAAGAGAATAAATGGCAGAAGCATCAAATATAAAAGGAACAGGACTTTCCTGTTACTAACTATTGTCAGACACTGAAAAAAAGGGAAAAAATTGATCACACAACTAATTAATGAACACCCACACCATCTTTACCTTTTTAGCAAGTTGGATCACCTTAAATGCACACAGCATGAGCAAGACACAAGAGGAGTCGGAAGCCTCTGTGCTGCTAGGAAGCTACAACTTAATTGCCATTACTGAAACTTGGAGGGAAAAATCCCACAACTGGAGTGTGGCTATGGATGGCTACAGGCTGTTAAGAAGGGACAGGCTAGGAAGGAGTGGTTGAATGGTGCCCTCTAAAACAAGAAATTGCTAGAGTGTGAAGAGTTCTCTCTGAAGAACAGCCATGAGCAGCATATTGGCAAAGGAAACAAAACAAGGTATCAAGATAACTTTGTGGTTGATCCAGTGAAGCCTATTGAAGAAGCCTTCTTGCTCCCAGATACAGGAGGCATCCTGCTCACAGGCTCTTGTCCTGTCGGAGGCCTTCAACCACCCCAAAATCTACTGAAAAAGTAGCACAGTGAGCTATTTCAGGAGGATACTCCTGGAATGCATGGAGGATAGCCTCTTAAGACACACAATAGACAATCCTGACCAGAGGGGACACAACACTGGACCTGTTGTTGCCCACCAGCCTAAGTGAGCTATCAGTGATGACAAGACTGGTGAAAGCCTGGGCCATAGGAGTCTCACACTGGTTGTGTTTGCAGCCCTGAGGGACATGGAACAGGCAAAGAGTACATTCAGGATCCTAAATTTTGGACTAGCACACTTCTGGCTGTTCAAGGAGTTAAATCCATAGGACCCCCTGGGAAACTGTCCTCAGAGATATAGAAGCAGGACAGAGCTGGCAGATTTTTAAGGACACTTTCTATAAAGCCCAAAATTTACCAATAATTGGGTGTAAGAAATCAGGAAAGGAAGGGATGGGATTGGAACTGCTGAGTTGAGACCAAACTAAGAGCAGCTGAACTCAAACTACAGAGCAAGTAGGAGATGAACAGTGGAAACAGGGACAGGCATTCTGGGAATAGTACAAGGATGCTGCCCAGTTTTGCAGGGATGACGTTGGAAGGTCAAAGCAAAGCTGAAGCTGAACATGGCAAGGGATGCAAAGAATAAGAAGGTCTTCTACAGGTATGTCAAGAGAAATGCAAAGTCAAAGCAAATGCACTCCTACTGAACACAAGTGGCAAACTGGTGACAACAGATGAAATGGCTGAGGTACTCAACAGTTTTTTTGCCTCAGTTTTCACTGGTAACCTTTCTTCCCACACCTCTCCAGAAGATGGACTGGAACAGCAAAGAAAAGATCAGGTTTACGACCACCTGAGGAACCTGAACGTATGTAAGTCTACATGACCTGCTGAGACACATTCAGAGTTCTGAGATAATTGGCTGATACAGTTATCAAGTCATTCCATCATATCTGAAAAGTGACGGCAATCAGGTGACTGAAAAATGAGAAACATTGTCCCCACGTAACAAAGGGTAGAAAGCCAGATCCTGGGAACTACTGACCTGTCAGTCTCACCTCTGTGCCTGAGAAGATCATGGAACAGATGCTCCTAGAAGCTGTGCTAAGACACATGGAGACAGAGAGGTGATTCAGGACAGCCAGCACAGTGTCACTACGAGCAAGTCCTGCCTGAACAGCCCAGTGGCCTTCTATGACAGAGTGACTGCATCAGTGAACAAGGAAAGAGCTATAGATGTCCTCTATCTGGACATCCACAAGGCTTTTGACACAATCCCCAAACACATCCTTCTCTCCAAACTGGAGAGATAAGGATTTGATGTTCAGCAGATATGAAGCTGGTTGGACGGAACCATCCAGAGGATAGTCAACAAATCAATGTCCAGATAGACACTGGTGACAAGTGGTGTCCCTCAGCAGTCTGTAGCACAATCAGTGTTAATTACTAGCTTCATTAACGACACAGACCAAGTGAATCAATTGCAAACTTGCAGAGGACACCAAGCTGAGTAGTGTGGCTGACATGCCTAAGGGACAGGATGTTATCCAGAAGGACTTGGATAACCTCAAGCAGTGGATCCGTATGAAGCTCATCAGGTTCAACTAGACCACTCACAAGGTCCTGCACCTGGGTTGAGAAAATTTCCAGTGTCACTACAATCTGTAGAATGAACTGATTAAGAGCAGCCCTGAGAAGATTGACTTGGGGGTGGTGGTGGACAAGAAGGTGGACATGACCTAGCAACGTGTGAGTGCAACCCAAAATGCCAACCACGTCACGGGGTGTAGGAGTAGCCAGTGGGGTGATTCTCTGCTCTGGTGAAACCCTCCCTACCTGCAGTGCTGCATCCAGCTCTAGGATCCTCAGCACAGGAAACACAAAGGTTAGTCACAAAAACAATCAGAGAGATGGAGCATCTTGCTATGAAGACAGGATGGGAGAGTGGGAAGTAGTTCAGCCTACAGAAGGCTCTGGGAAGACCTTACAGAAGCCTTTCAATATTTAGATGGGGCTTATAAGAATGACAGGGACAAACCTTATAGCAGTACCTGTTGCAATACAACAAGGAGGAATGGCTTTAAACTAGAAGACAGTAGGTTTAGACTAGATACAGGAAACCTACAGTGAGGGTGGTGAGGCATTAACACAGGCTGTCTGGAGGCTGTAGGTGCCCCATCCCTGGAAACATTCAAGGTCAGGCTGGACAGAGCTCTGAGCAACCTGATCTAGTTGGAGATGTCCCTGCTCTCTGCAGGGTAATTGGACTAGATGGACTTTAAAGGTCCCTTCTAGCCCAAAGAACTCTATAAATTCATAAACATATTTTTCCACTGATTTGATGAAGAACACTCTTCTCATCAGAGCACATAACAAGCATTTAGACAGTTTTTCCATATATATGTATCCTTGTTTGAATACATGTAAGGAGCAAAATTAAATAATCAGCTTAAGGGAATCCAACAGGAAATTTGCCATGGATTTAATCTCTTTGCGTAAGTCTATCCTATGCCTAAATTTAATTTAAGTCAGTGTGTATTGACAAACCTTAGCCGGCAGAAAAGAAGAAACTTTATCTTTTCTGTAAATGTGCTGAGTACAGTAATTTCACGAATACAAGCCGCACGGACTATAAGCTGCATCTCCAGCTGTCGGTAACATTTCGTTCTTTGTCCATAAATAAGCCACACCTGATTATAAGCTGCTCTGTCGTTCGCAGCGAGGACCCGCGTGCAACAAAGTTGCCAAGTAGTAACAGAATCGCGGGATGGCTTGGGCCGTGTGGGCTCGGCCTGCTCGGGGCTGCCGATGGGGCCAGGTGACCCAGCTCAGCGCTGCCGCTTGGCGGGGCTGCTCGGGGTCGTTCGCTGCTGCTGCTGGGCTCGCTCACCCTGGCCCAGCGCTGCCCCGCAGTGGCGGGGGGGAAGGGAGCCCCCTTGCCCACTCCCACTCCCACGGTGCTGGTGGGAGGTGGGCACGGAGTCCCCCTCGCCTCCCTCTGGGCCGCGGGGATGGCAGCACGGAGCCGCCTGCCTCCCCTCACCCCGCACTGCCGGCACAGAGCCCGCCTGCACCCACCGCGCAACACAGTAACCAATTTGTAACAATCGCGCAAAGCTGGGTTTTACTGGCAGGTGCTCGGTTCAGAACCTCGGCTGCACTTCCGGGGCTGGAAATTTCAGATAATTGTTCACATATTAGCCGCTCCTGAGTGTAAGCCACGTTTCTGGGGTGGGAGCAAAATTTTAGTGAAAATGGTGCAGCTTATAATCGTGAAATTACTGTAAATCTCTTCAGTTGCTGTAGGGGCATATGTGGACATGTGCACATCTATGTTAAACACATAAAGGTTATGACAAATCTGACAAATTTAAAATGTATGTAATATGGCCCTATTAAAATTAAATTTCAAATAAAATATTACAGGCAATGACAATAGTATATCTATATTATGTTTTTAAAAGGAGGTGTTTTTAGTACATTTTTGCCCTAGTACTGAAGCAAAAATAGACATCTTTCTTTTAAAGAAAAAAAAAGTACTTTTTTTTTTTCTTCAGCACAGAGACCTGAACCAGCCCAGAGAACTCTGATGATTTGCAAAAGCCAGGCTTAATGAAACACTGAGCTTTGAATGATTCATTCCAAATATGAAATTTAAAAATACCTTAAGAACAACACGCTTTTTGAATCATAAAATCATCAAGGTTGGAAGAGGCCTACAATATTATGTAGTCCCACCATTAATTTCCTCTTGTCCTCTCACTGCAGGCATGGCAGTGGCATGGCATGGCCCTCCACCTCACTACACCCTTGTTTCAGGTGGTTATAGGGAGTGATGAGGTCTCCCCCCAAGCTCCTCTTCTCCAGGCTAAGCACCCTCAGCCACTCCTCATGTGTTCTACAGCTTTCACGAGCCTTGCTGCCCTTCTCTAGATGTGCTCCAGTGTCTCAATGTCCTTTTGGAAGTGAGGGGCCCAGAACTGAACACACGATTTGAGGTGTGGTACTCACTAATGCCAAGTACAGGGGGACAATCCCTGCCCTGGTCCTGCTGGCCATACCATTTCTGATAAGGCCAGGATGCCATTGGCTGTCTTGGCCACCTGGGCACACCTGCCTCTGTCAGCCACGGTCAACCAGAACCCCAAGAACCCTTAAGTCCCTTTCTACCGAACAGCTTTACAGCCACTCTTCCCCCAGCAGCCTGCAGCATGGAGCGGGGCTGCTGTGACCCAGCTCTTGGCCTTATGGAACCTTACACCACTGACCTCACCCCATTGATCCAGCCTGTCCAGGTTCCCATGTAGAGCCGTCCTACTCTCAATCAGATCAACACTCCCATTAAACTTGGCATTGCCAGCAAATTTACTGAGGGTGCACTCAACTCCCATGTCCAGATCATCAATAAAGACGTTAAATAGGACCTGCCCCAGAACTGACCCTGGGGACACAACAAGTGACTGGTGAGTTTTTTATCCCTGAAGAGTACTCCCATCCAAGCCGTGAACAGCCAGGTTTTCTAGAAGAATGCTGTGGGGGAGGTGGTGTCAAACACTTTACTGAAGCCAAGATAGACACCATCCACAACCTTTCCCTCATCAAAGCAGGTAACTTTGTCATAGGAAATCAGAATGGTCAAGCAGAACCTTCCTTTTGTAAATCAGTATTGGTTGGGCCTGATTCCCTGGTTGTCCTGCCTGTGTATTTATAACCTTACCAAACAATTGCTATTGAAACCCAAATTAAGCAAGTCCACACTGACAAGCAGGTAGAATAGTCTAATGGATCCTTCTCTATTTCTCATTGCTAACAATTTATCAGTTTCACTGATCAGGTCAGCAGTCTTGAAAAAGTC
The DNA here is from genome assembly GCF_009819885.2 of Catharus ustulatus. Classification (NCBI taxonomy): domain Eukaryota; kingdom Metazoa; phylum Chordata; class Aves; order Passeriformes; family Turdidae; genus Catharus; species Catharus ustulatus. Next base: position 61,424,095 of record NC_046222.1, read on the forward strand.
CACATATGAAACAGAAGTTGTCTTAACCACAGCCAGAACCACAAAAGCAAAATATGTCATTTATGATGAACATTAATGACAGGCTGGGTCCTCTTTTTCTTGTTTGGTTTTAATTCTCTAGCATTGCATTTCTGTCACATAGAAGCAGCAATTTCAAAAGAATCAATAATTTCCTTTTCCTAGATCATCACCAGCAAGTCACCCACAGCTTCCCCTCAGTCCTGGGTCTCGATTCTCAAACATCTCCTGGGAAAAAATGTTATTTGATGTACCAGGGATATCCATTGGACTGGATTTTGTGGTTTATGCAATTAAGTTTCTGTAGTTCAGTGTGTCACGTATTTTGTACATAAACAGAACCACACCAAGTAAGGTGGGGCTATTATTTTCTAAGGTGCAGCATTTTCTCAAGAATACTTATTCCTACCAAAAGTTTCACCAGAGAATACCTTGTTTAGTTCTCAAGGATTTATTAAATATAGGTGGTATCTATCACTAAAGTCTAACTGTATGATTCTGAAACAATCTTACAAACATGAAGTCATGTAAGACTCTTCCCAAGTGTAATCCGGATAAATTTCGAGCATTGTTGCCATTTATTTCAGTGTCACTGATCTTTTCCACATACAATGTAAGCGGGATTTTTTCCTCCCTATCTCAGTCTGGCAATACATCAGAAAGGAGAAGGCTGTATCTCTAAATACAGTTCAGATCGACAATTCACCCTTTTTTTTCCCCTTTTGCATATTGGATTTTTTTTTTTTTTTTGAAAACCAGAGGAAAGTATTTCGCTTGTAATAAGAAAGCCCCTCAAAAGAGCCAAGAAAGCAAAGGAGGAACGCTCCTTATTCCACCTCCCTTGAGGGAGAAGAGGAACTGGGAGGAGGACGTGCGGCGGGAGGGAGGGAGGGCGAGGAGACACTTTTACAGCGAAATGTTGAGAACAGGCTGAACTTCCTTCACCCGTGCGTGCCGACCACAACCCAAACAACGCAGGAGGGAACGTAAACTCACGGAGCCTCCGCGCACCGACTACGACAGCCCCGGCACGGCTCAGACAGTCCCCAGCCGAGACTGCGGACGGACAGACCCGGCCCGAGGGGCACCGGCGGGACCGGCGGCCGCGAACCCCGCACGCTCGGTGCCGGAGCCGAAGCGCCGCGTTACCCGCTCCTCACCCCGTGTCACCGCTCCGGCCTCGCCCCGGCCCCCTCCGGGTCACCGGCGGGGCCACGGGAGCTGCGCTACCCCAGGGGACCCCTCCCTGGGAAGGGCGGCGGAGGATGCGCTTCCCCGCGCCTCCCCGGGAGCCCCCGGGCCACCTGTGGCAGCGAGTCCCAAGTGACAGGCCGGCGGCGGCGCCCCGCCCTGCGCCCAGCTCCCCAGCAGGGCGGCCCGGGAGCGAGTGGCCGGAGGGGGTGCGAACAAGAGCGGGTGCTCCGTACCTGTGGCTGTGACCACCGCCGCCGCCGCCACCTCCTCCTCAGCGCCGGCCGCCCGCGGCCATGGCCCCGCAGCAGAGCGGCCCCGGAGCGCCCGACCGGCCCCGCCGCCCCCGCCCCAGCCGCCGCCGCGGGCCCCGCCCCCTCCGGCCCCGCCCCGCCCCGCCCCCGCTCTCGCGACGCTTCCCGCCCAGCCCCGCCCCCGCCGCCGCGCGCTCCCATTGGCGGGAAAGCTGCGGCCGCCCCGGAAACAGCCGAGACGGCGGAGCGCGCGCGAGGCCCGCTCTGGCCACGCCCCCCGAGGGGGAGCCTCGCGCTCCCTGTGCGTGTGTCCCTGTCCGTGTGTCCCTGTCCGTGTGTCCCTGTCCGTGTGTCCCTGTCCGTGTGTCCGTGTGTCCCTGTCCCAGCGCCTGCCCGCGGGGACTGCCCGGGCGCGGTCCCGGCCTGTGCGCGGTCCCCGGGAGCGCTGTGCCTGCCGGCGTTGCGCTGTTCCTGCCCGCTCCCTCGGGGCCGGGCGCTTGCTCGGGGTCGCCTGTCGTGGGCGGCTGGGGATCGGAGGCTGCTGCTTTTTCATTTACCCTAAAAACTGCTGTGCAACAAAGCCGTGCAAAGACTGCATAGATAAAAGAAACAAAAGATTGGTTCTAAACTGTGTCACACTGTGTGCCATAAATAAATAAATAGGTAAAATGTTCCTCATATTCCCAGGGCCTGCGGGTCCCTATGGGATAGAGAAAAAGTAAATTAATAACAGCCTCAAATTTAACTCAAGTCAGTCGTCATTTCAGTGCGCACTGAGACCAGCCTGATTTGGAAATACGCTGTCTTTTGAATAAAGATCGTTTAACAGTTGGCTTATCTTCTGCTTAACAACAAAATATCTCCTTTTGACCAACTGCATCATTAAATACGCTTCTTAGTTTTCATAAAAGATACAAATTCTGTTAGAGGGTTTTGTTGTTTTTAATGTATCATTTCTTTATGTATCAACAGTAACTAAAAAATTTCCAAAACAAAATAGCTGTGGAAGCAATGCAGACATGAAAAAACATACTTTAAAAATAAATTCAAGCCTTTTATTCCTTTTGTTTTAGAATTCCCCTTAGACTGTTCAGAATAATGAGTTCCTATGGCTCCCTGCCAAAACCTTGAGAAAAATCAAGGTTTACCCTCATCAGGAAACTGAAACATAACCCATGGCATGCCATTGTTTGTCACCAAAAAAAAAAATTCTTTTTGATACAATAATAAAAATAGGGATAGCTTTGAAATAATGATGTTTTTAAATTATTTTTTACAATTGATTTAAATACTGCCTGTGGTAAGCATAAGAAACTTGTCTGAAGAATCCAACACTTCTTAAAATTTATATGAATTATGAAAAAACAGAGTGTTGGTTTCTGGGCTCTGGTATTTTCTGTCCTGTTAATTTTATATTTTTCAGGACACAGTCTGGCCAGTCAGAGCCCATTCCACTGAGCCCAGCCAGGGAGGAGGGCAAGCTCAGGACAGCCCCAGCCCTGGGGCATCAGGCGCCTATGGGGACAGGGATGGGTCTATTCCAGGCTGGGACACCAGTCCACATGTCGGGGTTAGGATGAGGCCCCATGAAGGGAATCACACCTGTAATGTTTTCTGCCTGCTCCTTTGGTACAAGAAATTGGCATCTTTAGAATCTTTTTGTCAAAACTACTGTCATGTCCCTGGTACCATCCTGACTCACTGGCTGCACCTGTCTATTAAGCCTGATATTTCGGGATCACTGGCTTGGAACAGCTTGTTCAAGGACTGTCTCAGAGTGACTTATATGTCATCTTTCTCAGGTTTTGAATGCCAGTTCAATGAAAGGTATTGAAGATCTATGAAAGGCATTGAAAAAATAGTCTGTGGCTTTATGTGACTTTTATTTTGTCCATTTTTTTACCAGTTCACTTACTTCTATTTTCCCCCTCAGTACATGAAAACTACACAGTTGCACGATTGTGTCTGTTGTTTTGTGGGTGTTTTCTTGATGATGCTAACTCTGGAAAATGTCCCTCTGTAACTAAAGCTTTATTAAATTCAAGCCAGACCTGAAATTATATCCTATAAGCTACACTTATAATAATAAGGATTGCCTTCTCAAGGGCAGATGAGTAATTAATTTATACTATTATTCTTAACTTTAACAGGAAGAGCATATTCTTCCGGCCTTAAAACCTGTGTAAGCCTTTTCCATTGATCCCCTTGCAGCAAGCTGGGAAGGATCTGCCATGCTTGAAAACATTCCACCCTCCTTCTTCCCTCCTCACCCCACCAAAATAAAAATCTAAAGCTCACAGCTCACAATGTAATAATTTCATGAATGACTTCTAGTGGCTTATCTGTTTGTAACATGCCCTTCAGCTCTCCAGCCCAGCTCCCTGCTCCTGTGTCTGCACTGCTTCTGGCCTCTGCCAGCGTGAACCTTTGTGAAATCAAGCAATAAATGAGATTGAGCTGAGAGGACCAGAGAAAAACCTGCTTTCCTTCCATTTTGCTGAGCCAGTTCACCAGCATAATACATGTGTCAGCGTGGCACTGAGGACACAGCTGAGAACAGACACAGCTTAAATGGTTTTGTTCTGCTGCAAGTGCACACCCAGGCATTGCCTTGCTTTGCTATTTAGTGCCTGTTCAGTGTCTCCTGAAAAACACTCCTGACACCCCTAACACCTCCAAAACTGGAACTCTGCATCTCAGTGGGTAGTTCTATGAGTCATCTTGTCATAAACCTGGGCTGGACCATGGTGCTTGTCTCCAAGAGTTGGGTTTATGGCATTATGGTATAAGGTGATGGCATTTTTTGGTTTCTCTTCACCAAATCCTTCACAGATCCATTGTTTCCAGTGACATGTTTGAGGAATCATTTTTATTTGCATGTTTATGGGTATTTTAACTCATTTTTTCAATGGTGAAAACTCAATAATTTTAATTTATGTAACTTTGTTGCAGTTATTACTGGTTCCTCTTTCCCTGGAGTTTGATCTGTAACCTATGTGAGTTTCCAAAACAATATGCATAGAGGATGTAATCCACAGATCCTGTCCTGGACTGGCCAGCCATGTCCTGCTGACAGATGAGTTCTCAGAGCCAGCCTAGGAGGCCTTTTTGTGCAGAATGGAAAGCGTCACACGCTAACCTTATCAAAAGATGCATTGTACTCCATAGAGATAGTTGCAGATGCTATGAGATTATTATCCAAAGCCTTGGAAAGCTCCCTGAATTCACATCCTTTCTGTGCATTGTGTTTATTAGAGGATGCGATAAACGCCGTCACTGTGTTACACAAGACCATACAATCATAATTGAGCTGGCTGGGAAGTGAAATTTTTATTCTACAGGAAATTCCAGCTTGTCAATATTTTGTTTCATCAAGCGCTGGAACAAAACGTGTTGGCTCTGCAGACTTTCTGGCAAAAATGGAGCAATCTATTTCTTTGCCAGCTGACAAGCCTGGGAAGCCAAGAGACCAACTGAGCAGTCGGCCTGATGCCAAGGAGCTGGATAGCCAGTCAGCTGAGCTATGGTAAGAAGCCAGCCTGGCCAGCAGCCACAGCCACATCATGGCTAGAGCTTCTGTAGAAAGTTTTGATGGAACCAGGGCAATCCAAATTTCCAGTGTCAATCTGTTCAATTAGAAGATGGCCAAACACCCTCTCAATAAATTGACTCCTGTCAGGAGAGGATGTAACTCTACTGCGCTTTCTATTCCTTATGTGTTTCTTTCTTCAGCTTTTGCCTTGTGATTTAGGCACATATCTATTGCTTGTATAAGCAGATTAAATGCAAGATTTTCCTTAAAGATTGATGATGATACCCAAGCCGTGAGGGGTTTTTCAGAGTGTCCCTCATTGCTAGTTTTGTGATTGCCATTCAAATAACCTTGTGTGACAGCAATACCTCATGGTATCTGCCTGTGTATGCTGTGCTAATGAGAGTTATACTGTCACTGCAGGCAGTACAGTGAGATTGGAATAAAGACTTGTCTGCTATCAAATAACACTATCTCCTTGTCTTTAGCCCGTATTTGCAGACGAATTTAAGATAAACTTTCCAAAATGCAGTAATGAGGCAAAAACATCTTCTGAGCTAGGGAAGCGATACTGATCTTTATTTGGAACTTGGTGATGTGGAGGTCAACACCTATATGGAGAGCACCCTTCTATATCAGAATTAGCTGTGCTCAAGTACTGAGCTGTTAGCACAATGTAACCCTGAAATTAAACATTATTGCAGGGTCCTTGTAATGCTCCAGTTATTTTTCCCTTTTGGTGTATTTCTGGAAAGGTATTAGACCAGTTGGTAAAAAAAAAAAAAAAATTTAAAAATTACAGTAATTTCACGACTATAAAGTGCACCCTTTTGACTAAAATTTTGGTCCGAACCCGGAAGTGCACCTTATAGTCCGGTGCGCCTTATATATGGACAAAGTTGCGAAATTTGCCAACCCAGAAGTGCGAGCCATGAGCCGAGCCGAGAGGAGGGGCAGGAGCAGGCAGCCCCCGGCCAGAAGGAGCCACACAGGGAGAGAGGGAGCGGGCAGCCCCACACCGCCCCGAGCCACGGACGGTCCCGAGCCGCCGAGAGCTGTGGCGGCCCTGAGCTGCCCTGAACCGCAGCAATCCCGAGGTGTGAGCCGTGGCCGCCCCAAGCCCCACCTTGCCAGCCGGGGGCAGGCAGGAGTGCTGGGCCCCGCGCACGCGGAGGGTGCTTGGGGCTGCATTTAAAGGCTACACCAATCTGTGAAAAATGTTTAAAAATTGTGCACCTGCCAGTAAACTCCATGATCGCGGGATTCTGTTACTAATTCGTTACTTTGTTGCGTGCAGCACGGATCTTCGTGGCAAAAAAAAAAGTGCGCCTTATAGTCCGGTGCGCCTTATATTATGTACAAAGTTGCGAAATTTGCTGACTCCTGGAGGTGCGCCTTATAATCCGGTGCGCCTTATGGTCGTGAAATTACTGTACATCTTTGCCCTCCTGCAGTTCACGGTTGTGGCATCATCATAAAAGGTACCTACTGCTTTTTCAAATGTTTAGATAATTTTTATTGTAGGATAAATCTTACAATTCCTTAAATCTGCAGTCATTGTACACACTATACACATCTCTTGTTTGTTTACAACCATTTGCTTCCTATGCTTCCTCTTTAAAGCCCAGAAATGTCATATACCATCCTTACCACAACTGTTGTAGCTCTAGGGAACAATGAATTTCCTTGTAAATGTTCAGTGGTAATTAAATTTTCTGCAACTTCATCTATTTAAGTAGTCTCTAATATTCCTGCTGTGAAATAAGAGGAAAACCAGATGCTTTACTGAGACACATTTCAAATCTTATGCCTTCCACATGTAAACAAATGTGACTTATTTTCTCTCTTGAATTCAACTACTGTGGAGATGCTACAGCATCTGGATTCCAAATGAATTCAATGTCAGTTTTCAGTGACCTTTATATTTTCTAAGCATGGCCCAGTTTATTGCTGATTTTACAGAGTTCATTATTGAACTGGAAATTATTTTCATAGTCTTTTCCCACAATGAAAATAGTTCAGTGTAATGTTCGTGATGTGCTTTCTCCTTCATTTCTGCTGGACTTGTTACACAGTTTGCTGTGTGCTGCTGCAACATATCCTGAAATGTGCTCTTCATCTCAGATGAAATCTAACTCAAGCACATGTCTAAGGTGTAAGTCAGTCTCGATATGACCATTTGGCTTGTCTTGTTTATATTTCACACATAACTGCTGCTGTGTGTAATTTAAGTCCTCCTGATTCTCAATTTCCTCAGTGTTGCCACATACTCAGAGATTATTTAATTTCCCCTCTGGTTCTGAGTATAACAGAAATGCTCTTTAAACATGAGCACACTTTAATTATAGTATTACTATCTTTTTCCATCCAAATATTGACTGGAAACTACCAAGTGCTTACATGTCTTGGAGGTACCTTTTCAGCAAAATAGGAATATTGATAGGTTCTCCCAAACTTTGTTTTCAGTTCTCTCTCTCTCTTTCTCTCTCTCTCAGAAAAAAACTAGGAGTGACTAGGAAACCATTGCCTAAGACAAACTAGCTTTATACAACCATCTACATGGTTGTATTAAAAATTGCTGTAATACAAAGGATCTTGAAAACCTCATGCCAGAGAGAGGGAATTTTTATCATGTGGGGGTTGCCATTGTTAAAAAGTCACTGTACACTCCTTTTCAAGGACTTCTCTTTAAATTACTATTTGAAGACAAAATCTTGGCCAAAATTATTGCTGTGAGTTGAAACGCTGTGAGTTCTTCCCTATCATTGTAAGATTTCCGAGTAGCTGTTTCTGAGCTACTTTCACTGAAGGCAATTTCATTTTCCCAATGAAATTTTTCTAGGTACATTTCTCAGATCAGAAATGTTACATTTACATGGCCTATTGAGAATCAGATAAATTTAATTTTTAAACTGTTTTAAAATTGAAGCTCACTTGATTATGACAGTAAATTGAGTTTTTCAAGAGTCAAAATGTATCTTAAAATTATACATCCTGGTAACATTGTATTTTAATGAAGTATTAGTTATTCTACTGATTAAGGAAGTCAATTTTTAACTTTGTTGGTAGGAAATTTTCTTTGTGGTCACTTATGCTTTAAAGTTATATGTATATTTATATCTATATAAACATAAATAAATATTAGTATATAAAATCAAAATGCTTTTCACCTGTCAAAAGGGAACTAATCCATTGCCTCTTTGCTCAGTTGCAAGAAACTGCATTAGGAATGTTTGAAAACATAATAAAAGTGTTTTAAAATCAAATTGTTTGAATTTCAACAGCATGTCATCATTTGCAACTGATAAGACATTATTCTGCCTATAAATGATGGGAAACGAGAATTAATATTTGCTTTCAGATAACTGCCTGGGTCATACATTACATAATAAAACAGATGTGCTATAGATAAATCAAAATTTGATCCTGAAAGCTGGGTTGTAAAAGTATTAATTTATTTTTTTCCTTGTCTGCCAAAAAGTTTCCAGAATTCCCAGTAGTTTCAAATTTCAGCAGCTTTGAATACATGGAAATGTTGAGGCTTGTCTCTGCAAGTTGGTTATCTTGAGAGATTGCAGTCTAAAGGTTGATTGAAAATTTTCCTGCTACTAAAAGTTACGTAATGATTGACCAACTGTGATTTTCTGATCCCTAGGGCAATGAAGATGGGATACAGAAAAGAAGTTAGTGGCTGAAGCATTGATAATATTTATATCTCTTTACTTTTTGCTAAAAGATCTGTGATAATCATAAGTGTTGAACCACTCAATTCTTTCTGAGTATAATAAAGCTACTGAAAGCTAAGTTACAATAACATATTCATGATGTATTCTTTAGTAATATACCCCTTAAAACACATTATACCAAAGAAGAAAAATTGAAATGGATTTCCATTTCCTTCCATTTCCTTCCTTACAATAGTAAAGCCTGGCTTTACTATTTTTGTACCAGAAAATGAAGTTACATTGATCTGATTTAGCTTATTCATTGGCAAAATGTGTTCATTTTTCAGGCCATAGAAAGGATTTTTTTGTGGTTGAGAGCTGATGGATATGAATTATTTGTGTGGGGGAGAACTCTGGGGTTTCAGAAGAATCACAGAGGACTTTGAATGTGGCTCCTGTGAGGAAGCAGTCCAATGTTTTGTTTTCCCATCTTGGTTCCCTCAGGCTCTGGCAAGACAGGTTTGCTGGAAGGCACCCTTTCTGCTCCTGTCTCCTTCATTATCCAGGGAGGAGGAGCCTTTGCAGCTTTAGGGCTCATTTTCCCCTATCACAAAAATAGAAGTTTGGGCTTTTTTTAATGTCAGTTTTAGGGCACACAAGGCCACTCCTGATAGCCGGTATGTGAAAGGAGAAATGTGCCAGCATCAGAGTACGAATTATGGCTTCCTCTCTTTTGGTTTATTTTTTAATTCATTGCTGGTTTTTTTGGTCCGCTTCTGTCTTAGGTGTGTTAGGGGAGGATAATTTTCCATGTACATTCGTTTGATGGGATTGCAGAAACATGATATATATTGACAATATCGATTATAAGGCTGGATTTCCAAGTAAACTTAATTACAGCTTTATAGGTGATTAGTTTTAAGATATTTTAAATTAATATTTATAATTAATATGAATAATAAATTGCAACAGCATTGCTATATGGTGTATTTGAGGTAGTATGTATGTGTATGTGAGTGAAAAATACACATTGTGCTAGAGAAAATACGTTATATTCATTAAAATAAAGTATTCTGCTGAGTGTTTTTAGCGTGGGTGTTCTCCAGTTCTATTCAGGAAAGATGATGCACACTGCAGGTGAAGACTTGTCAGGATGATACAGAACTAATGTGAAATGATCTTAAGTCAAAAATAAAGTTCTGCCAACAGGACAAAACACTGAGGAGCAAGATTGTAGCTTTTTTTTTTTATTTTGAAAGACGCTTGTTTAGCACTCTTCTATTAAATTTCCTACCAGTATAGAAATGTCAGGATTTCCATCCCAGACCCAACAGTCCAGCCTGTACTTTTGACAGTAGTTAACAAAAGATATGTGAAGGTGCCCATTATCCAATGCAGACCAAATACAGACAACATTTATTTATAACTTCTATCATTTGCTAATTTTCTCAAGTTTTACAGTCTAAGACATAGCTTTTCCAGAAATGTTCTTGTTAGTGATATAGATTGATCCTCTGGCTAGTGCTAAATTTCTTTTTTTTCCCCTTTTTATAATAAAAATAAGAGCACTACATGTCCTTAAAAACAGATTAGAATGAAAAATTACTGATTTTTCATTTTAACTAAAAGGCTAAGCCCCTACAATAAAAGGAGAATGTTGCCAAATACATTGGCAGCCATGCAGGACTGAATTTAGCTGTGCTATACAAGATCCAGGGCTGCATAGCTCAGTATTTACACTTCTTACACATGCACAAAACACTCCAAACTCACCTATCACAGAGAGGTTTATCCATTTTATCCAAAACAAAATTCAGACAGGATTTACCTTCACCAGAATTCAGACATTCTATAAGCAGTGCCACAGGATCATTATTAACACTTCTTGTCTTACTGAGAGGAGGAAAGGAAGCTCCAGCAAAATTCTGGGATAAAGTATCTTCCTGGGACACTGGTTACGTGTCTAGTCATACAGCTACAGAATTAGTAACATCATTCCAGACTGTGCCTTCCTGCTTTCTTTGGAGATGTCACATTCCAGTATGGATACTACTGGCTCATCGTTTTTTAATAGCCCATGCAAAGCACTGGGGCATATTCTTTTCCTCTTATAGTCCCCTCGTGTCAATCTGGAGGATGAGAAGCTGTCAGTGTTTCTACCTTAATTCTCTTTTTCTCTGGTGAACCTGAGGATGTGGTTTCTGCCAGTTTGCTGGTAGTGGTGAAAGGGGAGTATTGTTCTCTCTTTCCCTTTTGTCTTTCCTCTTCTCTCAGTGATGCCTCCTTACTGGGCCACTCCTGGTGCTAGATCCTTCTACCCTTGGTTTAGTTCATTAATCCAGCTGATCCCAACCACACTGATTGTTCCTTGATGCTTCTTGGCCATATTAGGGCATTAATGCTGGTTGACAGAGGGGTCTGACAAAACCCAGTGCTGGAGCAAAGCAAGTAGCAGAGAGCCAGACAGGAAACAGGCCTGTGATATCAACAACCTAAAGTTTCTGTTCTTTTAAGTTGCATGTTGGCAAAGTGTGTTTTGAAAAGTAGGTGAGCAGCTCCATGGTCTGAAGGGAGTGCAGATGAGGGGGGGAGCAAACCAAGGCGCTGGCAGTGGGCTTCTCTCTGTGCTGAACCTCTGCAAGCACTAGGTGGCCTGCTTTTAAAGGAAATGGGCAATCCCATCCATTTCTGTGTGAGAGAAGATGAAAATTTGCACAAGTGGTGCATCTATTTTACACATCATGCTAGTCATGCTAAAACTTCACCTCTGTAAAACACTAATCCTGTGTCAGAAGGAAGAGACACCGTCAGTGCTGGAGTTGGGTGCCCTCAAAGGCACTGAGGACAAAGGAGAACGGAAGGTAAGGGATGGAGCTGACCTGCAAAGTGTGGGATTCAGACATAAAAACTGCTTTTTAGCTGTGGTATTTAATATCTTCTGGGAAAGTCCTCCTAACAGTTGTAACTTGTGTATCTCTCAAAGAATGACTTCTATTCTGGGACAGTAGAAAGAGTCAGTGCAAAAGGAAAATTTTGACTTACTATGCCGACCTTGAACAACTAAATAAACAAAAGAAAAAAATCAGTTAATATTGAAAGCAAACAAAGCTTTGCTGAAATAGTAAGTGATTTAACAAATTTCAACAGCATCATTACGCAATCTTATGCTCACGGATGCCTTACACATCGGAGTCATTCAGCACCCCAAAACTAAGGTGCAACAGAATTTTAACATGGCATACACCCTAAAAGCTTCATTTTTCTCTGTTTAATTTGGGAGGTGAGAAACAGATGGCAGCAACAAGTGAGCCTGGAAGTTAGAATGGGAACATTAATGGATGGGTAAAATGTCATGTAACATCTTTTCAGCACCATGATTCCTCCAGGCAACCCCCCTCTACCAACCCAAAGGCAACCTGATGGTCAGACTCCCACAAATCACAAAGCAAGTAGGTCTACAGAGGATAGGAGTCCTCTCTAAATTAAGAAAAAGTGTTATTTCTTTCCACTCTCCCAGGAACTAGTCTGGTTATCAGAAGCATTTAAACTGGGTATTAGCTAAACAGATGTAAAAGAACCATAATGGGTTTATGTTTCAACTTTTTCTCCATTTAATCCAGCAAGGGAAGAAGTCTTTAATGAAAGCTCAGATTGCCCAGCCGGGTAAGAAAACCAAAGACGTTGAATCTTGTTTTCAAAATATATACATTTTGAGAGGGGATTTATACTGAAAAAATAAGCCATGATGTATTTTTGATCCTGCTAGTAAATGATACAATAATTTAACTTCTATTTAAAAACTAGTGCTTCCATCAAACCTTAATTGAGCTTAATCAGCCATTAACTATGGTTCTTATTGACTGAGAAATGAAGGGTGATTGATTGGCCTGACATAATTAATTGTTATTGTAGTTTTCAACAATTTAAGCTCATTTGCCCAGACTACTCTTTTCACAATGTTTGAAAGATTTAATTAATACTCCTGTCAATAATTTTAAAAGGCTTAAGATTCTGGGAATTACAGAGTAATTGTTTCCATGGCCAAGTGGTCACAGAAAGATATATTGAAATTTTAATTCTGAGAACATTTGATGTGTAAAACAGTATATACCTTCCTAAGACAACTCTGTGAAGGTTTTACACTGCAACTGTAAAATTTATGCTGTTCATTTCTTGATGTTTTGATGGAGCAGAGCTGCAATAGGTATTGTCTCCTCCATCTTTCACTGTGTAGCTGCCTAATTCCTTTATAAATTCTCTTAGGAACATATTTGATTTTTATTCATATATAAACTCATTCAATTATTTTCTTTTTGATGAGGTAAGAAAATAAATAAAAGATGTGAATTCAACTGGCATCTGGAAAACTGTTTTACAAGGCAGTCAATGCTGTTTGATGCTCTCCCTCCTCTTGATCCAGAGTGTCATCCCTGTCCCTACATTACCCTGCATTTACTGTCTATCAAGCATCTGAAAAAAGATGTTCAAAACACAGTGGTGTGGAAGGTGAAGACCCAATAGAAAGGAAGATGGAATGCCAGAGCAAAATTATGTAAGGCTCATCTTCATAGAAAGTCAGTGCTAAAAACGAAAACTCATTTTGTAACTTCCTGTTTAATTCAAGTGCATGGGTTTTAATTTCAGGAAGGGGTTGCCCACACACTTCAGGTGAGGCACTCTCCTCTAAACTGCTGCTCTGCCTTGGATGAGGACTTGGTCCCAGAACCCACCAGCCCCTCCCACAGTTTACAGAAGCTGTTGAAAGAATAGCATGAAAACCTTACTATCAAGCTTTTAGGGCAGGTATCTGAAGTGACCTCTGAACCTACAATCCTTAAAAAAGTAGCTTCCCCTGTCTCCAAAAAAAATCATGTTTTGGGAAGATCTCCATGGCATCTTCAACTTCTTGAACATTTTTTTCCTTTTTATTAGTCTGAAAATAGCCCCCTAACATTTCTGATTGACTGGATGAATGCTTTTAAGCAAGTTAGTTGGAAAACAAGTCATCAGGCATAAATCGGAAGAACATACTCTTACACAACTTGCAGGTTCCTGTGTAACTCGAGCTTCAGAATACTGATGGCTTCAACAGCAGGTTGGAAAAGCTGTGTCCAGGAAGTCTCAGCAAAGCTGTGCTCCCTCAGAGGGAGGGAAAACACACCATAGATTGAATCATTACACCGTTCGCAGATGATTATTATTATTATCATTACAAGGGCCATGCGTTAGGGATTCAGAGGTATTCCATGTCTGATTCTAATGAATGCACTGCTCTACTCAGAGGATAGCCTGGCTGCCAGGAAACACATATCTGCTGTTACATTAATGTCACTAGGCAGCAGACACATTTTTTTTTTAATGAATGAAATTGAAGAAAGGAAATTGAACTTGGCAAAGTGTAATTGGGAAATGACGGTAGGTACCTGAGAAGGGCTGAAGCCTTTGAGCCATGGGAGATGCAAATAGCAGCCAAAGGGCAGACGGGAGGAATGAGGTCAGAGGGGCAAGTGCAGGCACAGCTGTGCACTGCTGTCAGGGAAAGGAAATGGCCTCAGTGAGGCATCTGCCATATCCCAGGATGTCCCATTTCATCACCATAACATCTCTCATCTCTCCCTCTATAAAAAGAAAGATGCACTTCCGTGTAGATCCCCTCGCTTCTCATCTGAAGGAGGAGGGCATGGGCCGGCTGCTGCTTTCACTCATCTGCAAGCATTTGGCCAGGACAGAAGCTATTGCACCTGCCTTGTGTTTTGTCATGCTTTCAAGACAGATTCAGACTTCATCATCAGCTATTTGGTGCCACTGACATGAATGGATTGATTATATGCCACAAGTATTAACATGTAGTATGAACAGTTTGTTCATTTACCAAACATTTGTAAAAATTATTAAAAACCTGCCTCAGTGCATCTTCCAGTTTAAGTCTTATAATCCAACTACTTTTTTTCACATCCTTTGACTTCTTATTCACAGACTAATTTATGGTCAAGATGAACTGTGAGAAGCCTACCTTACTGTGCAGTCTAACTTCTAGAAGAAATTATGGAGAGCTCCCAGAGTCCAAGTACCATCGCACCCAGTCTGCTCATGTAGTGCAGAGTGCCATCCCTAGTGGTGTCTCCTACTTTACCCCATGAGTTATTTCTCCTACTGCAGTCTCTCATTTATACCACAGCTTTGATTATTGAAACCAATCATTTCAGTTTGGTTGAAGAAATTGAATCTTCCCAAAACACACCTAAAATTAAAGTACAGGCTTCAATCCTAAGAGAACTGTAAGAACCTGGAATTCACAGTGCACTGAACCCCCCAGCACTGACCTGCAGGCTTTCTGGGTTATCCATAAAATTGCCTCTCCAACGTGTGATCATTCAGGACAATGAGATCCCAACCACAAGACAACTTCATCGATCACAAGATTACAGCCTTCATGAACTGACTTAGGTTCCTACACACTATAATTTTCCTTCTGTATATGCCCCTGATTGTGGCTACTTTCACATCACATCTTGTGCTAAGTACCACCTAGCAGCTCACTGACCATCCACACGGCAGCTGATGCTTGCCAGCAGAGTGGCCCTCTGGAATCAACCCCAGTGAGTGTTTATCAGGGCTGGTGCTGGTGAGGCACAGCCCATACTGCTGAGGAAAATGTGTTTGCTTTACTGCCCATGGAAAAACAGGCGCTACTGAATGCTCTGTTTTAATGGCTGTTGTTACCATGGATGCAAATGCAAATCTGTTTTTACACTTAATACGCTGTGTGGCAGCAAGATCCAGAGGAAGATCCCTGCAAATGTAAACACCTACATGCACAGTGACCTACTTACATCTCGGTTTGCATGTAGCTATGTAGAGGATGTACAAAAGCTGTATTCAAAGCCCCTATTTTAAAACAATTCTCAGGCAGTCCCTGGCAGACTGAGTAGAAACGATGCTCACTAGTCATTATCCAAATTTTATGTAGTTTTAATGCACAGTTTTCTTTTTAATGCCAAAGTCGTAGATTGTGCCAAGGAGTTGCCACTGCATTGATTTCGATGGGGAATTCTGGTTTAGATTTGATGACATTGGTAGCAGCCCACATTTTGAGTGGCAACATCTAAAATTCAGTTTCATGATGTGCAAGCATTCCCACTGATTTCTAGAAATAAAATAAATTCAAGGACTTAAATACATTGAATGCATTCTGTTTATTTGAGAAGGAAGATCTCATACGAGTGCCTGTTATGGAAGGCATCTCTTATCATGTACAATAAAATCAACCATTGCTTCCAGCAGAATACAAAAATACACATCTCAGTGACTTCCATACAATAATAAATATGTAATCATGCATCCAACAATAAAAAGGCACGGAAAACTGGTCACTTAGTAGTCATAAAAATTACTAACTATATTAACAAAGCCACCCAAATTATCTGTACAAGGAAATGTAACAATATATTCCAAAGGTGAAAACACATAAAACATCTTTAAAATAGTATATGCAATAAATACCTCAATTGTTTTTATATATTAAAAATAAAACTGTGCCATTGTAAACAGTATGTAAACAAACAAAATTCACTGTTCCTTACCATTATTACAAGTAAATAAAGCCAAAAGTTACACCCCTGCTCTGTTAGATATACTTCATTGGCAAGTTTTGTCAGGCAGTTTAAAAGTTTTACTCTTTCCTGCAGCAAACAGAGCCTGCTATGTGTGTAATTCTAAGTATTAGAGCAATTGCTAAGCTTCAAAACTGACTACCCAGGACATAGTAGGTCATCAAAGAGAACTGGAATTAGGAAAAGCAATTCTTGCAGTGTTATGGACAGAAGTAATTTATTTTTACTACATATAATAGTGTGGGTAAAACTCAGAGGTTTATGTAACACTGCTCTCCTACAGGACTCAAGGGGGCTGTACAGGGGTGGTGAGCATCCCTACTCCCTTGGGCGGAGAAAGTGAGGCACTCAAAGGTTAACTACGCTGCCCCTAGTCTTGCACCAGCTCCACTGGCAGGAAACCAAAGGCAGAATCTAGACCTTCAGCCACTTCCTCCTCATTTCCTCAGATATCACATGGCCTTGCAGACAAATAAAGGTGTGTCCTGAACTCCAGTCCTGATTAGAATTGCAGAAAGCCAACCAACATGCAAAAGGAAAGGTGTCTGTTCGCTTGGGAGCCCATCTGCCCCCACCAACAGCCACGGAGCCTTGCCACCAAGTGAAGCAGGAGCACCAGAGGAGCTTTTCCCCCACTAATCTGTGATCAGATCCACATCAGCAGACTAACGAGCCCAGACACAGCCCTGTGTACCCTTCACAAGCCTACTGATTGCCTCTATTCTATGTCTATTCTTTGAGTCTGTTTCTACAGCCTACAAATTCCTAGAAAGTTCTACCAAGGTGCATACTTCCTGCCTTATTAGCAAGGGAAGGATAGGAATCTGAATATGACCCTTTCTTAAATGAAATTATAGAAAAAGATTCCCAGCAGTGGTGGGCATTTGCACAGATGTCTTCAGAAAGAGCCTCATGAAGGAAGGTGTCTGCTTTGTTATTTCTTCAGCTTTTGATAACCTTGACATAACTACCTTATTTTACACGTCCTCCTATCCCTGGGATGATTATCTATGATAAATATAAACTTATATAAACACATGTATTTCAAAGTGCATGACAGTTCTTGTTTTGAAAATGGTATTTTAGCCTTAAATGAAGAAATTAGGATGCATCTATTTAGCTGTTTCACAGCCATATGGTTTTTTTACAGGAAGAATACACTTTGAGCATACATAATTAGAAGTTACCCTGGAAAGGGATTTAGGAAGCGCTGCATTATGGTATTTTTCCTCCCTTGTGCTATTAAAGAACTGATGCTTCTGCCTCTAGACAAGTGATTTCTCTAATATCAAGCAGTTGTCTGACTTGCCTTACCACTTAATATTTTCATCATTTTAATTGATGCATGGAATATTAAAAATCATTCAATACACTGGCTTTGAAGATACCTCCATGTCTTCATGAGAAGTTTAAAGCCACATACTTGCTATGTAACATTTTTCCCCAATAAGGTACATTTGGATAAGGTACTCCAAGTGTCTCATACCAGATCTGCAGAGACAGGTGAGCTGCATGAGACCAGTATGTACAGAAAACAGACAGGACTACTTTTTATTTTCCAATGAATAATTATTCACATTCACCTGCCACATTGCATTCCCTCTTTGTGGAGAGAGGCATGAAAGGTGATTTCTTTTTAGATGATTTTGTATTAAATCTTACAAAACTTATTTTAGAAGGTATTTTCTTAGGTGTATTCAAGGACCAGATCAATGAAAAATTCTGTACATTCTCTGAGGCATATATTCCCACCTGTGTTGTAGTTTGCAGGTTCTGTAGAAAAATCCAAATAGAAACTGCAGATTTCACATTGGGACAAAATAAATAGATTTCACTCATTTAAAAAATTATCACAGTAGGAAAATAGCCAGTAAACAATAGATTCAGAGGAGTTTAATCTTGGCCCCAGTGAGATCAATGGGAGTTTTGCCAAGGATTTCAAAAAAGCCAAAATATCACCCAGAATCATATACAATTCTTTAGCTGACAACAATCATAAACATCCTGCCACCCCATTGTATAAGTTAAATATTAATAAGCATCTGTAAACATCCTGCAATTCCTCTGATATAAAAAATACTATAATAAAAACAATGCAGCATCTCAAGCATTGTATAGTTTTGAGTTTTTTTGGCTCTACACACAAGTTGGCATCATTATATCGGGCACAACCAGGGTATGTATATACATCTCTATGTACAGGTGTGCTTTCACATACACACTATGAACTAGGTACTACACACATCCACACAAATACTGGCAAGAAAATGACATTCATAGGTATGGCATGTAAAACCCTACCCATGATCAATTTGAGGATCGTTTTTATGTGAGGAGCAATTTCTTTCCCAGAAAATCATCTGTAGGCTCACATGTAAATGCTATAAGTAAAATACAAGAACAATCTCCAAGGGGCCTAAAGTGCTGTTTGAAGCAGCACAGCATATTCCTAAGTCCCAAAAGATCTACATGATTGCAAAAATGATGGACTTTCTTGTGGAATGAACACAGGAAGAAGGGGAAACAAAGGGCAGAAACTACTGAGTACACACAAGTTTTTAACCTAAACCCATACAAACCATCTTAGATGTTTTCATTTTCAATTGAATGTAAGTTTGGATTGAGTGGAAATTATGTGTTCCAGCTCTTTGCTAAAACCTGCCATTTAGACCCAAAGATGAGTCATGCAGAGAGCTGGACAGTGTCACATCTCTGCAACGCTTTCATGTGTATTTCATGCATCCACTCATGCATGTAGGTGGATGTTACTACAGAATTAACTAACAGTTGTACTTGACTGGAATACCAGTGTAAGCTACAAGCTTGGCTAATGACAGAAACCACCATGCTGGGCTGGGATCCTCTCAGAATCTTTAGATTTAGATATCTAAATACCTTTAAGATGAAATTTACCTTTTTAAAATGTCAGAACATACATTAAAAATACATTAATGGAATTCCACAGCACTCAACATTTGAGGATACCTGCTCTAGAGAGACAGATGTCACAGTGCAAAGTTTCGTTAATAGTGACTGATAGGTTTCCTGTCACCACGAATTAAGACAAGAAGCTGCTAATATTATATGACATTAAATTATCTGTGTGTGATGACAGCAACAAAGAAGAGCCAGAGGGAAGGTGCAGAGGCCCCCTTCACCTTTCAGGAGCACCTCAACAGTTTGTACTCTTTATGTACAAAGCCCATCTATTGCATGTCTCATCTGCCACTGTGAATATCACCTTGCCCTTTGATGATCCCATCAACATACAAGCATATAAAATTCCTAACATAACTGGCAGCTCTAGGGAGGTGCCATAGTTTCAGCTGGTTTAGGATGCAAAGGATATGATGTAAAAAGGTGGCTAATGAAACAAATTATTTCAGGACAGGTTCACATGCTGTGCTCCTTGAGTGGGGAAAATGGTAATTTTTATCGTATATGGACAACCCCATTTTTCAAGGTACCTGATTTAAGGAGACAGAAAACCAAGACAGAAAGTAAGCACACAACAAGTGACAGATGCCTGTAGAAAATCCTCTGGAATGTGGCTAAGGACACAGTCCAAATGCCTGTTTCAATGTATAGCCATGGCATCTTGCGAGAGGACAGTGCTACTAGGAACCTTCACAGTGAGTATCTGTATGCCTGTGTGCTCCATGTAAACCTTCCTAAACTATCCATCTAGAACATCTTATTATCCTTGAAATTCTCATTAAAAGCCTCCTGACCCTACTTTTCAGCACATGTGCTCTTCCCATCCCTGAAAAGCATGACCAAGCCGCTTCAAATGGCTTTCCACAATCTCCTAATTCACAAAATAATTGTCTGTGACTGCAAAGAGAACTAGTCCCAAACAGAGCTTACTTCAACTAACACCAGGAGAAAAACATAGTTATGTCTCTAACTCTTTCCCGGTTAATGGCAATGTCACTGTTTTTATCCAATTAATGATTTAGTTTAAAAAACTGGGACTTAAAATTTTAATTCCCTTTAAAAAGTCATAGAAGGGATTTGGGATACTGTGGAGATTTTATTTTTGGTTTTACACACAGTTTCTATAATGAAAACAAACAATTTTACTTTTAATTAATTTCTTCCTGTTTTCACCTTCCAGTTCACATGCTCTTGTCTAGCTACACCTGGATCAAACACAGCTCCCTAAAATGTTTCCAATGTACTTGGAAAAAGATAGCTGCAAATTACTTTAAATTTTGTACCACATTGCTTTTATATTCAGTTGCTTTTCTTTCCTAACACTAGTCTTTGAATAATATTACAAACTATATTTCATCAAAGTATTTGTTCCACAGAATAAAATATTCATTGGCCACTTGGATACTTGTCCTAGTCATGGCTACTATAATGTTCAGTATTTTGTTCCACAGTTGGTAGAGTTGGCCAAAACACTTCTCTTTCCAAGGGCAATTCTGGTAGCTCATGTTAATTGTTAGACAGAGCTTCCAGCAGGGATTGCAAAAATATAACTTAAAGGATTCTAGTCCACCATGGCTATGTTAGCTTTGGAGCCTGAAGCCTTGGTCTATATTGCTGTCCTCAAGCATTCTACAACTTTTTCCTGGCCTGCCCACGCATGGAGAGACATGCAAGTCTCATCTTGCCAGATGCTAGGAAGTCATCCAGATACAGGAGTTGGGAAGCAATGTAAAAACATTAATAAAGGCATGACTGGTGTTAAACATAAATGAGGCACCAGCTTCTTCTGCCCCACTAATACAAGCAATAGGCTATATAAACTCAAAATCCCATCAGAGAGCTTATCAAGTTTTTGGCAACTGGGAAACAAGTCTTTAATTATTTAAAACAGATGTTTGAAATTCTACCATGTGCACATATGAATTTTCTGTTGACTGTTCTGAAGGTGATAGGTCTTTATTCACTACAGCTAAATTGATTAAAATTTGTCCAGGAATCCTCTTGGGTATGTATTCATCAGCATTTTTCTTCTTTGCAAAAGTGTTAACAATGCTAATATTTTTAAATTTACATGTCAAGGAGATGATGTTTTAAGATTAATTCTATGCGCTGAAAAACCCACAAACCTTTCAAAATTTTTTTTTTCAGTGAAAATGTTGAGGGTGATCACTGTTAAGCCTACAGAAGTTGCTATGAATTTTGGTATTAGCTCCAACTGGCTACAGAAATAGTCTTCTCAAGGTCTCTAAATGGCTTCCAAATGGATTATAATTTCTGAGAAAAAGACTGGGCTTCTGTGTGGCAGAAACAAACATTTCAAGTACATAAGCTAACACTTAACAGAGCTATGAAACCTAATGCAACAGTAGTAGAAAACAACTAGAAATTATTTTTTTCTTTTTGTAAAAAAGATCCATTCCACACTATACTCTAGATATAAATACAGGAATTTATACAACCAGTAAAGATTTTATATTGATAATTACCAAATGATGCTTTATCAATTCTGCTGATCTATCTCTGAAGAAGAAGAGATATTTTAAGTCCTGTCCAAAGTTTAAATCCTGTCCAAACTCCTCAGCTTCCCGAAGTCATCAAAAACTTATTCCTTAAGAATAGTATAGAAACATTAAATCTTCGCAGTTAGAATAAGCAGCATCAGATCCTGATGATACGAAAATCACAGCAGAAAACATACAATCCACGAAAACAGAATCAAAAATACAGGACAGTCTATGTTATAAATGTATACAGGATGTTGCAGTTGAGAAGTACTTAAGTTATTGGGGTGAAAAAATAAATTTAAAATTACTTATTTACTTTTATTTTCTGTGGCTCTTTACTTACTCATACAAGTGACAAGATGATTTCCTGGTTGTAAGCTAAACAAATTGCTCCAGCTCAATTACCCTCAATAAGGTACATTCCTTGTGACTTTACCTTTCACAAAGACTTTTTGCACTGCTAATTATTAATTACCAGGACTGTCGAATTCATAGGCAAGAACTCAATATTTAGGGACACAGAGAGAGCACTGCAGAAGCAGCTGTAAACACTATTAATGCAATCATTAACAGGAAGCATCAAGCAAAATGGAATCACCATGGGGGGTTTTGTCTTGCATTATTACAACTATTATCAAAGTAGGACTATGGAACATCCTCTCATATTTGCTTTATATATTAATTTTCCATTACATGTGAAAAAGGTCTCCTGCCAGTCTTCCTGAAATGAAGACCAGATGCATTGAAAAGCACTGATAATTTTACCCTTGAAGTAACGTTCATTATCAAGGCTTAAGGAAATTTTCATTAATAGCATGAGTGAGCTCAATTAGAAAGAAAAAATTGGCAGGTTATCTATTTCACTACAAAAAGCATAGGAAAATATAAAATGGACATTTGTGAAGAAAAAAATCAAGATCTCTACTTTGAATTACAGTGGTGCAGCATTGCAGTATTAATTACTTTGGGCAGAGATAGCGAGAGAAAGATGATTTCTATTTATTATTTACAGGACCAAGCATGTTAATTCCAGTCCCAAAACAAGAAATACTGGGATGAAATAGTCTCGGAGGGTTTTTGATCATTTGCTTTACACTTTACAGTTCTTCCAAGCATTTTTCTTTGAAAGAAAGAGACATTCAGGAGAAACAAATAGTGGTTAAGGGAAGAGACATAAAAATGCATCAAAGAAAATTTTCACTTGCCATCTTATAAAAAAATTATTTTTGAACCCTTTTTTCTTTGAATTATTGCAAAACACCCCCAATACCTACAACCATGATGAGTTGGCTTGATTTCATTCAGTTTCTAAAAAGAAGGCATGAAGCTTTATAAAGGCAAAATTTGCATGACCTAAATCAGAGGCTGCTACAGCAATCAAACACAGTGAACTGAGAAAATCCTATTTGAAAATAACAAAACAGCAACATACATTTAGCAACCTGCTGCTATTTCAAAACATGCAGTTCTCGAGTTGCTCTCTCTGAGGATGAGAGCTTTTCATCTATATGAATATCAGCCACTACAAAAAAATGCAGATTACTCCACATTCCTTTTAGGCTTTTATGTATACTGAACCACAGAAATTGCAAGTATTTGGCCGAGGGGAAAAAAAATTACTCCAGTAAACTTTGTATAGGGATTGTCTTGATAAATCTAGCATGCTGAATCAGGCTTCACAGGATCTTGTTTTCTGAAAAGCTAACTGCTTTTAGGGATGTGTTTACCTTGGTTTTGTTGAAATACTGGAATGTGTGCTTTGAAGCACTTTTTACAGCAGGATCAAATTAGTTCACTAAAAAAATATAGGTATTTATGTACTTAGTTCTAGGAGCTGGGACTTCTACAGCAGTAAAGAAAAAATCTCAATGCTTAGAATAATCATGAGAGAGTAATACTGTGTTCAGGTCTTCAGAAAAGTCACATCACTTAAACACAGTTACAACCCACAACCTCCACGGAGAACCCCTGTAAAAATACTTTGAGCCTCCTTGTCAGATGCATTTGCACTTCATAGCCAACACTAGTCTAAGGCATAGAGTTGCATAAAATTTGCTCTCCTGGGCATCTCATAAATACAGCATAAATGATACTTACAGTTTTGTTTTTTCCTACTCACACATTTAAAAAAACTGCTTAGGATAATCAAAGCTAAGTTCTTTGGTGGTCATTTAGAAAAATGTTCATTGATCAGTTGTCCTATACTGAGGTAATTTGAGGAGTGCCATAAGAAAGTTGTGTTACAAACAACATTTGCCCATTTTCCCTGCCCAAAAGCAGCTCCTAAGTTTTTAATATACTCAGCATAGACCCCCACAGTGACTTGAAGAGATCCAGTTCCATAGCCCATCTTAATGCATTACATACAGCAAGGCTGAAAGTTGTAAAGAGATTGTATCTTAAAATCAGGAAAGCAAAGAAAGTTCTGCTATGTATTATGTCCTTGAATAGACCAGAAGATTAGCTGTATGGTCTACTGTAACCCCAATATGCTAAAATGCTGCCACATGTTAAAATACAGTGCAGCTTATGGAGAACCATAGAGAAAAGAAAACAAAGCTTACAAACACTTGACAGATGTCACCTAAACATCATTAAAGGGGTGAATGTCAAGTACATTAAAATAAAACCAAAACCAACAAAATTCTCATTGTTTGCCTAACTTTCCATTTTTGCATATGCTTTTCATACTACAGCCTGGAAATCATATCATTTGCAAAGGCAATTTGGTTTGTTTTTTATGCAAAACTTAATAGAAAAATAGCCTTTTACTTTTGTTTGTTTACCAGAATAGTCATTACGTCTACAGAACTCCCAGAGTGGTGCCTGTTAAACCTACAGCATCAAGAACACAAAGAACTACAGTAAGATACTAATTAAACCTATTTTGTTTATTTTTACTTTTTTTTTCTCCAATAAAACAATTACGATAACAGATTTTAATTTCGAAGGGATGAGTCCCATCTAATTGCCAATGGAACAACTCCTGAAATGGAAGGCAAAACCAGGATGCGGTACTTGACATTGGCCCCTTTATACAAGAAAATAAGTTTTGGTACAAACCAAATGAAACCTTACTCTGCTGCCCATGAGGAAAACATAAATAGATGTTAAGATACTCTTTAACATGCAAGAAACATCAAAGCTACTTGATTAAGTGAAAGTCAAGTGTTCCTTGTGCTGCAATGGTACATTGCTAGGAACAGCAAGGAGATAAAAATTCTGTGCAAGTTTTCCGGCAGGTGGTGCAAAGTCATCTCAAACATTTAGGTAGGATTTTTTTGTAGATATCTGAAATTTATTTTCTGACTAGATTAATACTTTTGTGAAAAGTTAACTAGGAAATTAAATTATGAACCTGCTTCATTAAAGTGTAAATAATCTTACATACTCTGGTCTAGAGCAATTTCTAAACAAAGATGGTTTTAACTTTTTTAACCTGTTTACACTCATGGATTACTGTCTTGCATGTGATTCATCTTAGCATGCATAGTCTAAAATCTTAAAGTCCAGGTTTTTTTAATTTTTATGGTCTACTGATGACAGAATGATGTCAAGAAACAAATTTATACCTTTTTAAAGAAATGCACACAGATGCATTTTAAAATTAATAGTTAATTAGCAACGAGTAGAAGTTTACCCCACAAAAATCAAATCAGCTGCTACATTTTAAATATCTTCTTATGTATGATAAATAAAATTAAATTTTCCTTTAAGAAAATTTCATTAATATTGAAACCTGCTTTTGAATAATAGAATAAATAAAACCATTAGTGCCTACAAGTTCAAATATGCTACAGATTTTTAAGATAACTGAATAACTACATTAAAATGCACCATGAGAAGATTCTTTATCATTTTCCATGCAGGAAGCCAATTGATGTTTTTGTGAGGTACCGGTCTTTCAAAAATTCTCATAAGTTAGTTACCTGATAAACCTTCTGTACACGATATATTTAAAAATCTAACTGTACAGTGTTTCAATCATATATAATCTGCTGAATATGGCACAAATGCTAAGTTTCCACATCCACACACCCTTTGCCATAGAACACATTTTAGGCATAACACAACACTGAAGAATAGAAAAGTGCCTGAAACTGGAGGGAAAAAAAAACAAAAACAAAAACAAAACAAAACAAAAAACCTCAAGTAGCAATAAATTAAATCTCATTCAAACCAATAAAAAAGTTGTTCAAGTGTTTAAAGTATCAGATGTGTCATGCAACAGAACAACAGACAATTCAGG
Organism: Catharus ustulatus; assembly: GCF_009819885.2. Taxonomy (NCBI): domain Eukaryota; kingdom Metazoa; phylum Chordata; class Aves; order Passeriformes; family Turdidae; genus Catharus; species Catharus ustulatus. The sequence continues at coordinate 61,450,058 of NC_046222.1, forward strand.
CAGGCACACCATGCATTATAGTTTGCATTCATGGTATCACAAGGTATCTCTCCCCTCTTCTGCATGGCCAGCGAGTGCTGGATACCTGCGGCACTGCCAGGCTCATGTGTTGAACCTTCCAAACTTCCTGGTCATCCTGCACAGGAGGTTTCACAGAGCTACGCCTCGCAAGGATAACCAGATGACCTCATGCTGTACAGTGGCATCTTGCTGCAGCATAAAGAGAGGCATACTGAGCTGCATGTAAGCAAAGCAATCGTTTCTTGATTATATTTTCCAGTCAGTGCAGTTCACCATCAACCAATCAATCTACCAAACTGGACTTATGCAAACTGGCTGAGTTGCACACCAAGAAAACTTCTTCAAAGATCGTATCACCTTTTCCTTTTTGTTTTGGCACAAATCCTTTCGTACTCTTGCTGCAAGTTCTTCACCACACAAGAATTCAGAGATACTAGCCTGTACAAACACCAGTGCTTATTCTTCCACAGAGTAAACTACAAGGACAGCCAAGTGCCTGCAACAGCTTTGCTTCTCCAGCAACTTTCTCTTCTCTCTTTAAGAAAAGCACCAGCATAATTACACTTCAGACAAAGGGGTGTTCTTGCTGAGCTCTTTAATTCCCTGGAGAATTCGCTTCATATGACCCACTTTCGTTATCCCCAGGTCCTAGAGAAAATATAAAATAAAAAAAGAAAAGAAGAAGAAAAAGAAGAAAGTTTACTTTTAAAAGAGGAAAAAGAAACCCCCATTGATTATGATCTATCCATGCAACAGATGTCTAGAAATGTGCTCACTGCAATCAACACTAACCAGGAGGTGTGAGCAAGAGCTGCTTTACAAAAAGACTGCTTAGAGCATACAACGAATCCCTCTCTGTCTGGCAGACAAAAAATCACTTACCTGCAATAGTGACAACCCAGGGCACTTCAATATATGTCAAAACCATCTTTGGCTTGACTTCTAAATACAAATACCTTTCACAATTTCTGGCAAAATAAAGAGAACAATCTCCCCCTCCTCTCTAACACAGCAATCAGATGCTTGGAAGAATGTGATGGATTGGAACTTCTGTCCAGCAATGTCACTTGATCTGAGGCCCTGTGATGTCTGCCTTAATCAACAAACACACATAACCCCAGTTTCTCAAGGGAAAGTGGATGTAATGGCTACAGGAATGTAGGACAACTTCCCTTTAGAGAGCAATAAAAAGAATAAGGTTTTGTTTTTCATTCCAAAAAGGTTACATCTCCTAGCATGGATGTTCCTGATTAAAGAACTGGAAGAAAAATTCTCAGAAACATGATAGTTATATCCCAAAGGAAATGTAAAAAAACACAATAGCAAATCTCCTTGTAGCCACTAAATCATTCACATCAGCTGAAATGTTTCTATATTGGTTTGTAGACCCGTCTCTGTACGCAACAACAGACAAGAAATTTTTGTAGCAAACTTCTTCCAGTATTAGTAATAGCTTCAGCAGCATCCTTTTCAATTTTGGCTGGTCCAATGATCAGAGAAGCAGAATGAGATGCCCAGCTGTGCTAACGATCTCCCATCACACTAATGAATTTTCAGCTCAGTTTGGTGGAAATCTGCTTCCCTTATCTGTAAAATTTAGCTATGAAAAAGTCTTTAAAATCCATGTGGTACTGGTGTTGAGTAATCAGCAGAGTCAAACACTAGTTATTTGTAGGATAAACCTTATATAAATAGATTGTGGTTAAATAACTAAAAAAAAAATAGAAAAGTTTCACTATTTTCTGAAATAAAAATAATTTCATTTTAATAGGAAGCTTTTCCATTACAAAGACATTAAAAAGACGGGAGTGCAATTAGGCAGCTTGAAAAATTTTTTCTCATGAAGAGTGGAAAATGAAACCATATATATTATTTTGTACATACTCTACAAAAGACTATATCTACATTTATACAGCCACCTCTCTTTTCTGAGAGACCTCAGAAAATTTGTATTCTATATTACTTAAACATGCTAGCATGCATTTAATTTTGGAAGAAAGGGGTGGTAAAATGGGCATGAATTAATTATTTTATTACAAAGCTAGCACATCCAAGATTAAACAGATGGTTTAATTTTCAAAGAGTGAAGACTGAATTTTGGTTATTTTAGAGAGAAAAAATACTTGGTTGTTCAGCTGAAAACTATCAGTACTATAAACAGATGGTCATCCCTTACAGGACTTCAGCACAAAGGTGTCAGCATCAAGGAGTTCAACATTTGCTCATAAAAGTTCCCAAAGCAAGTGCTGTTAATAAACTACTTGAAAAAATCCTCCTGATTTTCCACATCACATAAATATATATTTTATTTTTGTTATGTTCATCTCACTTATAAACAAATGTGTTAATTCTTAAGTTAAGAGAGTTAATATAGGTAGTAGTCAAATTCATCCTAAAATGACAGTAATATTTATAATTCTAAATTTCTGTAATATTGTCCTTTTTATGTTAAACTTAATTCTCAAGTATAATAAAAAACCACACAAGAATTCTCAAGGAAAAAAACCACACATGACTATCAAACCTAATGAAATAGCCTAGTTGCTACATGGAAGAAATTCTACATGAGGGAAAACCCATAAGGATACTATCCAAACAACAACAAACCACACAATTTAAAGGTTGAGAACTTAAAAATTGTTCAGAAAAAATATATTTTCATGAGTAGAACTTCTGTTGGATAAGCAATATAGTAAGATGCTGCCAGAGTTCAAAATCAGAAGAAAAACATATTATGAAATTCCAAAAACACTCAGCCACTTTTTCCACCAACCTTTGTAAAGCATTTCACAACGTCTTTGATTCAGAGGCAAGAGATTTTAGGTTTATTTCTGTTCCAGCTCAAGTAGCTGTAATGAATACCAGAACAGCAGGTCCCAAGAGCCCCATCAAAAATTTTGGGGAACCCTTTCTGCTACACTTCCAGGGCAAAAAAAACCCAGCCAACAACTCAGATTTTTTATGCTTTTATAATAGTTTTTGGTTTGGTGGAAGCTAGAATTTTTACAGTCACGACACTAGATGCTACCTGGTATTCTTAGTTAACTGCTCATGCAGAAAAGTTTGGTAAATTCTCTCATCTCAGACTTAAAGGGTCTGCTACATCAGCATATCATGCATCATTCAAAGAACAAGATCCTCAAATATCTCTGCATATTGGTGCATGAATGGCTACATAATCTGTTCATATCTAATTGATATCTAGTTAACAAAAATTCAATTTGACTAAACTACAGTTTTGAAGAAGAAACTCTAGCCAGAGTCTGAAGAAAAAATAGCCTTTCTTTTTTCCCAGATATGGCCTTAGAACTACAGTATCACCCCTTCTGCTCTCCCTAACCCCTGTGCCATTTCCTGGACATTTTTTGGCCAAATGTACCACCACTAGCAAGCAATTTATGTAAGAACTCTTTAATAATAACATCTTCCAAACATGAAATCTACCCTACTTGCATCCCCAGTGTAAAAAGCCATTTAGCATGTCTGAAATCTAATAAATCTTACAAAAGTTTTTTCATAAAAGAACTTTTTCAAAACATGCTACTGCAAAACACAGGGATGAAGTGTCACAATCCTTGGCACAGATTTCAGCTTGACTGGCACTGCTTATCAAGTTCATCTGTGGCATGGAAAACCTGTCTCCAAGGAAGCCAACACTGCTATGGAGCTTTAAAGGAGACATCATCCCCTCATCCTACCAAATGTGTTGCAGTTCTGATTAAGACTAAGTTGCATGCATAGGAACATGGTCATCAGTGCTAAGAATGCCAATATTTATTTCAGAAAAATCAGTCAAGTTTTCAGTAAGTTTGCTTGTTAAATAAGGTTTTTCAAAAAAGTCACGCTAAGCCTTCTTTCTACAGTTTTCTGCAGAGTAATTCACAATTTACTGCCCAGCCATTCATCAAGCAAAAGAAAATCATATGAGTGTAAATTTTTAAGATCCTCCTAAATGAAATCAGGCATAAGAGGACTGTGTGGAGGTATTCTGGTTCTTCATTTGCCGATTGCCACACAGAGCTGCCTGAGAATGGCATCAACAAGCTATGCAGAAATATAATTAGAGGTGCCCTATTCTTCTGTCAGCATATCAATCTGTTCCAGCAATGTGTGCAAAGGAAGAGTGCTTCATCAAATCCTTCTCCATACTGCTTTTTATCTCTGCTTTTGGCTACAGAAAATAGGTGGGCTCAGAGGATTAAATTAAAACAGGCAGCATTTTTTCCTGCTGCAGACATGAAAGCTAACAGAGGTAAATGTACTGCACATGAGTTAGGAGCTCATGAATCAATGGTGATCTCGTTTAGCTTGTCAGGAAGCACAAGCCTTGCAGTGGAGGAGAGGCTGTAGATATTACAGCTTGCAAGAGCACTGAAGGCTCATCTGCACCCCTCGATAGCCAAAGGCAGGAAAGATTCACAGGGCAGCTTGTGACGTGTTCCTCATTTCCCAAGTACCACATTACACATCTTGACACCAATTCAGGTCACTGGCAGAAAACTGCAGGCTGTCTGAGCCATCCTTAATTGGCTCCCTGCAGAGACCATGCCCTGTATCCAGCAGGATGAGCACTAAACTCTGCTATTTAAGTTCAGTGCTGCTACACAGAGTGTAAGCCATGCCTGGCCAAAAGCCTGGCCCAGCTCATGAACGACACTGATTTGGAAGCTCTCAGCATCTGCTAACGAGCGCATGGGGTGAGTCTGGAGCAGGATTTTGGTTAGCTCAGGACATGCCCTTGGCAACTTGTGTAGAGAAACTCCTTATCTTACTATTTCCAGGCAGCACTGGGTAGAGGAGACAGGAGGCTCTCTGTAGGACCTCTAAGATAAGCCTTTAGATATTTCATGGCATAGACCTTTGTCATGGGATTTTATTTACACTGAACCAGCATGAGCTTAGCAACAGGGATAAGGGTTGATAATTACCCTGCTGCAGATATTTACTTGGTTTAAGTGCCAGTCCACTGGGCATTCAGTCAAATTCATACTTGGGAGAAACAAGGCGTGCCAGAAGCCATGTCCAGTTTAACACTGATCTTACCCACCATCATTAATTCCAACAAGTTGGACTTTTGAAATTTTCTTAACATTTTAGCAAACCTATGCATTGTGCGATGCTGAGTTTCTCAGTTGAATTTTAAGTTTGTTCAGCACCCATTCAGACCAGGGACTTGGAACATCTATCACTGGAACCCCGTGGCGGATTGCTTGGACCATCTTCTGTTTTTAAACTTTTGCAGGGAGGGACTGTCCTGAAACTGTCCCTCCCTGTCAGAAACTATCCTGAAAGAAAGGAATTTAACTTCCATGGAAAGAAGCTTAGGCAATCTAATACCAAAGAGTAAAATAATACACAACAGCCAAACAGATTATGTCAAACACAGCTATTTTCAGCAGCTGCTTTCTACTACAACAGCCACACAATGCAAGCACTACCTTATAACACCAGGATTTCACACTATATAAAAAACTTTATATAAAATAACACATTTTAATGAAAATATTGTCTCTACCTGGAGACTACTGCACTGTGGCTAGAACAATGACTTGCACTCTAAATGTAAATGTTTGCAATTTATACAATATCCTATTTCCTCTCTTATGTGCTAAAAGCAGTTGCAAAACCCATTACCAAGAACTCATTACTACCGAGTTCCTGGAAAAAGTAATTTAATGAATCCCCAAAGATACAGCTGCTATTACATATAATGGATGCACTTAAGTCATTCCTGAAAAGGACCAGCAAGCTCAAATAACAGCCTCAAACTGCTGAATAACATCTCTTCCTGCAAAACTTGTCTATCAGACCTCAGAGGAAAAAGGTTTTACAATTTTGGAATAAAAATAAAATACTCTTTTTTAAAATCTGTACAGCCAAAATCAGAGGTTGGTCACCAAAGAGAAAACCTATTTTGACACACAAACACCAATGCCATGTAAGCCAAATACTGCAATTTATTAAGCCGCTTATCTCTCTCACACCCACTATATCCAATATATACACAATAAATCATGTGGAGCACATCAGCTCCTGCAGCAGATGGATTTAAAATTACTATGACTACCATCAACTGATCCATACTGATCATGTTTAATGGAAACAGTGAACCCTTGAAGAAAACATTATATTACACAGATGACAGTAAGATATCAAATGTGCTTCTCCTATGCCTTCTGACATAAACTGCAACACTATCATTGTACATCAAGTGGGAAAAAAAAAAAGAAAGGAATTCTGGATAACATAGATATTCTCGGTTGTGAGTTCAAGTCAGCACTTCAGAAAGTCAGGCCCAAGGACAGCGCATATTAGTTTATTGCATATTTGCACAGTGTAAGCCAAGCTACAAGCAATGACAAGTGCAGGGAAAGAAGAAAAGTTGGTTGTTGTTTTGTCAAAGAAAATGGTCAAAAGCAGAAAAGTAGCACAAAGGAAATACCTTAAGATCTCGCCTTTCCAGATGTAAAAGCTCAGAGCCTCGGATGTCATGGCTGATGAAGATTTCTTTGTACTCTCCCAAACTGAGCAGATCCAGCCAAGCAGCAACTTCATCTGTGCCCCATTTTTGAACTACCAAAGTTAAGAGCAAAACCCCCTTAATTTCTACATGCTCAAATGCATCACAAGCAAAGGTTAGGCCAAAGAGAGTGGAAAACAGAGTAGAATTGCCGTGCTAGCAAAGGGAAAGGTTAGAGGTGTCTTTTCCACAAAAACTGACAATTTCCATTTTACATGCAGGTTACAGGTTAGCAGTTAACACAAGAAAGTATCTAAACAAAGTTGGGGTTCTTTGCTTTACAGCCATGCTTTCAGCTTTACTCCAGTTTCATCAGTAAAGCCTTTAAAACCTCATGTCCCAACAAATTCACATTAAACCAGCTAAGGATCAGTGACGCAGTCTAATGTTGTTCTGCTTTATGCCATTATTCCATTAATTTATTAGTAGTCATCCAGCGAGAGGAGAAGTCTTCAAAAACTAATTTACATGTAAAATTAAAATAGCAGCCCTACCTCAAATATAGCAATGGCAGCAAGCAAGTCCAGTTTTAATTAACATATTCTAGTATTCTTAATTAAGACAAAAAGTATTCTTTAAGCTACTGTGTTACACAGGCCATTAAGAAGCTCTCTGTAAAATATTGTTCTCTAAGGTTAGTTGCCCACATTAGTCCCATTAAGACCACATAGATTAGAAAGTTATGCTACTTATTGCTATAATTTTACAACTTAATTCAATGTTGATAGCTTCACTTTATAATGATCAACAACTGCAAGATTTTGCAGTGTGTGATCAGATTGCAGATTGCAAGATTGTGATCAACTGTTCATTTATTAAAAAAAAAAAAAAAAAGACATAGAAACAGTTTTAGGACCATCTAATCACTGATTATGTCCTGGATATAATCTTAAGGAAGTAAATTCATGAAAAAAAATGGGAAGAGAGGAGGGTGGAGTTTGTTCAACTTCTAATTAAAAAATCAGTATTGACTATCATGATTTTCTGTTTGATCTGTCTCACTTACTGAACCCACCCAAAATTTAAGAATAACTGGTTAATTAAACCAGTGTGATAAAAATTATTTCACACCTAAAACTAACTTGAAAAACCTGAATTTGAGCTTCACAGGGAAACACTGTGTTTACCCGTGGCTTGTACGGCTATGAGTAAATCAAATGTATCCACCACCGAAGACAAGAGTTGCATGATAAAACTTTTAAAAGTATTTTCACAGTAGTTCTTTGGTTCACTTGGGAGTATTGGGGTCCTATTGAATGCTTTCTAAATGCACTGAAAGAAATATTTATCCTAATGAAGATGCCAGTTATCTCAGGTGCTTTCCATTTTGACTTTAGTCTTATGTAAATCATGCCACCTCTTACCTAAAAAAATGACATAAAACCACATTTTCTGCAAATGCTACTACTTTTCTTGCAATTTCAAAACACATACCAGGCTGAGGGCTGGTCTTATGCTTCTGAATTTTTTCTTTTTTAAACTTTGGCACTATACGAAACACTGTACTTCTATTGTTTCTTTTAGCATAATCCAGAGGGGGATCCTGCATGAGAAAAAAGGCATAGTTACCTCTAATTAAGAGAAAATAACAGATAAGTTACATGCTTGTAATGGTAATTCATAGTTAATCTCAAAAAGAAAGACCCAAATTTACTTCTGTAAACAATAATGTCAGGATTAACTCCATACATATTTGAATTATTGAATATAAATTAAATATATATGTTTATTTATTTATGAATCAAAACCTTTACATTCACTAAAGGGAATAAAACACCAAAAAAAAATTCACAGCAGATAGAAATGATCCAGCATCACTACTGAAAGTGCCTCAAAAGATCAATTGCTAATCAATTGATTACAATTGAAAAATTATAATTTACTTTTCCCTGTTGAAAGAAAATTAAGTTCAGTTAAAATCAGAATGTATTAAATAAACTTACCTCATCATCATTTGGTTGAAAAACGTAATAAAGCCAAGGAATCTCAGCAAGTTTTCTCAACTCTATTTCCACACTGTGCAAAGCATCAGACAACAGCTCTTCGTGGGGAGCTTCTAACTGCTGTTTATAAACAGGCCAGAAAAATAGGAATTTTAGTTTCATAAGATTTAACATTTAAGTCTAGATATCTTGTTGCCTCACACCAACAGATGACTACTTCACAGTGAGTGTCAACAAATGGTGGACACAAATAATCTTCTAAAGTCAGACTTTCCTTCAGAGACGTGTGAGACCACCCTCACACTACATTTAATCCCAAACACAAAGACTGAGACAACTGAGACTTTTGGTGCAGACCAGTTGGGCATAGTTGTCAATCACTGCCATCCTTCACTACACTCCTGAGTCTTTACAGAGCAAGAGTTCTCTGATAACATCTCTACAAGGACACACTAGAAACGGAAACTACCAACAGAAGGGAGAGAAAACCTGATGAGAAGAGCAAGCAGCTGAAAACTCTTTGTACGAAAACCGGTGTAAAAAAAATGAGTAGATGGTAATAAGCCTCAGTTATTTTTTGCAAATGTGTTCAGATAGTAGATCACTCTCTCATGTTCAAGTAAGAAGAAATGGATCTTGCTGAAGATTTCCATTCCCAAAGGTTTTCCAATGTTGATATGATACCTGCACTACCCATTCTAAATAGGTGAGACAGGGAGCAATAGTCACTGCTGCTGGCTGAGGGTGGAAAGAACTCCCTGGCAGGAGACAAAAAGACAAGGGTATCAGTAAAGGCCAAAGGGAAAAAGAAAGTGGTGGTTGTGTAAAAACATTGGGACTTGATGATGCATGTAAATTTGGCTCTATTAAGACTCTGAGAACGCCACAGAGATACCTGTTTGCTTTAAAACTCCAGTGTGAAAACTGTTCTGCAGCTGTTTTATGAGTGAACCCACATGGAAGAGGTAAGGCAGGCAGCTGATCCCTTGAAAAGCTATTTTGAGCTCATCTGGGATTGCTGAACACCGTGTTGAGGCAGAGTTGAATCCTAGACCATGCTGCATGGAATCATTAATAAAGCAATGTGAACATCTGTTTCTCTCTTTAAAGTAAAAGTAGCCCTAAAGCAGTGCAGAATATCCTTCTGAAAAGATCTAATTCTTTTACATCCTAGTGAATGCATTTTTTAAATGGAGTTGTAAGAAAATTTTGGATCTCTAGTGCTGGAAAAAGATTTTGACATTGTTGGAGTTTGGTGATACATTACACACCCCACTAATTTATCCTACCTAACAAAAATGTCTTTCCTTTGCTTCAGTTGTCTGCATATGTTCCCATCTTTAAAAGGAGAGGCCATCTTTGGTAAGATCTTACTGTCTAGTATAGTGATACTGGAAATATAAGCTCCCTTTGCTATCATGTTATTTTCTCTGCTAAAGCTAAGATAATTCAGTATCCATAAGCAGGCTTTGATGTTTCTTTTGACTGATCTTTTTTATCTTTGTTTTTGTTTTCCCCCATTAATTTGGAGCACCGGGAAACAGGGAAAGAGCCACTTTTCTTTGAAGTTACAACTTTTCTTGTGTTTTCATTTCTGAGAAATTACTCAAGTCATCTATTTTCTATTTAAAAAATGAAGCAATGAATTTTGTCTCTCTCAACAAGTACTTATCTAATTGCTTGATTCTCAGAGAAAAACATTTTGCCTGGGGAAAAAAAAATGCTCATCTGATGGTGCTCCTGAAATAAATCCAAAATAATAATTCTGGTACAGAAAGAATCAGCAATTCATGGTAAATTTTCCTCCTAAAGTATCTTGGAAAATCTTATTTCCAAGATAAAAATTCACACTATGAATGAAGAAATCAAAATAAAGGATTTTTCAATTTCTTCTCTATTTAAATTTTTGATGCGAAAATATTTTATTTCAGTGAGTTTAGATAACTTTATTCCGTAGAAATGAAACAGTCTGTCATACTTTTTCCTTAATGCATTTGAAAACTGTGCCCTGTTCCAGACTGGAAATGCTTTTTAAAATTGAAAAACGGAGTGCCTTTGGAAAGTATCTAGACAAAAGATAGTATTTTTCATTCTTTCCAAATTGTATTCCAGTCATAAGCATCTGAGAGATTCCACAAATCAGCTTCATTGTCCCATCTTGAGCAGCCTGGTCTCATAAAAGATGTCCCTACTTACGGCAGGGGAGTTGGAACTAGAAGATCTTTAAGGTAGCATCTACCTCAAATCATTCTGTGATCCTATGCTATTATCATAAAACTTGCATGTTACCATTTGTTGTGATTTAATGCTCCTACTATTGTATGAACTTTGTTAATCATAGCTCTTACAGGAGGTGGAAGGAACAACAGACTTGTTTTATGTTAATTTACAGTTTTTTTCTCTTGCTCGGGATCTGTAAGAGCAAAACTCAGTAGCCAGTAAATGGCAACCAAAGAAGCAGCTTACCAAGAGTCCTAATTTAGTTGCTGGTTGGTATAAACACCAAAGATGTGAGTTTACTGTTCTCAAGAGCTTTGAAAGAGAGATGTGGGAGAAGTAAAGACATCAAAAAATAGAGGAAGATATGAAAGAAAGAATGTCTGTCGTCAGAGGAGAAAGATCCTTAGGAGAACACTTTATGATGGGAGTGGCCGATGCATCAAGCAACATCTTACACTTCATCTCTGTCTATTTTAATAGAATGACAGACCAACATACAGGCAACTTCAGCATTTATAATATACGTGGCAGTAAGCTTAACTAGGGTGCCTTGTTACTGTGACTGTGAAATACTGTGCTAAGTGAGCAAAATGTCAAATGAGCATAAGGGACACTTCTGGAATATTATCTTGGTACCTTCCAAACAGCCTTTCTATTATAAAAGGGCCTGATGCAGCCTCTTGAAGACATTCACACAACCATAATAAGAAGCAGAAGTACAACATGTAAAATTCAGAAACAGAAAAATTAATCAAATTAAACTTTGGAGCCTGAACAAGGGCCCAGTTCAACATCACAACTTGCTGCAGAAAAGGTAATGTTGCAATGGGAAGGTTTCCATAATAACATAGTAACATCTCCAAACTGTCTCGATAAATTTCACCAGTCCTAGTACGGCATCACAAAAATGTTTTCTTCTAATTGCTTTTGTAAAACAATTTAACTTTTTTTTCCCCTCTGTTTTAATTCCCCACTAAATCTGAAATACATGGGATTAGCAATAGCAATTTAGATATAGAAAAAAACCCTGCAGATATTTTTTCTCTTGGACAAAAACATCTAATGAAATAATTTTCCCTTTGAAAACATTGTAAAATAAAACATGTGAACCTCATCTTTGACTATTTCTATAACTTAATTATTAGCCTTTACAGTCTATTCACTTTTGGTTGCTCTAAAACAGACTCATACCATTTATCACTTGTTTAAAAAGGAATGTGAACCTGCAGTAAGCTTTATATCGTAACTCAGCTAAATGAAAATATTCCTATTAATATCCATTTTATATTACAAAACTTAAATAAACAAGTTAGTAATAAATCTGCTTTCGTATGTAAATAAAATGTAACTGCTCCTACTATTTTCTTAATGTAAAATTGGACCAGCATAGAAAACCTGACATCTTTCTCATCATTTCTTAATAGAGAAATTTTCTAACTATATATCCAGATACAATTGTTGAGAAATCATCATCTTAGGCACAAAAAGCAAAAAAAAGTCTTCAAGTACCATTAGGGGTTTATTGAACACTTACCAGTTAAAGATTATAAAATAACTCCTGACAGGTATTAGAACAAGAGTGATATTTACTTGCCCAGATTAGGTCTGTAGAAGTTGATTGTGTGAGTGTAAACCGCTGTCATCCCAGGTTCTCCTTAAACTCTGAAGATAGTCACATAATAGCTCTCCAGAAGTTCTCTTAAACACTACATCTCCAGAAGATAAATTTCCTTTTTCTAACATAGGTGTCCAAGACAGCTGAGTGTGAATCAGCCTCACAAGGATACCTATTTCTCTCCACTGACTATTATAAGAAGAGTCCAATGATTTAGCTGTCTGAGGTGAGGCAAGATGGATGCCAACCTAAGAGAAGATTTCAGAACTCATTCTGATCCCACCACAAATGCAGTGTAATCTTCTATTAACCTTGCAAAGCTTCTTGTCCTCACTTTGGCACCAATTTACAAAAATCAGCAAAGAACAGATCACGGATGATCTGAATGAAGGAATAAAAGCATGTGCTTTGTGACCTTACCAAAGGAACTCTTCCTACTAGTAGAGATTCTGTTTCATTGTGTAGAGCCTTCACGTTGACAGCTATCTCCATGGCAGTGTTTCTGGTAAGACTCTGGGGAATAAGAAGGATAAACATTTTTTGAAGTGATGCAAGTCAGACTGAGAGTAAGTACTTTTGCCTTACAGCAGATCTTAAGTGCCTTCTCCCAGGAGAAATACATCAGTTTAGCTCTAAACTGACAACCTGTTCAGCACTGAGAATAGAAACCAAAAATGTACTATCTATTTACTGTCTTTTTCTCAACTTCACTGAGTATGCCAGTAATACAATCTTGAACATCATCAGGTAATCTGCCACCATATCAATCCATATATGGCTAAGGTGAGCAGAAAAGTTGTGAATCTCATTATACAATGACTAGTGATTTCAATTTTTCACCTTCTCCTCAGCATACCTTCTCCTCAACCATACTTCAAGAAGCAAAGGTCAACGAACATATTTGCCATGTGTCAATTTGGGTTAGATATGGACAGCCTCTACCTAAGTAATAATTTTTGGGTCCAAGTCCTGAAAACACTCAGATCATGTAGGGTGAAAAGAGAAACCAGGAAACTCATTTCCCCTCAGCCCCTTTGCCTTCTCTAGCACTTGGATAGCAATTAGGCATGAAAATTTCTGTGAAAGCATCCACAGAAACTGATATTTATGTAGTAACAGATCTGGTTCAGCCTTTGTCATGCCTCCACTCTCTGAGGATAAGCCTGCACAGTTCCAGGTAGAGAATGCCGAAACTGCATCTCTGTCTTCTCATCCAACTTGTTTTCAAGTGGGGACAGGGAGTGTAATAAGCCCCCATACCACAAGCTTGTGCACCCAGATGTTACAGCTTATTGACACGAATCTCTGTTCTTCTTTACCTCAGGGAACCTTGGGTTGGCTTTATTTAATGCATGTGAGCATGCATTAACAGCATGAGCAAGCTCCTGCTCCAAGAGGCCGTGTACTTTTGCTGCTTCACAGATCCTATAAAAACATTTAAAAAGGAGAACAATATTTAATTTCCTTAAAGAATAATTCTTGAGTACACAACTTGATCAGATGAGAAAACACACAAGAACATGTTTCACAAAATACTTAGAAAATTATAGTCCTTTATAACAAAAATTGAAAGGCAAGTATCTCTTCAAGCAATACAGCACCTTGTAGAAATTACATCCATCACACAGATTTTTTTATGATGCTACAAAATCCTGAGATACATTTATTTGTCTTAGAACATTAATGCTATACAAAAAAAAATGGATCAAATATGTTGGTCCTATGAATTCAAGTAAACTACAGAGGAAAACTCTAGCACATTGCAATAACTTATTTGAAATTATCTTAAAAACACTTACACCTATTTCACAAGGCATATCCTTCAGATGTGACATGAAAATTGGCTGCAGTAATTTAAGATTATGGGAGGTACAGCTGTAACTACAACCTCCAGACCATCTCTAGAACAGTAAAGTTATAAAGATGTCTTGGCTAAACTTCACTTTGGGTAATTGATAAATTAATTTGTCTATGACTGCAGTATAAGGAGAGTATGTAGCCCTTCCTTTCTTATATTATTGGTAATTTTGATGCTGAAGATAATTAGTTGTTATGATAAAATGAACAGCAGCTTTATAAAATGTTCTTTTTTTAAAAAAAAAAAGCTTTTCTTTATCTTAGCCCTTATGAATGACTGAAGTGTCCATCCTGCTGACTTCCAGAGTTGTCTTCTAAAGGTTTTTGTCCAATAATTCTCAATTATATTTTTGCTTTGTCACAGAAAGACAATTTTTGCAAAGAATCTTTCAAGTTTTCCATTTCTGTTGCTACTTCAGAAAGTTGGTTTTTACAAGAAAAAAAAAAACACAAAAACACATAAATAAAAATTTTAAAAATACATGGGCAAAGCACACAAAAAGAAGTTGAGCCTTAAAAGAAATAATTTTTTTAAATTAGAAAAAAACAAGTGATATGGTGGCAACAAAACTTTAATCAAAAAAACAGGAAAATGTACACTTCTAAGCCTCTGTATGAATTTGCAATAATAATTCACTCTTGGTGTCTAGGTTGCCAATCCAACTTACTAATTTGACTGTACCTGGTAATAAGTTCTTCTGCAGCTTGTGAGCACAACTGGATCTGTGCAACTTCTTCCTCTGTAGCCAACTCAGCTTGCTGAGGGTACAAGGGAGATCTAATGACAGGTTTGCAGGAATCATACTTCTGTTTGTCCTCCCAAGACTTCAGGGTGTTTTCAAAGGCCTAATCAAAATTTATTATACATTCAATTCACAGCACTTGGGAGTATTCTTACTCATCAAAAAATTTAATTTTACATTTTACATAAATTTAAATTATATATTATTTTAGTTAAAATTAATTCAACAAATAAACAAGGGCTTGATTTAATTTTATATAAATAATACTACCTGATTAAATAGTAACTTTACACCTAAAGTTTTTAAAACTTAGCATAGAGAGTAAGTCACTTCTGAAAGCTTGTTCTCTCTTCCTCATGATCTTCAAAATGCGTCTTCCAAACCAGTAAGAACACAAAGACAGTGATAATGGTTGGACTGAAAGGTTTTAGAGGTATTTTCCAACCTAAATAATTCTAGAATTTTGTGTGATTTTCTAACGCAAACACATTTTGTGTGGATAGCAAGACTGAAATTCAAAACTGATACAGAATCCAAACATTAAAAATGGTGGAGAAAAAACCAAATTTACTGAAATAGAGTTCAAATTCCACCTTATCTCCACCCTAAATTCAGGATCCAGCTAGTGTATGGAGAACTGAGGGGCAATTGTACCTTTCACACAATAGTCCTAGAAAAGCATGGGAGGGAGGGAGGGGGCAATAGAAAAAATGTTGACCATTCTTACTATATACTAATAAGAATATAGGAATAGAGGAATAGCACCAATAAAATAAATAAAACTTAACAAAGCTTTGCCACTTATACAAAATAATAATTATCTATCTGGCTTATTATAGAAATTATATCACTGTAATTAACGGTATGAATTATGTAAATAGCTATAAAGCATTTTTATAGGTACTGTTTTGTTCACATTATAACTGAAACAAATTATTACAGAAACCAATGTTAGCAACGGTAGCTCCTCCTGCAACATACTCTGTCGCGTGTTAGCATCTGAGCTCTGTTTTTATGTATGATCTTAATAACTCCTGGGGGCTGGATCCATGCCTCTCCATCAACTTGCACTGGAACCCCTTCATCACCAAGTATGGTGATCTTTACTGACCGACACTGGAAAAGAACAAACACATTATTTTACAGGGCAATAAATACTGGTGAGACTGACAGGCCACCTGTAATCTGTTGATTACGAGGAGCTGTGGCTTCTCTCCAGAACTGTCTCAGGAATTAGGCTCTCCTATACTTCATTCATCATTGAAGACAATTTGTTACCCACTAAAAGCAAAACAATGTCAGTGCTTTATTAATGTACAGGGTGGTGGTCATCAAGAATCCCACTACTTGCCAAAATCCCAAACTGCTGCCAACCATCCTGTATGCTTGCAAGTAAGCAACAAACCTGAGCTATCCTGTGGTGCTGTAGTTTGATGACTCTGGACACTGCCATCTGCATGCTGCCAAATACAGCAACAACTTCTAAGATTTTATCATCGAATGATGGTGCTCCAAATATCTGTGAGGAAAAGAATGTATTCCATTTTTGATGGCAAATCCAGTGCTTAGATTGCAATGAAACACAGATTCATTTACAGATTTGTTTTCAACATTTAAATGCTCTAACTTCTTTACTGTAGAATAACTACACTGTTTCTCCAAAGTCATAGCAATAAGATACCACAGACAACAGGCAAATATAATTTAAAACAGCAATACTGATACCATTTGAAAGATCTGAATGACAAGGAAGAATGTACTTAATATTGAAGAGTTCTTGAAGGTGATAGAAATAAATGCTTTCATTCTGAATTCTCTGGAAACCAACATCCAAGTCCATGCTCTGCTTTGTTTAACACAGCTTTGATACTGAAGACAATCCTTTTCCTGTAAACAGGAAAACCACTTCTGTGTGTAACAAATGTTGTTCTGTGCAGCCAAGGTGCTGAGTTTCCACACACACAAAGCGCAGGAAGTCTCGCAACCTAGTGTGCTGCTGGGGAATTCAGCCACAGGACAGATCTCAGGCTGGACTTCAGCAGAGTCTGGCAGGTGATACCATGCTAAAGTCACTTGAAGCTTAACCATTTCATCTTGATGTGCAATAGGGAAAGGAGAATAGGCAATGAGGGAGAAAAATCAGAGGAGAAATCACTTCAGTAAGATTTTAATGGGTAGAGAGATCGCCTCTCTGAGCAGTACTTGAATTCTCTCAGTTGATACCTTAGGCAGAGTAAACTGCATCAGTAACACCAGAGACTAGACTGGAGAAAATTACAGTTTCTCCATCTGAATTTTTTTTCCAATTTCCATGGAATTTTTTCCATTTTTCAAAGCAATATATGAACATCTTGAAAAGAACCAAGATGGTGATTCTGCTGTTCCACGAGAAAAAGTGTGGAGAGCTCTTGATCCAGTAACTGGTATTTACACGGCTAGTTATAGCATGTGTTAAGAAAAAGTAGTTGTAAAATTTCATTTATTTTGTGTTGCCATTTCAGGAAAAGAACAGGAAAAACTCAACCCAGTCTTCTGCTATATCTCTCCACCAGTAATATCTGTACTGAACACCCATCTCTTTTTTTCTCCTTTTTTTCTTTTAAAGGCAAACCAATCTCTATGTATCACCATTCAAATTGACCCCTTTCCTGCTGCAAGTCATGGGTCCAGCCTGTCTTCTGGACATCAAAATAATATGCCTTAACAAGCCATGCTCAAGCCAGTCAGGGTGCAGATGCCCTGCCTGGCTCACTGCTAATCTTTCAGCAACAGCCAGAGCTGTCAAGGTAACGTCTTTCATTTGTCCAGACAGGCAGAACCAGCAGCACTTCAGACTACCACCACCACCTCTTCATGAAGAGTCATTCAAGACTGCACTAAAGCGCTGAATTATGCTCCTAACTTTGTCCAGAAAAAACATGCCACTCTGCTGGCACATCTGCTCACTAGAAGACTAATAATATCAGTGAAACTGCCCCGGGACACACACATTTGCTGTATACCAGTATGAAAGCTGAGACACATCTCTCTCTCTGAAGCAGTCCAGGGAGAAAAAAACCTCCTGAACAGGAGCTGAGCAGACATTAGAACAGCTTTCAAGTTCTGACCATGAATATGGAATACATAGAAAAGCTTTAGATATCCATTGCCAAATATAAACAGAATTTCCATCCTCTGACGTGTATCAAAAATAAGAAAATGAAGCTAAAATGTCTGAATTTCTTTTTTCACTTTTGTGTTTGTGTGTATATATATAAACATATATATATGTATGCAATTATATATATATTATATAATATAAGCATGTAATTATATATAATAGATATTATATTAAGTTACATATGTTATGTATACGTATGTTTCTATGTATGTATTAAAAAGTAAAGGATAACAATTCAGAAGAAACGTAAAACTTTTTGGCAAAAAAAGTCCTGGATTGTCTGCATCAAAATCACAAGTCAATTTGTAACTACAGTTTTAGGTGATTCAGACATCACACACCAAATCAGGACATGCAGATTAGGATAATCTGCTAGTAATTACAGTTGGTGCACCGTGAGTGAAGTGGATAGCGGCAGTAACACTGTTCCAGGTTGTAAGGCATGTAGGGATCCATATGGTGAGATGTTTCTTAGGAGTTGAAAGGAAAAAGGGGAAAAAGCTACCTTAAAGTATTTTAAAGGTTCATTGAAAATAATATTCAAAACCCAGTTTGCTACCCCCACTAAATTATCAGTCACTAAAGGCATCAGTCTTCATTTTCTGAATCACCATCCCTCACAGCAAAGCTGCTTGAAGAACAGGAGGAAAATTAAGGTATACACTTTGAGTGATTATCCTGTCTATCTTGCTTGCTGTTAGACTATAGCAAACAGAGGAATCTATGCTTTGAGAAACCTTATTTACATCTCTAAAACAATACAGAGAGGAATTACTTGTGCCTCTGTTTATAAAATTAGTTTCTAAAAATACTTATAGAGCCATTTACAAAACAAAATCATTCTGCTTTATTATGAACAGTTTGCTGGAATGGACAAGGCAAGGGACAATGGACAGTAAAAAATAATGGAATATATTTTCAGTTAAAAAACCAGCAAGACAATACAGTTTGAACTGAAACAGCCTCCTCAAAAAAGAGTTGTTATCCAAACTATATGCTACTACTATTAAAATCAAGTGAGAAGAGCAGTTCATTATATTTATTGCTGGTTTTGCCCAGAAGGTTAAGTCTCTTTAATGCTACTTACATCATCTTCTTTGGTTCCACCCCAGAAATTAGTCCCACCAGCATAGCTGGGAATGTTCAGCACAGCTATGCCTTGCAGGCTTGGAAGGGGGATGTACTGTCCGTCACACTGTAATGGATAAAAACTCCTTCAGAACATAAATAATACAATAAAAGGAATCAGTAAAGAGTAATTTTTAGCACATGAAGCTTCAACAGAGCTGGCAGGGGAGGACACAGTTATTAAGAGGTCTGGCACAAGACTGGTACCTCCGTGCAGTGAAGCACCTCTAAAACAAACCTCTTCTTTCCAATCTTAGCACTGACTTTTGCAGAGGTATAAAAATAAAATATGTAGATCTACAAGCTGTAGTATCTACAGCAGTCATGCTCCATGAATCTTGAAAGAAGCATTTTCACATCCCTTGTTATGAAATTTCTCATGCCCTTAGACAATGGTCTGTCCATCAAGGATTAAAACTCTTTTTGCACTAAGAAAACCAATCTCCCTGAGTGCACACAGTAAGATTGCCAAGGACATCACAAAAATACTCATTTATACATTCAGTAACTAGTCTTCCATCCTATATCAGCATTCCCAAAATTGCAACAGACTTGTTATTTAGTCAAATCCATTTAAGCCGAGGGCAGGATGTGTCAAGAATATCCAAGAATATTTCTAGCATAGTCACAAACATGTTGTTAGCTTTCAGTGTTTGCATGTATTGTTGACTTACTGTAAAAATAACTTCACTCTCCTCCCAAAAGTGCAAAGACAAATCCAGGGCTGACCCCACAGGTGTCAACCTGGCTGTACATGGGAGTTGTTGATTTTGCAGGTAAGATGTCACTCTTGTGTCCAACTACGCAGTCCTTCCTGCTTACTGCTTTACCTCCCAAAACACATAAGCAACTCCATGTCCTGCTCAACAAGATCATGGGATGACATCAATCTCACTTTTGGCCAAGAGTAAATTTACAGATATCAGTGAAATCACTCTTGACTTACAGCAGTACAACTGCCTGCAGAGAGGAGCCAGTGTTCTCAAACCATTCCACTGGGAGTCCTGCAGCAGTGCCACAGGCATGGAATTGAAGCAAGTTAGAAACACAAGGCTGTAAATGCTGGACCCAGGTGTCACTTTGTGGACCATGAAGTTGCTAGTCAAGCTGCCTTTAATGTGGATTGCTAGATCACTGCACATTACCAGTCCATAGAAGGATCTTAAAATTATACAAATGAAAAAGAAAAATCTAAAGAAATAAGGACAAAATCTGTAGCATCTTTTTCAGGAGGAGAAAGCGATGCAAATTATTTCCAGAATGCGCTTAGTGCTCTCTTTTCATTATTTAATCCTAGCAGCAAGACAGAATGTAACATTTTAGTCAAAGATGTGACAGTATCCAAAATATGATGTGATATTAATAGATGCTGCACAGCCATTTGTAGAAGTCTGCCTCTAATGCCTGAATATGCAGGCATAATATATCTAATATTATGCAAGACAACATTAAATGTGAAATTTTTACTTGCTGATTTACTTACAGGAATATTTAAAAAATAATGAAAGGTCAGCAGTATTGTTGAATCTTATTTGAATCAAACTCAAAAGATCCTTAAATTCGAATTCTATCTGCAGTATACATAACGTTCTCTCCTATTATTATATTTGCTAACTACTGCATAATTCCTTGATAATTACTTAGCTAACAGCAATCTGCTGCTACCAGACAAAATCCTCCTAAATCTCAGAGTGAGAAAGAGCTCCAGTAACCTAAAATTATTCTTTCAACTTAAAAAGCTACCCTCATATAAATATCATAAACTTCTATATTAAATAGTTGGCATGAAATAAAAGGAGAAATTATACATGTTCCCTGACAAAATCCACCTTAGATATTCTTAGTGTGAAAAGAACCATCCTATAGTCTTTTTCTGCATTTGGGAATAATTTATATCTCCTTTAAGTTCCCAGTAACATGTGTAAGACTTAGATTTTTATGTCAGAACTTAAAAGCCAAAAAATAACTGTGTTTAGACATGGAATTTGTTGTCCTTTTTTTGTGTGACTACTAGAGAAAGTCTCTATTGGTGTAGCTGGGCTTCTTTTGATGTATATTCAGAATCTCCTCTCTTTTGTTAGGAATTTTTTACTATTTTTACTATTTACACGTATAGCTTTCATATACTTTAAATTGAATCTGAAGGATTAAGACTCCTTATCTCTTTTCTTCTCTTTATTTTACGGCCCTTTCTGTGGTTGCTCTTAAAACTTGGTCTGTCTTTTGATACAGTGAACATTAAGAAATATACCCTACCTACACAATTTATTATCTTTTTTTAACCCAGAAATTACAATAAACATAATATTGGGTATTTTGTGATCCTTAAGTACTGATATTTTACTAAAAAACATGACTCTGAGAACCAATTTTAAGCAGCACATCTTTTACGTAGCACATCTTTACACAGTGCCTTTGAGATCAGCTTGGGTTGACATAAGAATAATTAATAAGCTTCAAAAATAAGCACTAATTCTTCGCTACACATTGTGCAAGCAACTCTCACCATAAATAAAATTTACCTCAAGCTGAACTTTTTGTTCTAAGTTCTTGTAAGTTCTCTGCAATAGCTCTTTAGTGCCAAGAACTCCATACCACATCATGTTTTTCGTCCGACTTCTGAAAGCAGGCAAAACAAGATTCACATATTGACGCACATACATTATTGTGTCTTGTACTTGTAGAAAAAAAAATTTAAGAAATTAAAATAAAGGAGTAAGGAAAAGAAAATAATGGAAACATCTTGGCTCTGTTACTGACAGAGTAAATTTATTACCTGCATTTTTCAGGGTGCTCTTCTCGCTTGTTATTAAATTCTAGTGAAATTTTTGCATCTAACCCAATTCCAAAGTAGTTGTTCATGACACATTTTTCTGAATATCCCTCCCTGTTAGAGGAAAAGAGAAAATTAGGTGTACATTTGTATGGAACCAAGACTGTGATTGGTCACAGAACAGAATATGACCTAAGATACTTCAAGAGATCTTTCCTCTGAATCTTCCTGAGTAAACAGGTTTGGGCTGAAAAACCCAGTTCTGAACAACTACTGTCCTTCTCTTCCAGGTGAGCAAAGGATAAGTGAACTAATGTCTCCCATTATTTTCAGCTGCTGCAAAAAAATTTGCACTGCTCATAACTAACCCAGCACAATGCAGCTTGTTTTCAGACATGGAGGTCTACTGCCAAATGATGGCAAACAAGAACTTCATAATGCAAAAAAATAAGAGGATGCCCTTAAGGAAAGCAAAACAGTACATTTAGAAAAAAAAATTTCTTACAAGGAATCTGGATCCGGGTCAATAAACGGCGTAGCACCAAATGGATCGATGTTTGCTAGCAACATTTTGCTAATAATTGAACTTCCTGCAATGGAAGCAGCTAGACCAGCCCTTAAACCTGATTAAAAAAAGAAAAAAACAAAACAAAACAAAACAAAACAGAAAGAAAATAATAAAAAGAATTTGTATTTGATAAATAGACAAACATATAATATAAGCCACATACTGGGAAACAAAATTCATTAAATCTGTACAGGGAAAGATTGTGATTCTACCTCAACTTTTACCAAAATTGATTATCTTTTCAGGTCTCTGGCTCCCCTAAGCAGAAAGGCAGCTATGCTGCATTGTAGTGGCTCTCTTCAGGTACCACCATTGAGAAAGAAAAAAACAAAGAAAATTTAGGGTTTCAGACTAATGCTCACTGGCTGGAATAGTAACCAAATGGGTGACCTAACATCCAAAAAGACTACCAGAACTTTTCATTCCATTTAATCTTCATGTCCTAACTATCCATGATTTTTATTTTGTCCTATCCTTTGAAAGCATACATAAGAAATATTCTTACCATTTTTACAACTGGCAGAGCTGCAGTTTAACTTAAGTGGTTGGAAGATCATGGCCTCAACATGTCTGCTTTGACTAATATCAATTTCATTCTACAAAATACTCTGTAATGCACGTAAGCAATGGAAAATACTAACAGCTTTTACTTAAATTTGTCTAAAGAAAAAATGTAAGCTTGGTTCCACTGTGTTTTAGCTATACTAATAAAGTTAATTAAAACAGAATTTAACTAGTGGTCTCTAGTATTAATTCCATTTGGAGCAGAAAATATATTTTTTCTGCATTTAGGTAAGAATAGATTTTTTTCCAACTGTTTTACAGAGCAGTTTTATGTGGTTTCAGTTATCCACTTCCAGATTGATATTCACAGACAGCTCTTACTCAGAGGGTTGAACTTTACACAGCTTTGTCCCTCAAACTCTTCATCCTAATCCATTGATTAGGATAAATGAGAGAAGGATTTGAGGGTACCTGTGGATGAAAAATTTGATGTGATGTGACAATGTGAGCTTGTGTCCCAGAAAGCAAAACATGTCCTGGGCTGCATCCAAAGCAGCATGGTCAGCAGGGTGAGGGAGGGGATTCTGCCCCTCTGCTCTGCTCTGGTGAGACTCCACCTGCAGTGCTGCATCCAGCTCTGGGGCATCCCACACAAGAAGGACATGGACCTGCTGGAACAAGTTCACAGAGGGCCCTAAAAATGGTCAGAGAGCTGGAGCACCTCTCCTCTGAACACAGGCTGGGAGAGTCAGGGTTGTTCAGCCTGGAGAGGAGAAAGCTCCAGGGAGAATTTATTATGCCCTTTCAAAATATAGAGCAGGTTTATTAGAAAGATTGAGAGACTTTTCATGAGGGTCTGCAGTGACAGGAGAAAGGGCAGTGGTTTTAAATTCAAATAAGGTGGGTTTAGATAGGACAAAATGGGGGAAATGTTTGGGATGAGGGTAGGGAGACATGGGAAGAAGTTGCCCAGAGAAGCTGTACAAGCCCCGGCCCTGGAAGTGTCCAAGATCAGGCCGAATGCTTTTCTGAGCAACCTGACCCAGTGAAAGATGTCAATGCCCATGACAAAGAGCTGTACTAGATCATGTTTAGAGGTCTCTTCCCACCCAAACCACTCCACAATTCTGTGATACTGAATTTTACTTTTCACCCTCTGGAATCAAATGCAACACTTCTGCTATTTGTGGTGTTACGCCAAATGATCAGACATATTCTATATTATTATGCATTTCGGCCTATACAATACAACACAAAGTTGTGTATGTCGGTTCAAACAAATTCAGGGCATGAAGTAGAAGTCATTATTTGACAGCAAGCAGGAGATTGGAAGACAATATTAAAGTAGGGTAGGAACAGCAGATTTCAAAACCATAATTACCTGGGCAGATAATCCTTGTGTTAAGTACTGGAAGGTTTTCCTTGCTTGCTGCCAAAGCTGGAGCAGAGAAGGAACCTGTCTGAGAATGGATACCTCGGCTTGTACGTCTATCAGGAGATCTTGGTGCAGTTTTAGCTATGCAGAAAAAACAGAAGTAAGAACACTAATTAGACTTATTATGACATTACCAATACATAGTTTTTACAGCCCTGAAAATGCATCAAAAGCATTAATTTAATTTAATCTCCATGACAAAAGTCCTTCCCCCTCACACCACAGTTTTTCTTCTAAACACAGTGAGAAAACTCAGAAACAGATCAAGTGACAAACACAAATTAAAATGAGCGAGTGTGCATGGCACTCAACATGATGAGTTCCCAACTTATACTTCAAGCTATCAGCAAAAGTATTATATGTATTAAATGTAAATATGTTAATAAAATTTATTATATACACCTTGAAATGAAACAGCTTACTGTAGTAAGCTTCTGATAAGCATATTACTGAATTAATTAAACCTAAATTTCATCTGTGTTTACTTATAAATATACACATATTATACAGTATATCATCATGTATAACTATTTTAATATAGGTAGTCCCATGGCCTGCAGGTAGAATATCTATCTCATCAACACCTACACTATTTTCTTCAAGCAGCGAAAACGGGCCCATGCCTGCATCAGATTCTGAAAAAAAATCAGAGAAAACTCTGACATCTTTATTTGCAGCCAACTGAAAACTGCAAGGGAAGTGAAAAAGCCATGTTCATCTTTGTCTTCTGATTTAGAGAGACTGTGGGGGAGAATCAGTTTTCCATACTCTTATTTCACAGAAAACCTCAGAAAACAAACAAACCAGCAATTTCCCAAATAATTAACTTATTTATTAAAATTCTCCAGAAGATGGATCAGTGAAACCTTGACAGATATCAATGTTTAGTAGCTGATGTAACTGTTATTGAAAAAGGTTCAGGAAAAGGAAAGGGAAGAAAATCAAGGGGAAGGAGAAGATATTCACAAAGAGTAACAGATAGCTCAGTGAGACCAATTATCCTTTGGCTGCCTCTGGAGACGATGAAGAAGGATCAGCTTTGCAGAGGGCTGACCTTGGGTGCTGTAATTTACTTTCCTGGCAGAACTTGTTTCATGCAGCCTGAGAGAATATGCCAGTGCCTGCTTCAGCCTGGTAAAGTTAATCTTTGTACAATTCAGCCCCATCACACATACCCATAAACTGGTGCCCCAAGGAAAAAAGTTTGGATATTACCAAATGCTTTGTTACAGCATTTTCACATGCATGTAGAAAATTCTCACACAACAGATGGTCACAGACAGACACTTCTTGGCTATCTCTGCTCCAATTCCCTCACATGTTAAAACTATTTCAACTTAGGACAACTTCAAACTTGACCATCTGAAGAAGTTCAGAACAAAAAAATGAAATTATTTCAAGATAATCTGATTTTTCCTCTCAAAACATGAAACTAATCCAGCAAAAATAGAATTAGTAGGACTAGCACCACGACAACACCAGGGAAACAGCACCAGGAATGTGGTGGGAAGGATAGAATGCCTCCTTTTCAGTGGCTGCCAGTGGGACAAATCAGGTCATGTCAATCATAACTTAGCCTGAGAGTAACATGGGTGTACTCTCTGAAGATAATAATGGAAAGAAAATGTTGAGTGGGTAAATCTTAAGACAAAAGGAATAACTAGAACAAAAGTTTAGACACTGTGTTCACTTTGGGTCAGGATTTGCCCATTCACTTTTTTTTTTAAGTGATGATAATCTAACATAGAACTGTAAATAGAATGACAAAGTGTTCATTTTCTTGTATCCCCAGAGTAAGATCACACACCTTTCTGGATGACTTGCTGAAGTCAAAGAGGAATTATTATACACAAGAGAAAGAAAAGTGGTTGAATTTTCCTGGATTGTTTTATATTAAAGAACCAATCAAAAGGACTAACAGCTCCTTCTGACTTTAACACCTATGTAACAGCCATACCAGTTATCACAAATGCTACAACATTGCATGGTAGCAATACAACACATTGATTTGTATCTATGCAAGACAAAACACTGTAATAATGCCAAAAAATAAAAAGGAATAAAAACGGCAAGTGATATCTAACAAAAGTCATTAAATATTTAGATGAAGGTGTTAAGATATGGTTATCTTCATCAAATGACCAGGAAGATCCTCAGAGGGTAAAATATAATACTCAGAACAAAACTAACATTCATTTTTCATAATACTACTGAAAAATTCACAACACTGTTCACACAGTCTACTCTCTCTGTACTTGCAAACAAGGCAGTTGTCTTAAATAGGAAAATCAGCAGAGCAGCTGCTCTTTATTTGACAGATGAGACTCAAGGCAATAACTGCAATAAAGATAAACTTTTGCTGTGAATGCTCTGATAAAAACAACAGAGCCCTAATGCATAAAATTGAATTCACGTTTCATGCTTTGTCCCTAAACATCTGTCATCCAGTGACAACATTAACATGCACTCTATTGCACACACATAAGAATAATACAGCTCCCCATTAGATGTAGAAATTATACCATCAAAAAACAAGAAGCTCAATAAATTTCTAGACCTGTATATCTTTATTATACAGTTATGGCAGTAGGATTCAGTCATCTGTAGGGCCAGCATCCTCTATGAGCTACTATTGAAAAGGGACAACCAATGTGCATTTATTCCTATAACCAAGAGAAAAATAAGAGGGACCAGTGAAGAGGCAACCACTGGAGAAAGCCTGATGTGTTTCTGGAGAAAGCATGAGATCCTAGGTCAAAAGAAGCCCCAACAGCCCTTTGTCTTATTTCCAAAGTAGGAGCTACAAACACAGGTCACCAGTTTCAGAGCAGAGCCTTGTGAGGACAACTTTTGAGCATTTTAGTGTGTGTTAGGGGGAATAAAGGAGATGTAAATCCCAAAACAATTTTCTCATTTTGCCCCAAGAAGTTGCTCACCAAGTATCTAGTTAATGGTCTTTTCTGCCTACCAGCTACCACTGTTTCTCTGTGACTCACAGATCATCTAGTGACCTCACCAGCAGTGCACCACTGTCCATTTTGATAACATGGAAAAGACTGAAATTTCCATGGCTTAGAAGCAGCTTTCCTAAAATTTCTATGTAGCTTGAGATCTCAGTCTACAACTGAGACATGCTATTGGCACCATCACCCAGGCTCTAGTTTTTGCTCAGGTTCATGTAGAAAGGCGAGTGTAAACACTGGATTAAATTCAGGCACTTCTCTTCCCAACAAGTGTCTTCTCAGCTTTGTAAATACATTCCAAAAGTTCATCTATTATTTTCCTCATTTTTCCCTTAACTTTTATTTATTCAAATTTATTAGAATTTGTGAGTAGTTTCTAGTCAAACAGGATGCTAGTATTTTTAATTATGGAATCAATTATGCCAGAAATACAACCATAAGGACATGAAATATTTCTATTTTATTCCTAATTTACTCACTTGATGGAGACTCAAGTTCCTTTGTATCTTCCTCTTTTTCCTCTTCTTTAGATTCATCCAATTCTTTGTTGTAGTCTACTGGAGACTGGTTTACTTGTTCTTCACTATGAGCATTCTGCTCATCCACAACTGTTATTAAGAGAAAAGACAAAGTTTCAAGGATTCTAAAGAAAAACTGCATACATCAAAATAAGCACTTTTTGGGTAGCTTTTAGTTTTAAAATATCAACAAAAGAGTCTATTGTCAATTCAGTGAAAGAGTCAGTAAATTCTTTAAGAGTTCATAAAGATTTTATGTCAGAAATTTTCATTTTGTGGAGGCTAATAGTTAAAAGATATGCACTTTTATATGTGCACACACGTACATGCATAAGTACTCACACCTGCAGAGCCATCAACATTCAAACAAGCTGCATTTCTTTTCCTTGCAGCTTGTAATAAGCACATAATTTTATCTATGTAAAAATATAGAAATAAAATTTTATAATGAAAACTTCTTCCACTTAGACAAACAAACAAACAAATATCATTATCATATCCTATTCTACCAGTCTGGATCAAAATGTTGCTGATGTGCACCTTTTTCTGCTTGTTCAATGATCTGCCTCACAGCCTTCTTCAAGCTGTTTGCTCGGAGCATTAATTGTTCCCTTGGTTTGAAGAGCTTCTGGGAAGACTTTGAGACACATTCTGCTAATTGCTCTTTACTTTCAGACAAGGATTCTTCACTTGAGAACTCCTCTGACTCTTCTTCCACAATGGGGGGAGCAATGCCTGGGAGAATGGGAGCAGCCTGGGATTCTGTGTGGAGAGCCTGGAGCAATAGGTCCAGCTTTTCATTTAACTCTGAGCACTACGACAAAGTGGGAAAGACACACACATTAAAAAAAAAAATCAACAGCAAACATGAATATTTTCAGGAAACAAAGTACTAGATAATATTTGAAATAGTGAGTGTCTTCAGTGTAATTCCTTATGTAAAATCCAAACCAGGGTTCAATGTCAGATTATGAGTAGGTCAGCATGTGCTTTTTGCAGACCCTGTGACACTCAACCAGATTACAGCAATTATAATACAAACGCCCTACATTTAGATTCAAATACCACTCCATGCTAAACTCAGCCTGTCCCATAACTGTATGGATTATATCCTACCCTTCTCCCAATGACTTGCAGCACAGAAAACCACCAGAGGTTTGTCCATACATGGGTATTCAGTACCCCAGTTTTGACAAGTATCGATCAGCTGTAAGATTGAGAAACGTGGGGTTTTTTTGTGCAAAACAGCTGTATATTTAGGCAAGTGAGTCATCACAGAGCAAGTGGCTCACGCAAGACACTGTCAAATGCTTCTCCCCAACTCTAAGTAACTGTCCTCTCTAGGTACATAGGAAAAGAAAGCATTTTCTGCGCCTAAGAGAAAGAAAACACTGTTTGGCCTTGGAACAGTTAAAAAGAAAAACTAATTTTCTAAAATGTGCACTGGATAGAAACATGAACCACAAATTGCCACTTAGCAAGTACATTTTCTGATTCTGGGATTGTCAAGGATTTTGTTTCCTTCATTTCTTTTCAGCTCATGTAAATTTTGCGTTGCATACCAAATCCCTCTGTTGTTTTCTTTCCCAATGTCTTTGCAACATGATCTTTATATTTTGCAGTGTAAACCACTATTTTTAACATTGTGGTCTGTCCCCACTTCATTCTTGCAGCATACTCTTCATTATCCCATTTTCCTGTAGCTAACTTAATCCCTAGAAGTAGACTAAGGTAAAAAAAAAAAATCCTTTTATCTCTATGTATGGTACCATGAACTTTGTCCTTTATGAAGAAAAAAGTATAAACAGTTTAAAGAGATCTCAGAGTTTAAAGATGTTTTGAAATAATTAACTCTATGCAATAAGAAGAGAAGAATTTTGAAGTCACTGGCTGAAATGAAAGCCAAGCTGGGCATTCTAGAGCAATGTAAAAATTAAACATCCATGAGCTATTAACTTTAAGAACCCAACAATTTTAAACCTGAACATAGTCGTAGTCTTACTTTAATGGCCATGGCATCAGCTTCCTCTGCATTTTCCATCGGTTTTTCGTAAGTCTTCCCTATTTTGGCAACAAAGTCCTTTACAGTTTCACATAATATTCTTCAGATAAAAAAGGAGAGGGAAGAAAAAAAATGAAATAAAATAGATATGTTGAATTTTGAATGTTAAATTCTTATGGCAATTTATTTATATGTATACTGCTATAAATCCTTCTCATTGGAAACTGAATCAGTAATCATACTTGCAAATTAGATGACACTCTTTTCCTTAGCTTCCAAAATTGAGATGATAAGCTTTAAAAAAAAACCTCTTTTATTTAAGCTTCGGCATACACTGCATCTCAGCCTCTTATCTAAAATAAACATGACTGATTTTATCTACTCCCTTGCTTGTACACCTTCCCTATGCGAGGACTTAGCAAACTTGCATTCACTTTGGTAACTTCAAACACAGTCATGCAAATTCCCATGCAAAGCTGGAGCTTAAAAACCCTGGAGAAAATCTATTGACTTTAGGGGGACACCTCTTAGATAAAAGCATATTGCCACACACATCCCACTGCACAGCTTGTGCTTCTGAACCAACTCTGAAGCTTATCTGTGCAATCTACAGTAGCTGCAAAGAATTTGCACTGTGTAAATCAGAAAAAGACTTGGTTCTTGTTACCTGCACTGAAGACAGACAGAAAACGTACTAAAGAGGGGAGGATAATTGCTTAGTCCTGTTCATTTGGTTGACATTTTTCTGACAGAAATTAAACAGACTTAACAAGGTACAGAACCAATTTAGAATCTGGAGTTTATAATATCCTGCAGTTTAATCTTGTACATGTGCTATGTATAGTTTAAATATAAAATTTTGCTAACTTGCTGTTATGATTAAAAAAAGATGCAATGATATTCAGATACACAGTAATTTCACGACCATAAGGCGCACCCCGCAGGAGTCAGCAAGTTTTGCAACTTTGTAGATTATATAATGTGCACTGGACTATAAGGCGCACTTTTTTTT
Source organism: Catharus ustulatus (assembly GCF_009819885.2). NCBI lineage: Eukaryota > Metazoa > Chordata > Aves > Passeriformes > Turdidae > Catharus > Catharus ustulatus. The sequence goes on from NC_046222.1 coordinate 61,481,040, forward strand.
TGCCGTGAAGATCTGTGGGCTGGGTGGTCCCTCTCAGCCCGCACAGCCACTGCTGGCCGGGGGTTGGTCGCTCCCGCCTCACCTCGCGGCTCGGCGCTCCCGTGGCACTGGCCCCCTCGCGGCTCGGTTCACGGTTCGCACTTTTTCTTTGCAGTGAGGAGCTGAGCCTCGTGCAACAACGTAACAAATTACTGGCAGTTTGCAAACATTTCTCATAGACTGACGTAGCCTTTAAACGAAGCCCCAGGTGCCCTCCCCGTGCCGTGGGCCCCCGCACTCCCGTCCGCCCCCGGCACCAGCTGGTGCAGCTCGCAGTTCCTGGCTGCCACTGCGTGGCCGCGGGTCCTGGCTTCCCCTGCCCGGTGGCTGCAGTTGCCACGGGCCCAGGCACTCCCGCCCGGCGCTGGCTGGCGCAGCTCGGCTTGATGTTTGGCTGCCACGGCCGCTGGTGGTTCCTTCCCCCCATGCCCGGGCCACGGCCGCTGGTGGTTCCTCGTTCCCCCCGCGCCTGGGCCACGGCCGGTGCTGCTGCTGCCTGGTGGTTCCTCGTTCCCCCCCCTGCCCGGCGCTGCCCGGCAGCTCCTTGTGCCCCCCGCGCCTGGGTCGCGGCCGGTGCTGCTGCCGCCCAGCGGTTTCTCGTTATCTCCGGGCCTGGGCTGCGGCTGGCACCGCCCAGCGGCTCCTCATTCCACCCACGCCCGGCGCTGACCGGCAGCTCCTTGTTCCCCCCGCACCTGGGCCATGACCACTGCTGCCTGGCATCTTCTTGTTCCCCTTGCACCCGGGCCGCAGCCGCCGCTACCCGGCGGCTTCTCATTCCCCCCACGCCAGATCCGGGGGCAGCTCCCTCCCTCCCCGCGCAGCTCCTGCCGGTTGCGGCTGCCCGCTCCTGCCCCCGCTCGCGACTCAGCACTCCCGCAGCACCGCCCCCCCATTGCGGCTCACACTTCCAGGTTTCTGAATTTCACAACTTTGTCCATCATATAAGGTGCACCGGACTATAAGGCGCACTTCCGGGTTCAGGGGAAAATTTTAGTCAAAAGGGTGCGCCTTATAGTCATGAAATTACTGTATTTTTAAAGATTCTATAACCGGTCTTTACAAAACAAAAGATTTTTTTTTTTCATAGAGAAGGTATATGCAGATTCCAGATGATGTCCATGATTTGCCAAATTTCTCTCATTTCAAAGCATTTCAGTTTGGGGAAAAAATCCCATTAATGTTAGAGACCACTATTGATTGAACTGATATAGACAGGGCTACAACAAAGCTACCTAAGCTAAAGATCCGCTTCACACTGGCCAACTTGTTTGTCTTCTAAACATATGCATTACCAAAAAAGAGCCAGAAGAAATGCAGTGTGACGTAGATCATATCTTTGCATTAGTAACAGTAAGTTTCATATTTAAGCCATGCACTGATTTGGAATGATTTAACATAATTTTATATAGATCTTATGCGATTATTTTTTTAAATTTATTATTAAGCTATCCTTTACAACTGTATCATTTAAAAATTTTGCAGAAAAGAACATCCACTCTAAAAGGTATAAATCAAGATATATTAAGCCAAGCCAGTTGGCCATCCATAAGAAAATCAGCCTTAGACAGAATGCTATTATGACGTTGATGCTACACAGTGAAATTATCCCACACTTTGTACATAAAACTGATTGACTCACTTGGCAGATGATATGACAACTGAATGCTGATCAGAATTGAGAATTTTTGCAAGATGAGCAGCAACTGAATCTTCATAAGCGGATATCTGAAAATAAAGAGAAAAGTAGTCCAGCAGTCCAGCAGTTTAACACCAAGTAGTGAGTTTAAACACCTCAAAAATAGCAAGATTTCCATTTCAGATCTAATACAAGGCCAAGGTGTCTAGCAACGAAGATTCTACATGCATACTATATTTTATGTACCAGATTTTTAATATTCGAAGTTAGACTGCATCTGAGAACTTGATCCACAGTTCTTTTCCTTCTGTGGAGAAAACAGTAAGTTATTTCTAGGATAAAATTACTCTGTGAGGCAGAAAAGACTTCTCAGATTTATAACTACCTACAATATTATAATCTAATATCTTTTACTTCTAAAATAGGCAAAGTTTTCCTCATACAAACTGAAGAAGAAGAAGAGAAGAAGAAGAAAGAAGAAAGAAGAAGAAAGAAGAAAGAAGAAAGAAGAAAGAAGAAAGAAGAAAGAAGAAAGAAGAAAGAAGAAAGAAGAAAGAAGAAAGAAGAAAGTTTGCAGTTATAATCTGGAATTTTCACTTTATTGTCAGGTGGGCTCCCATTTCCCAAGAACCATAATTGACAAAACCTGCCAAATTGGTATAATATTATCAAAACCAATTCTCAAGAAGCAAACCATTTATGGCTTAGTCTTTACAAGAAGATTAAAAATGACAAGTTACAAAATATTCAGGAAAATATTTGGACTGGACCAAAGATGCATCCTCACACACCGTATCCTATCTTAAAACAGCTCCGGATCCAGACCTCAATTTTAAAAGAAAATTCTAAACAAAATTTCTATAAGGTAATTATCTTTTTTTTCTGAAATAGCCTAACTCAGTAAACAATGTAAAAAACTCCATTAAAATAGAAATTGAATAGGGTACTCAAAAGCAAATGACCCACATCCCATTCAAGCAATGACAGGTAATACAGCCTACAGGATACACTTTCTAAAAAAGTTTTATATGAGCAAGCAGCTCCTTCCATTTTCAGAAGGGGTTAGAAAAAAAGTTTCAAAGCCAGAAATAACTAGAACAAAATTATGATGAAGACACAGTTGAAAATTTTAACTGTCTTGAAAACTTAGAGGCGATAAAGCCTTGATCTGCATTGCTGACACCAGAAGCAGAGCTGTGTTCAAAGCAACCCCCTTAAAATCCCAGTCTTTTTGCATCTCTATATCCAGCAATCCATCAAAGGTTATAACCTCCTTGCCAATTAAAAGAGCCTGAATTATTAAATTGTTCAAGAGACTGCTGATTAATTATGGCTTCTCAAGTACTTTTGAGCTACAGTTGATATGCATTAACTTTCTTGGGAATATATTATTTTCTCATTTTCAGTCAGACTTTTCATGCCAATTAATTTGATTAAAGCATCTCCCTCTCTCAAAATTGAAACCTCATCAGCAAGTACAAGCACAAATCTAGTCTGGAAGACAGTCTAAGCTTTTCTTTGATGATGCTTAGGATTTTGAGCTCTCTCAAAGAACAAAGAGAAAGTTTAGTGATATCACCTGATAAAACTCAAGCTGCAAAATGCTTCTGTCTTTCTTCAGGAATACAACTCTTGCCTCTAAAATGCTGGGGGCTTTTTTGAAATGTTTAATCCAAACTCAACATAGCAGACATTTACTTTTATATATTAAAAAATATATTTTAAATATTTATGTATATTATCATAGTATATATAATTATACAGTAACTTAGCAGTAAATTATACAATTACATACAAAATTATATATAATATATACTCATACATAAGAATTATCTAAAATGTATTATTATATTCCATAATTATATGACACTAGATTACATTCTTGTCTAACATGTTATATAAATATATTTTCTAATACATATTAAAATATACATATATATTCAGGAAGAAATTATTCAGACAGCTTTGCTGGAGACACCTTACCTTCATTCCTTCTAGGCAAATAATATAGAACTGGAAACCTTACTTACTTGAGATATACAGCAAGAAAAGGCCTTAATTCAGTTCAGTTAGCAGATCACAAAACATCTGCTTTTCATACAAATGCTTCAATTATGGCTACTGTCATCCCAGAAGCTCCAAGTTAAGTACATGAAATAACAAAACAAAAGTAAAAGTGCACCTGGCACTCCTCTGACTCTTCTGCAGTCACAGGAAGAATAGAAGGCTTTGCTGGTAATTTCAGTTCATATGACATTATACTCCACCTAAAAGAAACATAAGTTTCCAGACTGTTAGTTTTACACTCTCTCTACTATATTAACAAAAAGCAAATTCATTGTCAAACCACAAAACAGCTATGTATTAAAAAAAAAGCAGTTTAATTCAAAGCTGTATATATGGGTGAAATAATTGAGATTAAAGGTAATAATTTGTTTTATTGCTCAGATTACTTTTTACTGATTTAATTATCAGTCTCATTTGTGAAAAAAAAAATGAGACATTCAATATAGGCAATAAAGATTTTCTGGAAAAAACATTCACATTATAAAAGAATTTGTGCAAACATACTGCAGAAGTGAAAGGAAACTAGACATCTTTCTAAAGAAAAATCTTTAAGGTGATATTAGCTTTCTATCTCAACTAGAGGAGGCAGGCATGAAAACAAAGCAAATGATGAAGTGTGTTCCTTGACGTATATATATTTTTTTTGGTCTGGTACAGGACAGCACTTGACAGCATAGATAGTATGAAACCACTAATAGCAACAACATCCTTCAAAGCCTGCTGAAAAGAACAAGATGAGCCTTGGGAGCAAGTCTACTGAAATTAGACCAAAAAAGGAAGCAGAGCATTTTTTCACTACAGAAAAAGGGAAATATGATTTAATCTACAAATTTTTCAGAATCTGAGGATCAGTAACAAGCATTTCTCTACATACTTTGCTGTAAAGCAATCAAATGGTCTGCAGAAAAGCATAAAATCAAAAAAAAAGGCTTTTTTCTCTATTTCATAAAAATAACCTAAAGTAAAATCCCTTATGATGACATTTGAGTGTTTGTAATTAGAGCAACAAAAGAAACACTCATGAGAGAAAGGAATAGCATTAGAAATACTCCTCTCAAAAACTTCCAGTGTTAGATTGGAACAGCATGACCATCGTCATCTCTGATTTTTTTTTTACATGGGAATTGCTGCCTTCCTTTATGGATGAAAATGACATGAAACAAGGAGTGGGAAGATCTTGGGTTTTTGACTAAGAAAATGCCTCAAACAGAAATATTAGTTATGGATCTAATTAGCCGAGCATTTTTGTGAGCAGCTGATGCCTCAGGAAAGGATGAAAGCACAGAAGGTGAGTTTTCCCCACATCCAAGGACAGAGAGCTCAGATGTTTTCTAAATAAAGATGCTACCATTAATGGTGTTTAATAAGCAGGAATGGAATCCCTAAAATTGTTCAAATCAGTTTTGAATCTACACAATTTCTTAATGCTCACAACTTCTTGTAACAGGCAGTGATGCAGCTCCTTCTGCCATGCAAGAAGCGGTCAACTTTTGAACATGTTTGAAAAGCATACTTCCCAGTTCCATCAACCACTCATACCTCTGACTCTTTAGTTTAAAAAGCAGGCTAAAGAGCTGTCCCCATTACAACTGCAACTTTCTTCAAGATTAAGACCTGCACTCAAAAAGCAAACAAACTGAACACCAAGTCTCCAAGATGGATTTTAGGCCGTCAGAAACCCAAATAAATACAATCTAGATTTCACGGTAAGTGATGTATATAAACATTTAGGTTTACCTGTCTAACATTTTTGTGCTGGCTCGCTCTAGTTTTTCCAAAATCTGCGGAAGTTGCGTATCATCATCACAGGATCCTCCCCAGCCAAGGACACGAGCAAGGTCATTTCCAGTACCAAGGGGTAACACTCCTAACTGACACTGAAACACAACAGAGGAACAAATCTACTATTGAAAACTAGAAAGAAAATAAAAGTGGTTACAAATGCTTGTTATTTCAACCAACAAATATTAATTTCACAGCTGATGTCTAAAGTCTGTAAGTCAAATTGTGCTATTCTGCTACAACTAGTCCTGTTTGTAACACTGAAAACTTTCACTAAACAGTAACTACTCAGTTTGCTCCATACACAGAGCTACAACAAAGAACCAAGTCAAGGAAAAAGGTAAGCACACAAAATTAAGCCTAGTCAGTCTAGGCCAGAAAAGTAAACATGCACACTTGCCTGCTTGTGCAAGCTGAGCTTATCAATTTCTGACAAGACCCAACCCACACTTCCATCGCCACCACACACAAGAATCCTGAAGTTGTCAAACTTCTGAAATAACCGCAAACTGCAGAGAAAATGCAGAGTTAGTTACATCCATTAGCAAGAGAGTAGTGATATTCATTAGCAATTGTTACAAGAAAATACACAGCACAGCATTTTTATGATCCTTTTATTGTAGTGGGGTATGGGCATACAACCATCTACTTAATTAACCTATCTGCAGCCCATCTGTCACTGTATATTCCACTTATACTGACATTTCTGATAAATAACATGCCAAGTTGTTATTTTTAAAAAATCCCTTGATATTGTTTTCAGGATTTTATAAGTCAGAATTATTGATTTTATTAATATATTAAAAAAAAAAAGTGATAAAATTGCAACTGCTCCATGCTTCTCACTTCAGCCAGAAGCATAATGCACCACTGGGGATTTTTCACAAGAAGAGTTTAAGACAATATGACAGGATGTGCTACACAACACGAGTGGGCTTTTGTTGGTGCAGGGCTAACTAAATGTAAGGACCATTGAGAGCAATTCTCAAACACAAGGTGATGACAACAATATAAGACAAATAATATAAGTATTTCATATTATATCCTCAAAGTCATATGCTGCTTTCACTTCCTATTGCTCTTCCCCCTGTTCTCTGACTTTTAACACCTCCAGAATACAAAACTTGGACAGTACAGAAAAGGAGGACAAGAGAGACAGAAAATGCAGAAAGGTGAGACACAAAAGAAAAGGCGAATGAGATGTGAAGAAACAGCCAAGAGGTAAAAACAACATGGACTTAAACTAAAAAAATAAAATAAAACAAAATAAAAATTGAAAAATATAAATTCTTAAAATACTATCAAAGATATTTATTTTTAATGCATGTTATTTTCCAGAATATGTGTATTTTCTGAACCATTTTTAAAAAGCAACATATCAAGATCAGAATTTTTTGAAGCATTTTCATTTTTTCTAGAGAAAATAATGTCACTTGAATATGAGGGGCACATACCTACTCAGAACAAAAGAAGAGGACATTTAAGGGGAAAAAATGTTGACACCAGAGCAATTTATCCCATCCTAAGAAAAAGGAGAAAACCCCTAGAAATACACTGTCTCATAGAATGCACCTCTACTTTTTAGATCAACTAGAAAAAAAAGAAGACATCAACGCAACCAGATGGAATAACTGCTAAGGATCTGTCCTTGGAAATTGTTTGGGAGAAGCACTTAAAAGCACCCAACATGAACTGCAATTTCTGTGCAACATCAAAGTAGCCGCCTCAGCCATGGTAGAGCTATATGAAGGAACAGAACTTGCAAACATATTTTTGAGACTGTCTCCTTTCACAGACTGTCTAATCAATTAAGACAAATGTCATTACAATTACATGTACAAAATGCTATCTAGAAATGACTTAGATTCAGCTCAGATTATCAGGGTTATAATGAAAAGAATATTATAACTCAAAGAGTTAATATTACATGTCCATAACACAGTACTAATTATTATAATAATCCATAATCGTAATAAATTATATTTGTATTATTTATGCACTGCTTGAACTGAATTTTTGTGGATTTGCTTTATCTACTTTTTATCATTAAGTATAATTCTGCATCTTTAAGAGTACAAAAATTAGTGCTTCTAGTTGCTCTTACTGATACTATTAGGCCATTTAACCACACCACTATATCTGAGTGGAATTGACTTAGGCAACAAAAATATGGGCACAAATTTAATCTTCATAAATGTGCAAAGATGCTTGAGTTGTGGCCACCATTATGCAAATTTCATTGCTATCTTTCCAACAATCAACCCTTAGATTTTGGGGAGAAATGCCTGGTGGTTTTAATTTTGTTCGTGCTCCAAATTCTGTGGGATGGTCATTTTCTTGACTATTGGCATATGTTGCATAAACCATATTTTGGATATACTTGTCAGATGAAAAATTTTTTATGTACTTGGAAATTACCCACTGCAGACCCCCCTGCTGACATTTGTGTTCAGAATTTTAAAAGATACAGAGCACATTTAGACAATACAGTAATTTCACGATTATAAGCCGCACTGATTATAAGCCGCACTTCTGGGTTTCAGCAACTTTTCGTTCTTTGTCCATACATAAGCCGCACCTGATTATAAGCCGCATGTTACAATACAGAGTGTGATAAAAGGTATCTGTTCTGTCACCATCTGTTGAGGGTGGGGGCAGTGATCCTTATCTCAATGGCAGATAATTTGCTAATGGGCCATCCATTGAAACCAGGCAGGGCATTGTTCTTTATCTTTTCACACCCCATCCTTCCTCCAGCGAGTCATTGTCTGCTAATGGCCCATTGAGTCCCACTGTGGGACTGATAAAATTACTGCATCCCATTGGAAGTTGCTCCAGCCAGGGGGAAGAGCCCAACATTTCTTACCAAGATAAAAACAGAGGTTTTGGGACAATAAGGTAGCCCCTTTCTCCACTGGACTCCAGAGGAAAACCGGATTTCTCCACATCACTACTGGACCTCCAGAGGGAAACTGCACCTTGTACAGGAGCACTGCTCCAACTGAGCCACATCTGTCACTGCAATGGGACTGCAATCACCATTTAATGGGACTGCTATCAACACCCTGCCTGACGGGGTGTCAGGTTGTACTCTGTGTCAGGGTTTGGAGTTTGTTTCTTTGTAGTACTGTATTTCTATTTTAATTTCCCTAGAAAAGAACTGTTATTCCTAATTCCCATATTTTTGCCTGAAAGCCCCTTGATTTCAAAATTATAATAATTTGGAGAGAGGGGGTTTGCATTCTCCATTTCAAAGAGAAACTCCTGCCTTTCTCAGCAGACACCTGTCCTCCAAACTAAAACAGCAACTTTTCGTTCTTTGTCCATATATAAGCCGCACCTGATTATAAGCCGCACTTTGGGTTCGGACCAAAATTTTAGTCAAAATGGTGCGGCTTATAATCGTGAAATTACTGTAGTTTTATTCCATAGCTATATACAAAAAGGTCAGAGGAATATTGGAATTATGCATGTGAAATGAAGAAAAGCACCTGGGCAACTGTGCAGAAAGTCAAAATCAAAGTTCCTGTGATACATGAAAACATCTGAACATTTGTAACAGTTTTGAGCCTTACCAGTTAACAGAAGTCAAAGCTAGCCAAGAGCTTTAGGTTTTAAATTTTCGAGCTTTTCTAGAAGGAAAATGTTATCCTACAATCCCTTCACATATCGATATTTATCTTGAAATTCTGCTGTCTCTTAGATTTTAATTAGGAAGTCAGAGTAGATATTGGTGATAGAATTATAGCAACAAGGGGATATAATGCTATAAAACAAGGGAAACACAACACTACACTTTGCACCTAAATCCCTTGTGGAAAGGCTTGCTCAAGATTTCCAAGGTCATTACCCTAAGTGAGGTCCTCCATTCATTAAATCGAAGACCTGAGCTGGATTTAACGACTGTTTGAATCGACGAAGAAACTTTACTCCCTGATTGTCTCCACTCTTTGAGTTAACAAAAACTAAAAGAGGACTGGCACAGGATGGCGGGCATGTGGCTTTCCAGAAACCTGTAAACATAGTTAGAAAGAATGAAATAAATAAGGTTTCCTAATATGAACAACACAAAAAGAAATCATGGGAAAGAGGAAGATAGGGATGATGGACAAAAGGAGTACATCTTATCATGCATAATATAAGTGCTAAACTGATTATTAGTCCTGCAAGGAAAACATAATTGTACAAGATTTACCAGTTTGGGTCTTTTCAGTGCCTAGATTTAGTAAAATCCTGAAGACAATAGCTTTATTGTTTTTCAACTGCTATTAACCTTTTAGAATACTTCCTAAATTTCTTCACATATTATTATTATCACATAATTAAATATATATTTCATTTACAAGTGTTTGGTTTTCAATCTTATTTTGCTTTAACTTTACTGGGTTGAACTGGAACATTCATGTCTGTAGAAGCTTTTTAAGAGTAGTCACAGATTTTAAAAGTTACTTGTACTCAGTTCTTCCCAGGTGAGACTTGGCATAAGAGCCTTGTTTTCAGACTGAGTTTATACTATTAAGTATAACAGAATCACTGAACAACAGAAGACTTCAGCAGTGATTCAAAACTTATTAAAGCCAGTGCAGGTCTTAACTAATTACAGCAGGCTCTCTACAAGGTCCTTAGTCAGAAACACTAATTTGCACTGTTGTTGCTAACATGACTGGTCCATGGAGATAATGGTTTCCCAGCAACACTTCAAAATCAGACATCACATGTATAGGTTTTGACATTTGTCTCCGGCAGTATTAAAATGATTATGTTGTTTTCAATTACTAAAAAAATACTACAGCTACAAATAAAAAATTTCATTAAAGGACAGTAATTTAATTCCATATTATCATAATGTCTCATTTCAAATAAGGTTTGATTAATTAATTTAAATGCCAAGAAAACTAATTTCACATATTGAACAATCTTTCTGGCATGAGTAATAAATGACAGCATGATGTCTAAGACATCACAAAGCAAATAAATAGAGTGAATATATACAGCATACACAATCACTTATTACTAACTTCATGTAACAAAGTTCATTGAATTGCATCCAAGTTGTCTGTCTATTTTACGATCAACACAAACTATAAAATTAAAGCAGTTAGGATTTTGTGATACTCTTTTTTTAAATCCACTCTCTGCCTTGAAGTGCAGTCTCTCACTGTTGATGTGTCTCTATCCTGAACCATGAAAAAGCGTCTCTGAGTTTTGAGCATTTGCTGGGTTTTTATCTGTGCGTTGCAGGACTTTTACACTGCCTATATTTAAAAAAATAAATTAGAGAAACTGTGGAAGCAATTCCTCTCTTAAGCCTGATAAAGTAGTTGTTGGATCTGAGCTGTTCAGCTAGCTTATCTCCGTATAATGCAAAATTATCCAAAATTTGAGAACTCACAAAAGGAATGGTGTATGCCAGGCAGGCATCAGTTCACTTGATCTGAGGACTCTGATCATTCACTTGAAATGTTTCTACGGGTCATAAGTAAAATGGAAGAAAATTTCTGCTGGGGCAACTTTAAAAAAAACATGACAGTTGAATAATTCTCTAAAACCCTACATAGAAAATTATACTTCTCTCTAAATTTGTAGACTGCATTCACCTGCTCAGCAGAAGGATTTTAGCCTTGTTTATTTGCATGGATCTCAACAGGCACTGTAAGTCCAGAGGTAGCACTGAACACACTACAGGACTACGTACCATCGGAGTCTATACTGTTTAGTGCTGTTGGAGGGATGATCGATACCTTACATTGGCCAAGTGGACATTTACGAGGGTACAGATCTTTACAGGCCGTGTGAACCTACAAAAGAAACAAAAAATTATTTTCCTTCAGCGGAATTTTGAGGTGAAAATACAACTGATACTATGCTATCTATGTAACAAAAATGGACTATAACATTTAGGATACAACATTTAGGTGTAGAGGGAAAAGGAATGAGACTAGGAAAAAAAACTCCAAAAGTTCAACCACAGAGCCTTGTAACTAATTCAACAAAACATTATTTTGGAGAACTTCAGTTACCGCTATAGCAAATAAGAATCATCCTTCCAAGGGAATCACTTGCCCCTGTCCACAAGAAAGGAAGAAGCAAGCTCCCAGCATCTGTGCTGGTGGCAGCAGGCAAAATAATAGCTCTGTACTTGCCTGGTCCACTGGGGCTATTCTGGAAGACATATCTGCATTAAAGCCAGCATACCTACCAAGTCAGACCCATCTCCCAAAGTTGGGTCCCATAAACTCCATATAGTAAAGGTCTTTTCCACAGATAACGGAAAGAGAGATACATGCAGAGGTGGCTGCATTTCACCTAAATTTCAAGTCACTCTGGAGATGTCAATAATTTCCTAATGCTCACACAGTAACTCTTGACTTGCATAAGAAACCCATGTTTTTAGACAAGTTTATAAATTTAAGAGAAAACCATATATTGGGGAAACAGCAGTAGTGAGTTAGAGAATTTCAATCAGCAACCCACAGATTGCCCTGAAGAAGAGAAAGTCAATATTATGCAGTAATAAACATGTTACTACATTAATACTAATAAATATTAATATAACATATTATTAAAATATTAATAGAGCAATAGCTACAATAACAAATACAAGTAACATGATTATTAGGCAAAAGGAGCAGGCACCTGAACATCCATTTAACAGCTAAAAGAAAGCTAAGAAAACACATTGGATGACAACACCTATTAAAGAAAAGCTGCATCTGTGGGTATATTAAAAATTAACTGTGCAAGTAGGACAGTCATAAGAAATTCTGTATGCTAGAGAGATATGAGTTTGCAGAAGCTGCCTGCTCCTACCTAATCCAAAAGCAGGTTTTGAAATGACGAAACAAAAAGAATGGCAAGCAATAAAGCTGTCAAACCATGAGATACTTGGCTGTGGTTCAGGGCACTTACCATAGCTTTACACCAAAGGCACTTCCAATCCTGCAGGCGTAGAACACTGCCACAAGTCTTGTCACAGACTGCGCATTTGGCACTGACAGGCAGGTTTCCCTCTAACCACTGGTGAGGCATAGCTATCTGTGGAGAAGGAGTCATTAGGGTTAAATACCCAGAAAGATAAATTAAAGGCTTTTGTCTCTCAAATATAGGTGGATTTAAACTATTTCTCGCAGCTGTACCCTTTCATCAAAGTAGCAGTTATGCTGGTCAGCCAGGATAAGGGGCACTCATGCTCAGAATGAATGGATTACTCTGGTGTTCCACATGCTAGGCAGAAAACATGACACCTGAAGAAGGGAGACATGTCTCACTCGTGGTAGCAACCAACCATAACACAATGGGGCAGTTAAGTCCAGAGACTCTGTCATACAAACAAATTCCCACTTGGTTATGTTGATTACATGATACAAACCAATTAAAAATACCTAAAATTCATAAGAATAGGTAGGACAGCAGAATTCCTCTGTCACTTCACTTACCCACTCACCATGTCTGGTAAGTCACAGCTCTATAAAGCAGTCCCAAATAGAGTGCAAAGCTTTACTCAGTGCACTCTTTGTCCCATTAATACCATGGGCAACTCAAGACACTAAGGTGTTCAACTCAGTATCAGCCTTCTAGGAAGAAGCTTCACACCAGTGGTTCATACACAGCTATGTTTGTAAAAATAGTCCATTTATCACAATCAACCTCTCAAAAGCTGTTGCTGTTTCTCCTGCTAATTTTAAAATTCCTGCTTTCATAGCCTCCCAATTCAGTGAATTCCAAACGGGCCTCCTGGGGAACTGCTCCAGGTAAAGAGGACAAAAAGTAGATTGCCAAAATAGCACAGTAACAGTGCAAAATACCACCTTTGCTTAAAAGCAGTAGGAACTTCTGGGAGCAATTCTCCAGCTGCAGTTTCTCCACATGTGGCCCTTAAAATGTTGTAATACATCTGTAATCTAGTTCCCACAGTTGCTAGACTTGCCTTGTGAGATACAAATACAACTTTTGTTCTAAATACCTAAATATCTAAATGATAATCTTTAAACAGTGTTCAGGAAAATAGCCACCTACCATTAACTTCAATGGGTCACATAGCAATATTTCTGAGCTTTCCCCCCTCTCCACCCCCCCCAAAGAAGAAACAGATTTGGAAAATACTGTAAATATGAACAGTACTTACACCATCTTCATCTTCAATGATGTCTTTTCCAATTGAGGCTAATGTAGTCCATTTGCAGTTATTTGTTGCTCGGACAGCACATCGTTTATGTGCTTTAAACTTACACACTGCAAGACACAAATAAGCATGTGTTACTTTCTGTATTCCAATGATACATATCTTTTAAAACCTTAAAAACAGATATCCCGTAAAATAGCCAAGTACATGTCACTTAGTGTTGCACACATGACACAAAACAACTAAAAGAAAATTCAGTTCATAATCACTCCAGCTTTAATTCTCTAAACTGGGTTTAACTGCTTAGCTGCTTACCTATAGCTCATGCTAAGTGTGCCCTGAAATCCACATCAGTTCCCATTTTTCAGGTGCAAGGTACAATATAGCTTTAACTATGGGTTCGCCTTTTCCATTCCTCCAGTAATATGACTCAGATACCTGACTTAAATCTGCAGTAAGTCATGGGAGAGTGTTATACAAAAGTATTTTGATTCAGGAGCTCTGATTCTTTGCTCAAAAGATGCCTTTGGGGCAGCATACTGGGTCTATTTTTCTCAGAACATGAGAAAGTGAAGAGTTTATGTGGTGATATTTTTATTAAGGATACAGGGGATTACAAAATTTCCCAAGAGTCTATATCAAATCAGGAAGAACCTTATTTTTTACTGCATTCTTTATTAAAAGTCTGGTAATTGGAATACCCAGCACAAGTGTGTAGTTAGGCAGACATTCTGACAACCTAATAACTATTTGAATTTTTTTCAGCTCAATTAATATGCCTAGCTAATGATACTATCTTCGACCAACCAGACTGACGCACCCAAACTGTGGGTATTTCTTCTACTGGAAGTGCATGATGTAATTCTATTTAGAGTGCATTATATAAATTATTTTGGCAAAGACCATTAAAGGTTTATGAGAACTAGCCAGCAGATCAGAAGTAGTAGTCTCTTTTCAAACAAATATTTGACAGGAAATTATCAAGGCTTTGGCCCATCGCTTATCTACCATTTAAAAACATTAAGCCACGGTACAAAATGTCTTGTGAATAATAAATTTCCCATTTTAATTCCACTGATCCATTGCCAGATCAATTTAAAAAGTGAATTGAGACTATGTAAGCAACATCTGAGTTTGAGAGCAATCCTCACTGTTCTGGGAGATGTGTGAAAGCAAGCGCCAGCTCTCACTTTCTTACTTTCTAGAAAGAAAGAGACGGAAAGAAAACAAAGAAGTTTCTTTGCTTTTACAGTAACTCTCCCAGTCATTTCAAAAAGCAGCATTCATGTAATCATAGAATTATTTGTGTTGAAAGAGACATTTAAAGATCATTTAGTTCCAGCCTCGCCTGCAGCAGACTGGGACATCTTTTACTAGACCAGATTGCTCAAGCTCCATCCAGCCTGGTCTTGAACACTTCTGGAGATGAAGTGCTCACAACTTGTCTGGGCAACCAGTGTCTCACCGTCATCATAGTAAAGAATTTTTTCCTACTCTCTAAACTCAACCTACTCTGAGTTTGAAGCCATTTCTCCTTGTCCTGTCATTGTACATGTCATTGTAAAAAGTCTCTCTCCATATTTCTTGCAGTCTCCCTCCAGGTACTGGTGGGCTGCAATTACATCACCCCAAAGCCTTCTTTTTTCCAGGCTGAACGATCCCAATTCTCTCAGCCTTTCCTCACTGGAGAGGTACTCCAGCCCTCTGATCATCTCCATGGTACTCTTATGGATTCACTCAAACAAGTCAATGACCCCCAACCTAAGAAGGTTAGAGACCTGTTGAAGTAAACCAAAACAGACTCTAAGGCAAATATCCCATAACTGTCAACAAACAGGGTAGACTTGCTTTTTCTAAACAGCTCAGCATCACACTGTGTGTTTGCCAACCTAAGCTGGTTCCAAGCATCTAATGAAGCCAGGTCTCACAGAAGCACAGAAATAAAGGTTGTATTTTCAAGTGATGGACCATGAGCAGTTCTCAGCATTTGAATGTTTCTGAGAAGATATGCCACTGAATTCAGCTCCCTACTCATAAATGATAAGCACTTGCTTTGCCACACAAGTAGAAAACTTCTTTTGTCTCAGATTACACTGAATCTCATTCATTAACCAGTCCAATATCTGAAATATTCTGGAAAACATGCAGACATATTGCTAGACATCAACTGCCATTACTTTACCAATGAAAGCTAAAATCTGAGAAAAATTACTCAGGAAACTTAACATTGCAATATAGTTTCTGAATGCAGGTGTGCAGTTGTTGGTTGTATGACCGTACATTTTTAGAGAACAGGACCCTCAGTCACTGCATGCAATGGATAGCTCTCAGTAAGTATGGGGTTGCGCCACACTCTGCTTCATAATATTTTCAACAGGTATTTGCCTTACTGATTGAAAGCTAATGTGATACTGTTTTTATCAGTATTAATTTCTTCCTAACCTTTTAAAATTATTATTGTTGTTGTTGTTATGCCCAATACTGCTACTACTACAATTAAGACAATCAATGTGTATCTTCAAAGCATCAGGGACTTCGGAACAGCTTCAACTGATTTTTGCAGTTATAGAAAACAGCATACCTGTTACACAGGTTGCAGGTTATAAACAATGCAGAACTACTAATTTTATCAAAAATCTTATTTAAACAATTTCCCCAGCATCACAGAAGGGTACATGTGATACAAAGTCACAGAACAGTTTTCCACTACTCCTTCATTCTTTAACAACAAGCACCCCTTCTTTTTCTTGCTGCTTCATTCACTATTCACTCTCCAGACTGTGCAGAAAATGTGGCAGAAGTATCAGAGACAATGACTATGCAAGTAATGCCCATACAATTCCCTGGGCAATGGGTAAGAACAACAGGGTTTTGTGGGCAAAACCCCACAATCATAATGGAAAGAGACAAAGTGCACAAAGTGCATTTGCAGAGGTAATTTAATCCCAGTATTTTCTTACTGATTGACCTCGTCATCCTAAAGTGTTCTTACAATTGTGCAATTCATCACAGGAGAATGCTGTTTAAAAGGGAGGTTTCTCCCACTTATTAGCTGTACTTGATATTCAATAATCACGATTCTGTCATGATAAACAAAATGCTACATGAAAAAAATAAATTTCTGAGAATAATCATAGTTCCACTAGCAGTGACATAGATAGAAATGCAGTATTGATATGGGGTAACTGAGGTTACAGAGTTCTGAAAGCGTTTCTCTTTGAGAAGACACAAAAGAAAGAAACTGTGGGAAGAACAGCATGCATTTCAAAGGACAGTCTGATTAATTTTTTTTAGAAGTCAATTTTTTCTCGAGCAGTAGAAAGAATGAAGCCTGGTTTGTTGTAACTCCTATGTTCAGATTGATATACATATAAATTCTTTGACTTCTAAAAAGGTGCAAATTCACACTAGTCTTTTACTTAGCAAAGGCATTAACCTACCATCTTTTTCTACACTGGTTTCCACAAGACTTAGAGTACCTTCAGGGTGGCCTGCAATTAATTTGGCCAACCTTTCCCAAAGGCTGCTGGGATGGATGAAAGGTGCCCTGAAGAAAAAAAGGCACCCATCATCTCCAAAAGAAATGCAGCTTGATTTGTGGTCAGGCTTCAAAAAAAAAGTTGTGCAGGAATGCTGGAAAATGGCAATTTTAAGAGAATAAAATAATACAGGACAACTAAACTATCAAAAGCTGTAAAATATCAGCAGTGGGGTTTATTTTTACCTATCGTTAAGAATTAAGAATCAGACCCCAAAGACTCTTAGTGACTTTCAAGACAACTTGGTGTGCCAACAACCAAACCATTAACAGGAGGATGAGCTCAATTATCTCTTGAAAGAGTCTCTCATGCTTTTCAATACAAGGCATAATAGAGTAGCCTGGGATCAATGACCACACAAATATTTGAATTTAGTATAGATATAAATGGATTCCCAGTATAAAGCAGTGTTGGTGGTTTCAGAAACCAGACATGAATATTTAAACAAGTTTTTAAAATTATGTAATGGGGAAAAGCAGCACAGAACAAGTCTGCAGAATTTTAAGACACCAAACTTCCCAGACTGTCCTCTCAAGCCATATAGACTGCTAATACAGCTAAGCTAAAGAAAAAAATAATATTATTAAATTCATTAGAAGTGCACCTAGCAGAAGCAAGTATCAAACAAAAATGCAGTTTTTAGATGAAGAAATTAAGAATGATGGGTTCTAACATGTATGCATAATTGCAGAGAAAGTATAAAGTATTGCAATAAGAGTAAAATTTCAAATTATTTAGATTAAATAAATAACTAAAGATCTTATTTTATTTTAAAAGGAAGAAGAAAATAGATATAAAATACAAGCTAAGAAGTAAGAGGAGGTAAACTTATTAATAGACAAAAGAATATCACAATATCTACATATAAAACATTTCAGGTCATACACGGTTATGAAACTGGGGAACAATGGAAGGAAATCCAAGTCACTTTCACAAGCTATTTGCAAAAACTGTCATCAGAAATGTGGATAAATGTAGCATTAGTTTGTCATAAGTTATACAGAAAAGTGACAAACTCCAAATCTGGAAATTATGGGAACTTCCCTGATGTAAAGTTAATACCAACACCCTGTATATTAAAAACATACTTAGATGCAAAATTAGACACTGAAAAACATAAAATGGTGACCTACAGACATTAACACTAATAATCTTATAGTAGTCATTCTTGCTAAACAGCCTTTTAAAATAGCTGTAATATTAACTCAGGAATTGATAAATTCTTTATGAAAGTTCTTCCTTTCCTTTGCCTGGGCAAATATAACTGTATTTGTGCCCAGAGGCAATACAACTGCATTTTAGTTAAGCACATGATACTTCCATCTGCCAATATCAGACACTGAGAATACCTTAATTGCCTTTAAACTGTCCAAAGGACTTATACACCGGGGAAAATATACACCAGAGAAGCTGCAAGTAACCATGCTACTTCTAATTTCTATGAAACGGGTTTTTCCTGTTCCTTGGCAACTGCACCATTAGCTATATTAAAAGCATGGACAATTCAGGACAGTGGGTTAATGTTTCTTTTGTAAGATTTCCTTAATACATATTATTATCCTCAAGTATTATAATAACATCAATAGCAGAAATGCATTTGCAGTTGGGTTACATACATCCAAAGAAATCAAATTATGAATGGTGAAACTGTAACTCTTTTCTGGGCAGTCAGCTATTTCAGTAATTAAAATCTCATATGGTCACACAGATGCTTTGTTTTCTGCTGGCTCCTAATACAAGCAGACTTGTTACCACTTTTCCACAGAACTTGCAGGGGAAAAAATAAATAAACAAACAAACAAACAAATAAATAAATGTTTCAGGCATATTATAATTATTTGTTCATTAAATATAATTTCTAGCTATATGATGAAGTCTTAGCCACACTTTCTTTTTCTTTGTGCTGGATTTCCCCTGTTCAACCATCAAACACAGTAATCTTACATCTCTACCCCTCACAGCATAAGAGAACTTCTAAAGAAGTAAATCACTGTGTACTGCAGGATCAGGCAGCAGCAACAGAACAAACAAGAATTGGAGGGGAAGGGTCATAACACTTTGTTCAATGCTAAGAATGTTTTTAAATTTGGGGCAGAAAATACCATCATCATTTTTTTTCTGAGAAATGCTGATTCTGCAAACCATTAAGACTAATTTGTTCCACATTTTTGACATGCAAATCAAATAAATCCTATCTTTTCTTGCAAATCCTCCATCCTGTACACTCCAAACTGATTGCTGCAACAGAAAGAAGTATTCTATTGAAAAAGGCACCTGGAGCAACAGGAAGGTGAGGCAGATCATTAGCAGTCCCTCTGCCCAGAAAAGGGTCACTCTCAGGCACAGTTTTCTCCCTTCAGGCTCTTTTGTTACCCATTACTTTCAGGGTCATTACTCACACTGAACTTGCAGCCATCTGTCTACACACATGGTCTGATAACCAAGGGGAAGCAAGCATTATTTTACCTTCACAAGACAGGCCGTGAGAAGTGACTCCAGAGAGGCTCTCTCTGCACACGTTACAGAAGGTGGGTCGGGCGTGGGAGCAGGCGTACCAGTTATGCATCCCTGAGAAATGTTCCACATTAAACTGTGCGGTCTAGTAAAGGAGAAGTTAAGACAAATTTGCAAGTACAGAACACAGCTACGGTGACTGACATTACGCATGGTTCCATATTACAGGGGATGACAGTGAAATGCTCACCAAAAAGGATTTTCCAAAGGGTATTTAGCTCGCTCTCCCTCCAAAATTCTATACCAAAGTGTGAAAAGAAGCTCTCATTTTGCTAGTGAAGTTCTTTATGTGAAGCTTCACTCTGACATTAGACACACTTTTCATACTAAGGAGGGTGAATACTCAGTTGAATACTCAGTTCTGTGTCCTGTAGCTTGGTGTGTTCAGCTAGAACAGGTTGTACCAAGAGGGATGTCAGCTTACCTCATAGTGCTCTCTGGACTGAACTGACTTCAGAGAGCTTATCCAGTCCTCCATTTCTTTTCTGTTCTCAGCACACAATATTAGCCTTCTAAATGGAGTGATTATCTGAAAAAGATAACATATCCTGATCAATCCAGATAATAAAAATCACGATAGACTATGATATTTAACATACTCGTCCCTGTAAGATGATGCAAAACAATGACACGCCCTACAAGGCAAGATACTAAACACTTAAAAATATTTTCATTAACGCACTACCAACAACAACAGAGTTTGCTTTTCCTTGTACAGTTCCCAAGATTCAAATCAAGATTTGTTACAGGTCTCTGGAATCTATATCGATCATTACCCTTTCTCAGCTCTTAGTCTATGCACTGAGATTTAAATGCTCAAATGGCAGACACTGAAATGCTAAAACAACCATTCTGGAAATTACTAATTGACTAAGACTGCAATCCTATTTCATAACAGCATCATAGCAACTGCAAGGTCCATTCCAATTGCTAGAGACAAAAACATATCAAAATCAAAAGCCAGTAAGTCTTAAACTAAAGCTGTAATCATATTTCACTATCTTATGTATTGATAATATATTTACACAAATTCATACACAGAAAAATTTAGAATAGTACTTTTTATATCCAACTATATCAACTCAGTATAAGAACACATACCAATCTTTATAAAAAGGCACAGAAAGCACGCAAACAGTTGAAATCATATCCTACTAGGACAATTGAATGAATTCCTGGAAAAAGTTTATGCTGGGAATTTTTCAGTAATCTGGAGTTGGATTCTAGAAATCTGAAAATACTGTACCAAGGAGGTTCAGACTACAAGCTGCTCTCCCCTCTCCCTAAACAGCAGAAAAATAATCAAAATAACAGGAAGGCAGCAGAAACTATCAGCTATCTCCCACTGAAATTATTTTGAGCACTGCATTAAAATAGACAAAGCAGTTACTTACACAGCAAAGAATTTAAAATAAGTACAAAAAATAAGAAAAGTTATTAGTTCTGTTGTAGAAAGTCCGAAAAATAAAATTAAATCCTTTAACAGTATTATGCATTAATCTATGGTATAGTAAGTACCATCAACACTTGCAAATTACTTAAATAAAACAGAGAAAGGACCACCAAAAATGGTAATTCCGAGTATTCTTTTAAATGCTACAAGCTAGACATTACAATATTTGTACAATATTAGTAAACACTTATCTACAGCTGCAGTTACTTACCCAATCCCTGCTGTAAATTGTCTCTAGCCTTGATTTGCCCTATCCACTCCTTCATTAAACTGAGCTGCACTTTAACATATCTCAGAGGCGACGTAACTGAAGTGCAGCAAGCTGCAAGTCACATGGAGGGGAGGTAAAAACCCTTTGGGCTTGCCTTTTTTTTTTTTTATGCACTCACTTCACATGGAAGGGAATAGTTCCGTTATTTTCTGTTTCCTTCAATCTTGCTTAAGCTATTTAATAAGGTTTAATAGTAGCTCTCCAAGGTTTTTCCTAAAGAAGAGTTTATGCAAAGAGCAATGCTTCTCTCATTAGTTTAGAGCCAAACAGACACTTTATTACTTCAAAATGTTTTTCTGAGCCAGGTCATCCATTGAAGCCAAGAAAAGTCATTAAATCATAATATAACCCTGGCTCCAACAATAATCAGCATTCTGCTGAAATTTCCAGGTTTCAGTGGACACAGAAATCTTATTTGGGCAAATACAAGCCACAGATTATTTCCTATTATATAGCATGAGATTATAATACAGATTAAATAATGATAAATCCACCCAAGACTTGGCACATTACATCCATCCTTCTGCCACAGTTATTACTGATTCTAACCAGTAACTAGACATTGTGAAATGCCATTTAACAACAACAGCTGCACTTATTGCTGAAAACTCCTGACTAATCTTGATCTTTTCAAGTAATATTTATATATATTACTCCTGGCTTCAGTACTACTAGTCACAGAAATCCACTGTACATCCTTCCACCCTCCCCCCTGAAATTAAGGCCCTGGTTCAGTTGTTCACATCTAGTTACCTAGTGCCAATGAAGACACCCTTTGATATCCAAAGTTTTCCAAGGGGAAGGGTAAGTATGACAAAGGACCAGAATAGTAGTTATAAATAACTGAGGTAGGACACCAAACTTCATCTCAAAATGTACTGCACACTCATTTATTGGCAATCAAATCTCATCATCAAACACTGCTAACTAATGCATGTAAACATACCAGAAATTCATATATTCCAGCTTCTTATTAAAATCAGAGCACAAAAATTTTAATAAACTACACAGCATTGCAACAGTCTAACAACTCAATAGGATACTGTCAATCACATGAATATAGGATCAATTATTATTAGTGCTACAAAAAGGAAGTGGGGAGTTGGAAGACATACATATTTGTAAATACCATTAAACTACATATTCACTTTGATTTAAATATTTGAAACAGTAAACTTCAAGAAGGTACCTGGCAACATGAAAAAAGACAAAATGCATTATATGCAAGAAGTATCAACAGTGTTTGGAATTTTTCAAATCGAATCAAATCAAACTGGAACTAAGAAGCCCATTTAGCTTCTCATCTATTTCAGTCTACAAAACCATGGAGAGTATGTCCCCTTATTAAGTTTTAGATAATTCATGTAACATAAGAACTCCGGGAACCAAGGAAACTGTTAGCAAACAGCAAGAAGTGTTTTTCCCTAAATGCAAAGCATTCTTTAGACTTGAAAAGTATTCCCAAAGGATGCTGAGGAGATGAAAAGTAAAAATGCCCAAAAAGGCATTAGAAAAATTCATCACAAATAAATACATCATATACTAGAAAAGACAATATCTGAAAACTTCAACTTATCAGGTCCTCAAAAATTCAACAAGGAGTCAATGTTGGGAAGTGACTCAATGGTAAGAATCACTGTATATGCTCTGCTGTTTCTACTTCATTCTTTAGTTTCTGCTACTACTATTCTTATACTTTGATTCAACATGGTTTTATGAGCTTTAACTAACTCAGTATAGCGTTTCTTCTTGTTTATCCTAAATTGAGATTGACCTCCTAAACCTCCTTATTTGCATTTTTACAGATGGTATGCTTTCTTCTGAATGCTTACACAATGCTATGATTAACTAAGTGGAATGTTTGAAGTTCATTCACTAAAGACAGTTGAACCTGTATACAGACATAATCAAAATTAAATGGATGCAATTGACCTCAAAATAATTTTCCTGTCATGTAAATTCTAATTTAACTAGTAATCTTATCTCATTGTATGTATTCATATACAGAGTCCTGTATATTCTCTTCTACTGACCCAAGTCAGCATCTTTTTTTCAATTACATATTACCTTTTTGATCTTTGCTGCTCCAAATATTGCTATTTGTATATCAGTCTGAATATGCTGAACAAAAGAAAGAAAGAAAGAAAGAAAGAAAGAAAGAAAGAAAGAAAGAAAGAAAGAAAGAAAAAAGAAAGAAAAGAAAAGAAAAGAAAAGAAAAGAAAAGAAAAGAAAAGAAAAGAAAAGAAAAGAAAAGAAAAGAAAAGAAAAGAAAAGAAAGGAAAAGAAAGGAAAAGAAAAGAAAAGAAAAGAAAAGAAAAGAAAAGAAAAGAAAAGAAAAGAAAAGAAAAGAAAAGAAAAGAAAAGAAAAGAAAAGAAAAGAAAAGAAAAGAAAAGAAAAGAAAAGAAAAGAAAAGAAAAGAAAAGAAAAGAAAAGAAAAGAAAAGAAAAAGAAACAAAGAAGCCCTATAATACAACGCAAAATAAGTGTTACAGGAGCCACTGGAAGACCACTGAGATAACATAAGAATGAGAAACTCTTACATCTTGAAGGAACTCAGGTGCCAACAGCTCACATGCTGACAAAGCAGGAGACAAATCACACAAGAAGGAGACAGTCAAAAGGTTTACAAAATATGTAAGATTACAGTCCTTTGAAAATTTTCACCATTGTCAAGTAGCCAAGAAGTCATTGCTGATTTTGGAAAAGAGATTTAGCCAGAGCAGATACTGCAGTATATTGGAAAGTAATAAAATAGAAGTAGTTGGAATAAAATATACTTTTAGAGCAGTAGGCATTGGGAGAGAGTGAGCATATATAGTCTTAAAAGTTGAAGACAACCAACACAACCCTAAAAAAATCCCAGGAAATAAAGAATGTCTGAATGGGAAGTAAAACTGCAATAATGTTCCTGTTCTGTTCAGAAAAGTAGAGGGATTTTTTTGAGTGGGGAATGAGGGAGAGGACAAGAGATCACTGTTCACTTTGCTACTACATAGCTCTTGCATTAAATTGGGATTTTCACACAAACACTATGATAATTTGGCTTCTAAAATTATACACATACTCATATAGATATGTACATATACATCTTGAAATTACTTGGATGACATTTCTATAGTCAAGTTTGGGGCCACTACTGCAACCTTTCTTTCAGACAACATTTACTAGGAACAATCTTAGCATCTTGAAAGGAAATAAAATTGTCATCAAATTCAGAGTAAATTTGAAAGTCCTTTCTTGTTTCAATAGGAATAACGTAACCAATAACAGACTTCAGCCCAGTGAGTTTAGACTTACTACCTATAAAATAAAATCACAGAGTGTTCAATTAAAGCCTTTTGCATATTTTTTAATCCATTTTTTCCTATCGGAAATACATACGAAAATACAGTTCCCAAAGTTTGATGGCTCCATTTCTGGTTTCTTTTGCTAATTCAAAATGCAGACATGTGTTTTCTAATCAAGAGAACAGTGCTCTATACCTAAGTAGCAACAAAGCAGATATTGTAAAGCACTCTGCTTCCTGCAACATGATATTTGCATTAAGGCACCTTCTGCCACTCACAACTATTATCAAGCATTACACTAATAGCACTTTGTATGGCTGATCTTGAATTAAATTACTAATGTAGAAATACCACTTAGAATCTGAAAGGGGTGGGGAAATGGTTTTCCTGTTCTCTGGACAGATACCTTTAAAATATCTCTCTGGAAATAATGAAGAGAGGATGATACAGAGAGACCACTCCAATTCTCTTCCTGGGGACCATATTCAATGCCTGGGACAGGAGTGTAATATTAAATGCTTCCTAACTTCTCTGTGACTATGGATGTTGGTGAGTCAGTACAGGCAAATACTAGGATAACATGCTCTACCGTCCCTTGCTTTTTGTCTGCCCCTCCATTCCCCTGGCCTCATGCAGGTGGGTCTGTGTGAGTAAGGCAGGCGAATGCACCTCCATCAATGGTGGAAGTAAACTGCTGGGGTCATGAACAAGTTCATCCCAGAACTTGTCTGCAAAAATCCCAGCACTAACAGTTGGACATCTTTCAAGAATATTCAGAATTTCTTGGTTTCTGAATACTAAATAAGTTATGACACCGTCAAAGGTGTAGTTAGTTGGTGCTTTATGGTGAATTGTCAGTTATTTTTCACGATGAGTCAAGCCAGGCAAAAGTATAAATTACAAAGACAGGGGAGGAGTTAAAAGCAAGGCGGGTGATAAATGGTTATTATGTTTGCCTGAGTACAATACCGAATTTATAATCAGAACAATTAGCTCTGTCTTCTCCACTAAAATTGCTTCCCTCTTTCTCCTGCCCTTCTCCTATTTCACTGTTCCCAAGCTCACAAACTGATGTAATGTGTGGGTTTGGTTCCCACAGCAAAAACTCCTAGGAGGAAAAAGAAAAGGGTTAGCCCCACACAGCATCTCCTGCACCAGTACACCAGAACAAGTGAGTTTAGCTAAAAGACAGGACAAAAATGGTTACATCAGTGAAAAAGGTATAGGGACTTCATTCTGCAGTAGAATGGGTAATTTAGGTGGTTTCTCTTACACCACACTGAGCAAAAACAAAGGAGCATCTCCCAGGGTACAATCAGGCACATGGACAAGAAAGCAGTTGGGAACAGTCAGCATGGATTCATTCACCAAGGGGAAGTCCTGTTTGATCAGCCTGTGATGAAACAACTGGCCTGGTAGACGAGGAGACCGAAGTGGGTATCGTTCACCTTGCCTTCAGTTAGGCTCCTCCTAGAGTAGCTGATGAAGTATAGACTGGATGAGCAGACTGTAAGGTGTGTTGAAAACTGGTTGCATGGTCAGGCCTGAAGGGTGGTGATCAGCAGCATAGGGCATGGCTGGAGGCCAGTAATTAGCAGTGTTCTTCACGGGACAATACTGTGCCTAGGCCTGTTTTATATCTTCATTAATGATCTGGATGATGTGATAGAGCATATGCTCTGCAGGTTTACTGATGACAGAAAACTGCAAAGGAGTGTCTGGTACACCCCAGGGTCACACAGCCATCCAGAGGGTCCTCAACAGGCTAGAGAAATGAGCCAGCAGTAACTCATTGATTTCAACAAGAAGTCCTAAGTCCTGCACATGGGACAGAATCAGGCATCAGTGTACCCTGGGGGGAACCCAGGTGGAATGCAACTTGGCAGAAAAGGACCTGGGGTATTGTTGCACAACAAATGGAGCATACACCAGCTACATGCCCTAGTAGCCAAATAGGCCAGTGGTATCCTAAGCTGCAGGTCCAGGGAGTGAACCCTTCTACTCATCCCTGGTGAGGCCTCACCTGGAGTGCTGTGCCCAGTTCTCAGGTGCTCAGTACAAGAGATACATGGACATAGTGCAGACATTCCAGTGAAGGGACTGGAGTATGTGGTATGTGAGGAGACCCTGAGGGACCTACAACTGTTTAGCCTGGAGAAGGTTCAGGGGCATCTTACATATGTAATTACAGTCACTTCACGACTACAAGGCGCACCCTTCTAACTAAAATTTTGGTCCGAACTCAAAGTGGGCCTCATACTCTGCAGCGCCTTATATATGGACAAAGTTCAGAAATTTGCCGACCTGGAAGTGCGAGCTGCGAGCCGAACTGCGTGGGGCCACGGGGCTCGGTGGAGGGGGATGGAGGGGTGGGGCCGCGCGGCTCGCGTGGAGCCTGCAGGGCTCAGCAAGGCTTGGTACGTGTCCTGGTTTGGAGGGCAGGTGTCTGCTAAGAAAGGCAGGAGCCTCTCTTTGAAAATGGAAAATGTAAACCCCCTTCTCCAAATTATTATAATTTTAAAATTAAGGGGCTCTCAGGCAAAGATATGGGAACTAGAAATAACAGTTCTTTACTAGGAAAATTAAGATAGAAACACAGTACTACAAAAAAACAAACCCCAAACAATGACAAATTGTCTTGGGTTACAATACAGGATGTGATCGAAGTATCTGTTCTATCACCATTTGTTGTGACTAGGTGGGGCAGTGATCTTTATCTCTGTGGGAGATACTCTGCTAATGGGCCATCCATTGAAAACAGTAGGGCATTGTTTTTTACCTTTACACCCCCTATCCTTCCTCCAGGGAGTTTTTTTCTGCTAATGGTCCATTGAGTCTCACTGTGTGACTGATGAAATTACTTTATCTCATTGGGAGTTGCTCCAGTCATGGAGGAGAGCCAAGCCTTTCTTACTTAGATAAAAACTGAAATTCTAGGACACCGAGTAGCCCTTTCTCCACTGGACTCCAGAAAAAAAATGAGATTTCTCCACATCACTACTAGACCTGTGGAAGGAAACTGCACCTTCTACAAGACCACTGTTTCAACTAAACCACATCTGTCACTGCAAGAAGACTGCACCCACCATTTAATCAAACTGCTACCGACACCCTGCCTGACGGGGTGTCAGGTTGTACTCTGACTTTGTCAGGGTTTGGAATTTGTTTCTTTGTAGTACTGTATTTCTATTTTAATTTCCCTAGTAAAGAACTATTATTCCTAATTCCCGTATCTTTGCCTGAAAGCCCCTTGATTTCAAAATTACAATAATTTGGAGGGAGGGGGTTTACATTCTCCATTTCAAAGAGAAGCTCCTGCCTTTCTTAGCAGACACCTGTCCTCCAAACTAAGACACAAAGTCAGAGCACAGCCTGACACCCCGTCAGGGTGACACCCATCAGGCAGGGTGTTGGTAGCGGTCCCATTAAATGGTGGCTACAGTCCTCCTGCAGTGACAGATGGGGTTCAGTTGAGCAGTAGTCCTGTAGAAGGGTGCAGCCTCCCTCCAAAGGTCCAGCGATGATATGGAAAAAAAGTCCGGTTTTCCTCTGGAGTCCAGGGAAAAGAGGGTGACTTGGTGTCCCAGAATTTCAGTTTTTATCTAGGTAGGAAAGGCTGGGGTCTCCCCCCGGCTGGAGCAACTTTCAATGGGATGCAGTAATTTTATCAGTCACATAGTGAGACTCAATGGGCCATTAGCAGAAGATAACTCCCTGGAGGAAGGATGGGGCGTGCAAAGAACAATGTCCTACTGTTTTCAATAGATGGCCCATTAGCAGAGTATCTCCCACAGAGCTAAAGATCACTGCCCCACCTGGTCACAACAGATAGTGATAGAACAGATACTTCGATCACATCCTGTACTGTAACCCAAGACACCACGGCTGGCATGATTGTTCCTAATTGGTTACTTTGTTGCACGCACATCCTTGCTGCAAAAAAAAAGTGCGCCTTATACTCCAGTGCGTCTTATATACGGACAAAGTTCGGAAATTTGCCGACTCCCAGAGGTGCACCTTATAATCCGGTGTGCCTTATAGTCATGAAATTACTGTACTTGAAAAGAAGATGCAAAGAAGACAGAGCTAGGCTCTTTCCAGTGGTGCCCAGTGAAAAGTTAGGAGGTAATGGGCACAAAGTGAAACATGAGAGGCTCTCTGTGAATGAGGAAACAACATTTTACAGTGAGGGTGACTAAGCACTGGCAATGGTTTGCTCAAGGCACTTGTGAAGTCTCCACCCTTGGAGATACTAAAAAGTCACCTAGACATGGTCTTGGGCAGCCTGGACCAGGTGGCTCTGCTCCAGCAAAGGGGGTGGACCAGATGACATTCAGAGGCCACTTCCAACCCTCAAATCACTCCATGGTTCTGTGAAAACAGAATCCAGGTTAACCAAGTCATCCAGTTACATGTCCAGCCTTGAACTGCAAAAGTATCCAACAAAGATCGCTTTGTCAGAAATCCAGTTCCCTAAATCGACCTCATGTATTCAACATCAACCAACTGCTCAAACAGCAAAAAAATCATTCCTACAGAAGTATAACTTTTATAAAATAACAGTTACAAGAAGCAGGGTAGGAAAGTTCCATGGATTTGAACCAAAGAATTAGAAATTTATTTTAAATCAGTCTTTAAATGCAGCAAAACAAGTAAACCATTCTTGTAAATGTAGACTGGGAACTGCTGTATATAGCTCAAAGCCCACATGTTTCTTTAAAGATACATAAAGATTTGTTAAGCACATTAACTTCGCACTGCTGTGCCCTTAGTTCTGGTTTCACCAGCTCACTACACATCTATTAGATGGGATGCGTTCTCTGCTTTAAGGAAAACATGCAGTTATATATTTAATGGCACTAAGTGCAAATTTGTATAAAATAAACCAGCAAAGGACTATTTTTTTTTCTGTCTGTAATAACAGATTCCTGTTTAAACATTGTTCAGCTGCCTGAAGCCAGGGATCCTTGTTCTCTAGAAACAGGAAATTTTCTCAAAGTTTACACCAGTGACTTTATTTATAAAATTATTTGGTAAACAGGAACTGTAGTGAGGGATACTTTCTGAGGTTTATTCAAGTATTTTAACCACTTTTAAAGCATGAAGAGAAAGAAACGTCAGAGAACAGTTTAAGTGTAAAAGTGAAGGAAGAATAAAATCTGGCAATCCTCAGTGCTTATTTTCCACACATCCCAAATGCTTCACCAATGAAAAAGGGCAATTTTCTGCAAGTTATTTTTGAAAAATTTCTGCCAAGCATGAAATGTGTGGAAAACAAGCTCCAGGCAAATGGAAAAATCAAAATGTACAATATAGACCAGAATGGTCACATTTTTAAGTATCCTCTTTTTCTCTCTGAAAAGTGTTCGGCTTCCTTGTAACAGATCAATCTCAAGCATCTTATCTATGGATTTTTAGCATCCCAGCTGAAATGCTTTATTGCTTTTTCATAATGAAACTTATAGCTTCAACATCTCCAGACGCTCTCAGGAAAGGGACAGTGCATCAAGTCAGAGATAAGGAGTTTAAAATCTCGGAAGTCCCACCCAAAGAGCTCTCAGCTTCAATACATTTTTTTGTCACTGTCAGAGGATGGGAGGGGAGGGGAGGGGAAATGAGCAGGTGGCAAATGGAAGAAAAAAACCATAAATGCATCACAAGTGCACACTAATTGCTTTTGTCTAATTTTTCTTTTCCTAAGCATATTAATTTGCTATTTCAGTTTTTGTCTTACATCTAAACTGCCTGAATATAGAAAAAAAATCCCAACTCTGAGTAGAAAATTGAACAAAATTGAATCCAAAGCACTTCTCTCTTTCTGTGGTTTGGGTGTTGCTCAGGCTGGAAGCATCAAAAAGCTTTCATCACTTAGAGGCTAATCACCATCTGTATGAATACAGCAGAGAGTTCACAACCAGCGAAAAACTAAACCCATTCCAAGACTTAGCTACTCGCACAAAGCTGAGTCATGCTGGTGAAGGCAGCAGAGGAACTTGAGCCATTTCCAGCCATGTTCTACCTCCTGGAGACAAGAAGAGGCTCCAGCACCTTTGGATATGTCACTGCAGGACCTGTCAGTCTGCAGTCTGGATATGCATTACCCCATCTTTAAACAGTGCCATGCACTGAATGTTCTCATAATCCCAAGGGCAAAATTTAAAATGCAATGCCTCCGAGACTGGGATTTACAGTAATTTCACGAATACAAGCCGCACCAATTTGACCAAAATTTTGGTGGAAACCCGGAAGTGCGGCTAATATTCCGGGGCGGCTAATACATTAACAAAATTCTAAAAGCTGCCAACACGGAAGTGAGAGCCCGTGGCAGCCCCAAGCCAAGCTGGAGCCCGGCCGGCCCCGGCAGAGGTGGGAAAGCCTGGCAGAGGCGGGGCCAGCAGTGTGGGGGGCGGGCGGCAGAGCCTGAGCCAGCAGGGCAGGACAGGGGGGCGGCAGAGCCGGGTCAGTAGGGCGGGGGAGCCTGGGAGAACTGGGGCTAGCAGTGCAAGGGAGCATGGCAGAAGCAGGAAGGCCGGCGGGTGGGGCTGCCTGGCAGCGGGGGAAGCCCAGCAGAATCGGGGCCAGCAGCATGGGGGAGCCCGGCGGTGCGGGGGCCTGCAGTGCCGGCCAGGGCGAGGAAACGCGGCGGCGGTGCAGACGGGAGGGGGCGGCCGGCGAGCCTGGCGGCGGCGGCGGCAGCCCACCGGCAGGGCTAGGGAACGCGGCAGTGGGGCGGTGCTGACGGGAGAGGGGGGCCAGCGAGCCCGGCGGCGGCGGCAGCACCACCCGGCCAGCCCCGCCGAGCCATGGCGCTGAGCTGGGCTACCCGGCCCCGTCGGCAACCATGAGCGGGCCGAGCCTTCCTGGCCCCGCCACGAGCCAGTAAACCCCGCTATGCCGCGATCCTGTTACTAATTGGCCAATTTGTGAAAGCTGCGCACGGATTCTCGCGACGAACGAAAGTGCGGCTAATATTCGGGGTGCGGCTTATCTATTGACAAAGACAGCAACATTGTCGAGGCACCGGAAGTGCGGCTTATAATCCGTGCGGCTTGTATTCGTGAAACTACTGTAGCTCACCAGAGGGCAGTACTCAAAGCAGACTTCTGCAATGTGTCTGACCTCCCAGCATCATCAGTATATACTGTAAACACTATCAACACGCAACTGGAATATACAGGAAATTTCAAAACATACTCAAATCCAGGAGATTATTGCAGATCTAAAGGACAAAAACCAGAAACATTTCCAAACACAAACCCATTCCTTTCATGTCCCTGTGGTTTATTAAAGGGAGAAGTCAAGCAAAAGTATCTCCCTTCAAGGAAGCATCAACACAGGCTATATATAGACATTTACTCAAAATAGGTATCTACAAAGAAAAAAATTGCAGATAGCTGTGCTCCAGAGTATTGTCACAGAGCAAACCAGAAAGATTAATCAATCCAGTCTAAAAACAAGGGAATCCACCTCAGGTCTGGAACTTTGAGGGTAGATGCTGACCCCATGATATTAGGAGTCAACACAGGAGTAGCAAGATGATTTCACCAAACTAAAGAAATAAGAAAGACAGTGAAAGAAAAGCAGCAGAAAGACCAGAGAAGGTCTTTGTAACCTTCAGGTGAACAGCCCTTTGCAAAAAACCAAACCAGACTGAGGTAGAAGAGCATCTGAAAGAGGCTTGAGGCCTATCATTAAAGAAACCACCTCCTGATGTCCACTGAGATGGAACTGCAGAAAACTTCATGGATATGCAGGACAACGGCAGAGAAATGCCTCCAATAGAATCCACAAGCCTTCTGCACTTAAATAAAGCTCAAGAGCCTGAACTTTGGGCAAATCAAGAGTCAGTAATAAAACTGAACTGATGTTAGCTTATTTAAATGGAAAAAAAATGAGTTTTAGGATAATTATTCCCAGTTTTAGGAATATATCTCTTTGTCTCTAATATTTGAAATGACAGAATGGAGTGCCCAAACCCAAAGATTAAAGGTTTCAAACTCCTTGGGAAAAGGTTATTCTTATTTCTTCCTGATGTGGCTTGGGGGAGGTTAAGAAGTTCTCACATTCCCTGAAGTTTTTGTAGTCCCTGAAGTATCAAAAACAGTTCTGAAAAAACCTCAGTGGCGAGAAAGAAGCAAAGTATGTCCAAGTCCAGAGAAATAAACACTATCTCTGAAATATACTGAAAATTCTGGCAACTCATTCTCTCTCCCAAGCCTAGAGTGAATATTAAAAGTTCTCTAAAACCAATTTGAAGCAGCTAATCTCCATGATGAAAACAGAGCTGACTGATATCAGAAGCAACAGGACTGAAATGAAGTGCTAAAAGCACTTCGTCTTTCAGAACTGGTTGCAATATTCATCTTGAATTCCTGACAAATTGCAAGAATTGTGCTTCCAGTACAATTGGTCCACCTCCCATTGAAAACAGCAACTGTACAAGAGGATTCAAAGATGAAAAGAATTACTTTTTCCTTTAAGCTAGTTCCACAAAAGTCATATGCCAATAAACTTTACATCCCCAAACAAGACATAGCATATACTACATTCAGAAATATGGATAGGAAATAAGGTAATCAGAGGTCTCTAAGAATACAACAGAAACTAGAAGATAATATAAATTTTAACCACACTTGAAGCACAGTTGCTCCAATAGAATATTTGATTTCACTGAGCTATAGAAAGCCCCTACTCTTCTAAAATTAATATTTCCAAGGAAAATCAGCATATATAAATATTTTGGTTTTTCAAAATCGATCCAAATTTACAGAATACCAGGAGAACCATAGACAGTTGCATAAAGAATTTTTTTTATTGTTGTTCAAAAACATACTATGCTGAGTTCCCTGATTTTTAGTCCAAATGAACTGGTATGTCTGACCAAAAAAAAGTGGAAATCAGAGAAAAAAATACACTCTAAATTTTTTTGTAACAAAATTACATTCAGGGACTAACTTTAATGAAAAGCCATTCATGTTTTATTTGGGTCTTTTAAAATAAAATATGAAAAAATACATTAAAAATTAACCCATAAAGGGATTTATGAATTAAAGGGATTAATTGAATTAAGTACTTCTGTTCAGAAAAGTTAAAACATCAGGCTGATCCACAATAATGTTTAATTCAGTCATTGAACTGAGAAGGCCAATTATTTTATTCATCATCATGCAATGAGATGAAAAGCTAAGGGATGTAAAAAAGTAGGAAGGAATAAGAAGAATTTTTAATATGGAAAAAGATTAATAGATAATAAGCAGCTTATTATTCTCCAACAAAATTTTGTGGTATGATTCTTAAACAGGAATAGAAGTGTAACGTAGCAATACAGGAAGATTTGCAGACAGCACAAAATTTTGATTACTCAGTTACCCCTCTTGATCTCCAAGGCACTTCAAAGTGAGCCA
This sequence comes from Catharus ustulatus, assembly GCF_009819885.2. NCBI lineage: Eukaryota > Metazoa > Chordata > Aves > Passeriformes > Turdidae > Catharus > Catharus ustulatus. Next base: position 61,515,159 of record NC_046222.1, read on the forward strand.
AGCAATGTATTTAAGTAAAGAGTACAGTGACTTGAAAAATTTCAGCCTCAGTAAAAACAAAGAAATACACATCACAGAAGTACAGATTAAATATTTATGAATCACAGACAGCTCCAAATTAACAGAAGAAGGATCTTAGTATCAATATAGGGAACACAACACGAAAATGCACACTATGCCACTGCAGAAAACAGACAAAACTTGGGATCCGTAAGGAATGTAAATGAGCATTAATTTACAAAATAATCCCAAATGTCTGTGACTTGCGCTTTCCTGAGTGTCAAGCATGTAACTTCACTTACAAGATGATGCTGCAGAATAACAATCAAGAGAACAGCACAAATAGGTAAGAATGTTGACAGAAATTATTTACCTTGGAAAACAGTCAAATCAAATGGAGGCAATAAAAAGCACAAAATAAAAAACTGAGACAGTTTATAAGTTTCTACTGCCTTTGCATCATAACACTAGGTGAGAAAACTTTAATAAAAAGCCCAACACTTTAAAAGTTCTCCAAGGAAGTATTCTTTTCACAGAACAAATTAACAGGACTCTAAGGTCTATATGGTCTAAAGCATTGCTAAAACAAATAAATCAGCAAAAATGTACTATGTTAGACATTTCTGCAAGCATATCCAGAATCCTAGTAATCAGTGTGATTAGCTGGAACATAAAGTCTCCTTTCCAGCCAGTTCATAATTACCAAAAATCACAGTAGGTTTTCCAGTATAGCAGTTCTGCCTACTGCAGCTTCCTCCCCCTCAAGATGACAACTTCCAGAAGATGCATATTCAACAAAAAGTACTTGATTCAGCACCTGATTCTGAAAGCTGAAAGCAAGGGCCTTCTTTTTAGATGCCCTGGATGACAAAGCTGCGATTATAGCTAAGGGAGAATCAGTTAATAAATTATTACAGTTTAAACTGAACTGAGCAATTACAGAAATCTGCTTTAAAGACCTATTAATTCTCTTTTAGATACTTACATTTAGGGGTCCATAAACCCATCATCAAGTCCCACCCAGAGGTCAAGACAAGCTGAATCTCCATCCTGAGTATCATATAGTATGTTAACTCTCATATTCCTGGAGGAGACTTTTCAGAATGACAGAGAAATTATTTCCTCTGTTACTCTTAGATGGAATTAGATAAAGCCATCTATACAAAGTAGTGCCTCAAGACCAGTATTTTACCATAATATTATTATTTTCCATCACATTTATCGTCAAAAAATCCATAACTGAATTAAAAGTTTCAAAGAAGAAGGATCAAAATACAGGTGCTGCCACATGAAGTCTGTGCACTTAACATGAGACTCCAGCACAGATTTACAGTAACCCAGAGCATTTTATACCACCATGTGTCTCAACTACTGAGAGGCAGTGTGATTAACATCAACAGATTTTTCCTCAGCAATGTGCATCAGCTCTTCAGCATCAAAAGTAAGGCAGAGGTAGAAACTTAAACCCAAAGTTCACCTATGATAATTTCCTTTTAAATCACAGTCCGTAATCACCTTTGATGCCTTGAGGAACTTCATTATCTGAATATGCCTGTTCAAGAATCCTTTTAGTACAGTAATTTCACGAATACAAGCCTCACGGACTATAAGCCGCATCTCTGGGTGTTGGCAAACATTTCGTTCTTTGTCCCTAAATAAGCCGCACCCGAGTATAAGCCGCTCTGTCGTTCACAGCGAGGACCCGCATGCAACAAAGTTGCCAAATAGTAACAGAACGGCGGCAGGGCGGGGTTTACTGGTTCGGCTCAGGCTGGGCAGGTTCAGTCTGCTCGGGGCTGCAGACGGGGCCAAGTGGCCCAGCCCAGCACTGCCGCTCGGCGGGGCCACTGGGGGCCGGCCACCGCCTCTGGGCTCGCTCGCCCTGGCCTGGCGCTGCCCCATGTTGGCAGGCAGGAATGGAGCCCCCCCTGCTCCTGCGGTGGCGGAGGCGGGCGGGGACGGAGCCCCCCGCCTCCTCCCCGAGCCGCGGCGATGGCGGCACAGGTCCTCCCGTCTCTCCCCCGGGTTGCGGCAGAGGAGGGAAGGAGAGAGCTCTCCCGCCTCTCTCCCCACCCCCCGTGCTGCCTGCAGGGAGCCAGGCTCCACCCGTGGTGCAACAGAGTAACAATTTGTAACAATCGCGAAATGCAGACTTTGCAGCTGCTCCGCTCGGCACTCTGGCAGGCACTTCTGAGGTTGTAAATGTCAGAAAATTATTCACATATTAGCTGCTCCTGAGTATAAGCCGCATTTCCAGTGTGGGAGTAAAATTTTAGTCAAAATGGTGCGGCTTGTATTTGTGAAACTACTGTATTTAAAAATCCCATGCCTTAGACCTGTTGGAACAAAAGCACACTACCACTGCTCTACAAGCCCACGCTTGCACACCAGAGAGCACTCTTCAGCCTCATTTGGTTTCAAGTCTCTTTCTGAGAGCAATAAAGAAGGTTTTTCTAAATTCACCTGAGGTATCAACAAGCTACTTTCCATCCCTGCAAACCAAAATGCAGAAGGAATTACAGCTCTCAGCAGAATTGATCACTACCCATCTGCTTCTGTGCAATAAGTGTGGGAGACTGATTCATCCCAGAAGCCTCCCCAAAGAGGTAACATGCTGAGCAGTGCTGAGACAATATAAACCACTCTCCGAGGCAGAAGCAAAGCTCTGGGGAAAAACATCTTCTGCAGAGTACCCAATATCAATATGAGGAATCAACACTCACACATGCCACTGAACTGAGCATGGGCTGGGGCAAAATCCCCAATGAGATCCTGATGTGGCTGATGAAGAGGGTGATGCAAATCTCTCATGGGCTGAATTGGCTACTTGAACCTCTCCTCTCTCTTCCTACAGACTTGGGACACTGGTATCTGACAAGGCAGTAGGAAGAATTCAGCCTTGAGAGTCTAATGTAAAGGATCTGAAGTCAAGGGACACCTTTCCTTCTAGGTTACCTGTTAACCTACAGGTAAGGATGCTCAGAACTACAAAACACCTATAAATTCTCAAAAGGCAAGGTTGTGCAGTAGAAACTAATTGCTAGAAGTGAGTTGATCATTCACTGAAAGGTAATATCATCAGCAATAAGGAAAAAAATGAAACAAATGAGCTGTTTTATCAGCTCTGCATTTTAATTAGCAGATATTATGTACCTCAACTTTCCCTTTAACCTCAACTTGTTTGCAGAAAGATAGGAAAAGTAATTCCAGTGAACAAACAGTGGTATTTAATTACATAAAATATTCTGCAAGCTTGTGCATTACAAATAAACCCAACCTTAAATCTGTGTGTTATGACTAATTTTAGGACTTGAGTTTTATCCAAAAAAAGAGCATGGAAAAACTTGACACACACACCTCTGCCTTCAAACAGACAAACTAGAAAGGGCAAAAGAAGGAAAAACAGTAATTTCTAAAAGTTGGGGGTGAGAAAATGAGGGGAGAGGGTGGGATTTAAGTGAAATGACTGAATTATTTTTAAACAAAAAATTAAAATCAGTTTTTTAATGTAAATTTTTAAAGGTGTGTTTTCCTGGAAAAGTTGTCATTTGGCATATATTCCATCTACGTCAGTTTATGTTAAAATATTATCTACTGGGACAAAGAAACAAGAAGAGTACATTAACTAGAGAAGGCTAAAGTTAAGGATTTAATTTTTGCTTTTTTTAACACAGAGATTGCTAACAGATCACTTGGAACATAAATAAAAATACCTGTAATTTTAAGAATGACTGAATTATCATTTTAAGATGGAAGAAAATAAAAAGGCAAAAAGAAAAGTTTATTTTTATTTGTAAGGAGTATTGGTGGAGAACTAGCCACCCACTCCACCCCCAGCCCCCGAGTCCAGCCCAGCGCAGGCAAGGTCAGAGATGTCTCACTTCACAGAGCTGTGTTGCTGGGAGACTGGGTTAGGCAAACACAAAGAAAGAAGCCAAAAGATTAAGCAGGATGACAACTATTACCATATTTCACAGTCAAATCAGATGACTCTTCAATCCAGGAGAGCTTTACATCCAAATAATTTTTGAAAATGAATTTGAGGACTCCTGAGAGAAAACGCTGCTTGTCCTAAAGTACCCAGGACATGAAAATAAACAGTGTCTCTGAAGCTGTTAAAGCTATAGCCAGAGATTTCCTTTTTGGCTACTGTCTTCCCCAGAAGTCTTGATACTATAAGCAAAACATGCTTTCGGTGAACAATTAGATGCTGAATGGGCCTAAAGGATTGCAAAGGATACCAAAACACCAACTATGGAACAAGGGAAAAAAATTAAAAGCCCAAGCATCCCACTTTTCTGAAGCAGAACTTCTAGGCAACAGAAAGAACCTTTCCAAAAGACAGGCAATAGCTTACACAGCCACCACCTCATCTGAGACCTTCCATCAAAGCAGTCTTTTTAATTGGATTCTTAGTCAGTAAAGCAGTTTAGATTGACACAACACACTGTCTGTCAAGACCAACATAAGCACGTCTTTGAAGTGCTCTGAGTGCTTCAGCAGGTGCCTGGGAGGTACCACAGCAAGGAAAAACTACAAACATCCCATGAGGCTTACATCTGACTGCTTTGGAGAAGAAAAACCAAGACTGGTGGTAGGGACTAATATGGATCACATGGGGAATTAAAAACGTCAGGAAAATGAAAACTCAACATTTTAATAAAGATTAAAGGGACATGCAGTTAAGGAAAATGATGCCAGTGGGACATCTCCAGATGTACTTCAAAAGGACGACTTCACCAATGGCATTCCTCATAACTAGCTCATGTTCAAGACCTTTTTCCAGAGATTAAGAATCAGCAGAGGAACTGTGTCAGATATTATCACTTCTAATAGACACTTGAACAACAAATGAAGGATCATTTGTGTAAAAAACACCTGTGAACTTACAGAAATGAGGATTTATGAACTGCTCTGTGTTTCTTACAGCAGTATCAGAATCAAGGTGCTTTTCCATGTGACTTGGAAACATATATGGGTATGATTGGCAGAAAAAAATAAAACACATTTCAATATGGGAAGAAACCAAAAATGTTATGTTAAGAAAATGATAATAAGAGCACAATTACATTTGCTTTAATTCAGCATGTCACCGCAAAGAGAAACTACAGCCCAAACCCATAATAAGAACTAAGTACTAATACTGAACTTGTATTTTTAAGGCCTTCTATCATCATCTTTTGAAGTAACTGTCATCTGACATTTCTGCTCACTGAAATAAAATGTTCTATAGGTGACGTGGTATTGTTCTCATGCATTAAATAATTTCCAAAAAAAGACGTTTTATTTCCAAACAGAGAAAATAAGCAATTGAGAGGATTCTTGATTTTCTTAGTAACAGTCTATCCACAGCCCTCAAAAACAGTGTTAAAATTGTTCCATACCGTGAAGCTGTTGTTGACATTTTTTGTGCTTGATTCAGCTACACTGGCATCTGACAGGTCAACTTCATCAAATATTAGAGACTGTGAAGGGAAAAGAACATAGAAGCATTAAATTAAGTCTGAGTCCACTTTCAGGTATGTTTACAAAATGTGCTTTAATTTCATTGCATCTATTCCAATTAGAAAATAAAAATAGAAAATAAAAGTACTGAAAAAATAGAACACACTAATGATGTGATAAAATTTCATAGCTGGCCCCTGAACACAGTCCTACTTGCTATCTAAGTGGCAGATAAGAGCATAAAAAAGGATTCAGTCATTTTATTGTTTTAAAATCTCTTTTACAAGAAGGGGTTTTTCTTATGTAAGTGAAGCTTTAGAGTGTCTAGTGTGTAGCTTAAATGTGGTGTCAGAGGAAAGAGATTCACAAACAGTAAAATGTAAATTAATTATTTAGTTTTAGGATGGAACTCTATAAAGTTATGTAGGAAGCTATGATACAGTATCCATACGAGAAGATGTACCTCAAAGAGGCTGAAGAGATCCCCTCCACTTCTTTGTCTGATGTTCCAACAAGAGAAATATATGTCTACTCTAAACACTCCACCCTCTGGCAAAGGATCAATTAGATTCTGTTATCCTCATGATGGGTTTTGTAGCACAGGACAGTCCAACAAAAATGCCTATTTTTTAGCCCTACCATGTTTTTCCTCTTCCATGCCACAGGGAGGAGAATCGATATTGGTGGAGTTTCAGCATGTCTGGATTCAGCATTAAAATACTGGCACAACTGCCTACTCAGAACACTTATTTTCTCATCTCTAACACAGAATTACAGAATGGTTTTAGTTGGAAGGGACCTTAAAGATCATCTACCTCCAAACACAGTGCCATGCTAAAAGTCCCATCCAAGCTGGCCTTGAACATTTCCAGGGATGGGGCATCCACAGCCGCTCTGAGCAGTCTCTGCCAGCGTCATACCACCCTCAGAGTATCTTCCTACCTAATATCCAAATCTCTCCTTGTTCTGTGACCATATGCCCTTGCAGAAAGCCCTTCTCCAGCTCCCCTGTAGCCCTCCTAAGTACTAGAAGGCTGCTATAAGGTCCCAGGTCTCTCTGTCTTCCTAAGAGAGGTGCTCCAGCCCTCTGCTCATGTCCCTTCTCTGGACACGCTACAACAGTTCCATGGCTCCCAAGATAGCAAGGGCACAGACCTGTTGGAGTGAGACCAACAGAGACCCAAAACATCCCATATCCCTCATCTAACACGGTAGACATTTTCAAAACATCCCAACATCATACTGTGATTTGAGGTTGCCCTTCTCAGAGCTCCTATCTGCCATGCTTATCCTTTATGTAGACTGCTTGAGGTGGTACCAAGTGCTGAGAGGTTTGACAGCAGAGGTACTGCAGTGCAGGGCTCCCTGGAGCAAGCTTTCCTTGATTCATTATAGCCAACACAACTGTGCACCACGCAGCTGTAGTCCTACAGTCCCACAGGGAGTGACCTCTGTGCCTTTACTAAGAGTTTTATTGAGAAAACAAGGCTACAGAAGATGATGGAGACCTGAAGCACCTCACCTACAGCTCCTCTAAGATGCTGCAACCCCACCGGGTACAGGAGAGTAACACCCACAGCTATGAAACAGCACAATCTGAGTCAGCCAATACGCTCTTGGCCCCAGCCTTGGGAGGGAGAGAGGAAGGAAATGCCTTTCAAAAGGGAAGATAAGTATTCCCCTCTGCCCACCCCCAATTCTCCCACCAAAAAAATTCAATAGATGCGAAACAGCTTTTTCCCTTATATATAAAGTTTTGGCAGAAAATCAGCCTATCTTAATTTCACATAACTATTTCTATGGGCATCAGAGCAGAAGCGTTTTAATAGAATGCAGCCTTAGTGATAAATTCTAAGCATTATCCAGTTTTTATTTTTTTTGACTGTCTGAGAGCCACAAAAACCCCCACAACTCCTTAAAATTACTTCATTATTTGTCTGAATAGTCAAAAAGGTTAAAACAACTGTGATAAATTTCATTCTTAAACAATCAAAAGAAATCATCAATCTTCCTTAAAGTTAATTTAACACACTCAAGTCTATATTCAGTAGTTTTTACATAAAACAACTGTGAACAAATCATTAAATTATTACTATTATTAAACTCACTAAAGGCATGAAATTTATAAACCTAAACAAAACTGAAGTCAAAAGTAAATGGCATTAGACACTTATAGCACAGAATTACCTTTGAATCCTTAGCATAGTAAAGGGTACGACCTCGAAGTTTGAAATAACGCTTTTTCCACCTCTGAAAAGAGCTGGTTTGCTTCAGTAGTAATCCTTCTTTTATACTTGTCTGAAAAATATTAAAATACAGAAACCAAGGTAAATAAAAACATGTAGAAACAGCTGTACATATGGATTAAAGTTATGCTTTAAAAAATTTATGTTACACCTCATATAACTGTGAATTTAAACTTTATTTATTCACATTAAATGGAGACTAATTCTTTAGAGCACCAGATTTTACTTTGCTATTTTTTAAGCAATGACAATGTTGGCAAAATACTAATTTTAAGTGTAAACTGAAAAGGCAATCAAGAGGCATATAATTATTCTGAAGATACACACAAAATAATTCAATTGTCTGGACAGCTGCAAAGCCACAAATATTAAAGTGAGCAACAACTGATGGTGGCACAACTTGGAAAAATAAATACTAAAACCATCAACAGAAGGTAATTTCCAGTTCCAAAATTGATTATGTTGAGGAGAAAAATAATTTCCACACAGATATTAATTCAACAGGGTACTTAAATGTGTCTGATTCAAGCACATTAATTACTTCTAAAAAAGAGGGAATTATCCAGTTTGATGCAAGTCATGCACGACTTTGAGTGTGTTGCTGAACTGAAGCCTTCAGCATGAAATCAGCTAACCATTAGAGATAATTATGTGGTAAGTGTGAGAACAGTAACAGATAGGGATATTTTTATCATCCAAATATTTTTAGGCAAAAAATTACTTGCTGATCCAAACCTTTCCATTGCAAACTGAATCCTGTTTATATAAAGCACATTTTTTTTAATGAGTAAGAGATAAATGAGTATATTTTAAAGATGTATGCTGTTTGCACCAATGTGTGTAGGATTCATCCGGTTACAGAAATTCTCCACTTAATCAGACAAAACAACATGAACACAGCATACTAATTGCACGAGTTTCAAATTTTCTTCAGTGTTGAAGCACACAAGAGGTATGAGAAAAAGCAAGTATGTTTGGATATTATATAGCAAAATTAATATTTTCAGAATATTTCCAATTTGTAATGCAATAACATGATAAGAATCTTATTATACAATTTATAGACAATGTGGGAAAAACATCATTTGAAGTTATTCTAGAGCCTCTGAAAACTTAACCAAGACTTGACCTGAATTCATAAGCATCTCCTATTATCAGACATGAAATTCCCCTGAAGTTTAATGCAAGTAATAAAAATACAGAAAAAGTAGAAAGTACTTTACTGTTCCTACCATTTCCTTGAAATGAGAAACATTGCTGTTATGTACAGAGATCTTACCCTTCATTTAGATAGTCCTAACGTCACAAACCAAAAACGCAGTCCAACGATCACAAAGCAAATTGAATTAATGCTCTTTAAAAAGCAACCCTCTCTGATCAAACATTGTAGTTGAAAGTTTAGATTCATCACAGTTTGCTTCATATGCCAACAGCCTGGACCAGTGGACTCAGTCTCAGCCCTCCTGCTCTAGCTCAGAGGCAGCAATTCCCAGTGGAAAGGGTCTGCTCACCATGCACCATTTTAAGATACTTTGCAATTTTCTGATCAGACTACAAGATAAGCTAGTTTTCCATGACATAAATAGATTTAATCAGTCAGCAAATACAAGTACTTCTTCAAAACTGTCTGTTGTAGCCATGCACCACCTCTGCTTCATATTGCACTCTGAGATTTTGGAAGCTCATCACAAGGACGGGAGTAGATGACTTGTGTGTTGATATCAACAGTCAGAAGATGTTAAGACTAGAGAAATTTACTTCCAAGGAAATCGTACTCCACTGACTTACTGGGAAAATTTCCAAAATGGAAGGAAATCCACACTCCCTTAAGTGCACTAGGTATACTAGGAGACACAGAACATATATTATGCTTAATACTTTTGGGAATTTTAAAGTCTGTTAAAAAAACCATAAAGCTCCTTAAACCTTGATGCATTACTCACTAAAGAATTAGTTAACTCTTTTTTTGCCATTTTTGTACCTACTAAACCACTGTCTCCTATTTCTACTTACTGCTTAAACACCAATATCCCTAATATCAAACCAATACCTTCAAAATTAAATCTATTTTGCAAGTCAGCCATTCAAAATTAGCTTCCTAAAGCTGGCAGTAAATAACCTTTCAGGCTCCACAGAATTTATTTTTCCATCAAAATTTTCAAAAAATCTGGTAAACATTTACCCAAGAAGTAGAAGCACTTAATGAAGTACAGATATTAAATTTACATTTTCCACAAATAATTATACCGGGCTGAGGTTTGACATCTAAAACAGAAAAATCCATGGCTGCAGGCATCAAAACTGAGCACAGAGCTTTAGCCCAATACCCTTAATTAGCTTTATTTAGACTCTAAAATGCTTAAAATTCAATCTGCCAATTGAGTCACTAAGTAATCTGGTAATAATGCTTTCCAGAGTCTATACCAAGTTAGAGCATTTTCAGTAATTTGAGAATGGAAGGGACCTCCCAGGTTGTTGAATTTGGGTCCTCATTGTTGCCTACACACAAGTCATGTTAAGTTTTTCAAAAGCAGCGATCAGGCTATAACTACACCTTAAGAAAGTAGTTCTTTTTCTTCTCCCCATGGCAACTGAGACAGTGCTCTGAGATCTCACTGTTCTCAGAAAGTTTTTTATAATTAATCTCAGCTGGACATTAAGTCTAAAGCATAAGCAATAATCACTCCAATTATATTAACTCCTTTCCTACTGTAATTTTAAGAGAAACAAGAAGTACAGATCCCACAATCCCACACTACTTCTCACTTTTACAGAACTACCTGCCATCAGCTTTCCAAAACCTCTGAACTTCCCCATACTGCATCTCATGTCATCTAGTAATGCAACGTCCCTCCAGAAGTATGGGACTATAATTAGAACAGAACAGACCCTTAATAATCTTTACTATTTAACCATTAGTAAAGAAAATTACTGACAATATTACAATCACAACACCACAGTGTTCCACTGTAATATATTTTCCAGAAGAAACCTAATTATAAAAATCTCAGCCCTTTTTTCATAAAATTAAGGAGTACATATGTGTTCAATTATCGAAGAATTTCAAATGCAACTCTGCATCTCCAAAATCTCAATGACAAAAAAACCCCTGGATTTGTGGGTATTCGGGTCACTAAAAATAAGAAACATCCGCTATTGTATCAGGAGACTATAAAAGGTCCAGTATATAATACCTGAAAAGGACAACTAACAGTTTTTATTTCAAAGGAAAACAACCACATCGCCTTACTTCTGATTCACTCACTTTGTAAAGCCCCACATTTCTGCAAAAGTAAATTTTTTATTTCTGCTGCTGCCAAAAAGACAGAAAGAAAAGAAAAAAATTCTGAATTTAAAAAATAATAAACTAATTGTGGACCCATTATTGGCAACTACAAACTAAAACACTAAATGATTAAAGATAAAAGTCAACCCTCTACCTCTTTTAATGTAAGTAAGTGGACATGCAGCTCAAAATGTGTCAGGAGAGAGAATAAAAGAACATGAGGAAATTTCTGAAAGTGAGGAGGATGAAAATGAGAACAGGAAAGACCATAAAACAGGGCAGTCAAATGCAAGCAGGAAATTAAGAGCATGAAGAAGAATTTTAAGATAACCTTGCAACAGATGCTCATGCTGCGACTAAAATGTTCATAAAACCTTGAAAAATGAAAGGTTGGCAGGATCATTTTCCAACAGAAATATGCAAAGGGTACTCAAGGATAAGAAGGTCACAGGAAAGAAGCTCATCAAATCCTCAGCATCTGTCTTTAGCAATGAAGATGTGATGAGATGGTATCTCACACAGCATGTTCTCCACACCATCAGAACAGCTGCATGGAGGGCATATATGGGAAGTACTAGACCAGCCAAATCACTAAGTCATGTGGACCAGGTGGCATTGACCTGGGAGCCTTGAAGGTCCCAAAAGGACCACTGACACTAACATCCACTTCTGGTATGACAGCAGAGTCCATACAGAAGAATACTGCTGAGCTCATACATATCCAGCTGCAAAAAGTCAACAGAGCTTTTGTAAAAAAAAAAAAGGACCCCGTAGAGCTGAGTTTTCAGAAAGTTTTTGACAAGGTTTCCCACCAAAGAATACTTAAGAAATGTTATGAGAACTAAATTGGGAAAAGGGGGATGTTGTGAACTGAAAGCCTTTTCCAAAGAAAAATCTAAACCTCATTAACATTCTCACATCAACTTTGAGTAAAGAAGAGATCTGTGAGTCACAGTTCACAGTTCTCTAAGCTCAACCACAGCCAGAAATGCCATACAATTTTGCCTAACACTAAGAAAAGAAAAAACACCCCAAGACAGAATATAATTCTGCTGCTCTATAACACTATTGTCTCACACAGTTCTGCTCTAACTCAAGAAATGGAGTTAAGAGAAGGTACAGAGAAGGGCAACACAAATGATTCAATGAGCAGTAGCCACCTCACAAGAGAGACTGAAGAGCAGAAGACAAAAGGGGGTGATATGAACACTGTTTTAAAAAGCATTAAGTAAGGTGACTGCAGAATTACAGCTCGTCAAAGCCCACAACACTATAACAAGGATGAATGTGACAAAACTATATTGAGATCAGCTTAACAAAAATTAAAAGTAGCACATCTTTACATAGCAGGTAGTGATTTTATGAAGCTTGCTGTCACAAGAGATTACACATGTAGACAGCATCAGCAAGCACACAAAAAAAAAAGAACAGCCAAATACAAGAACAGTGTAGGAACATGGTCCCTTTAATTTTCCATGAGGAAGTACCACGGGAATGGACAGCCAGCAGACTCACATGCTGCTCTTGAACAGCCTCTTCTATTCCACTGAAAGTGGATCACTGTGCAACCAAGCAAAAAATTTCACAGGTTGAATTTCTCCGCTTTGTAGACAACATCTCTTTTGCTTTCATGTCTGATGTTTGTATTTGCAAGTGGGCCTAGACCTTCTTACCAAAACAATTATTTTTTTAGGATTCTTGACAGACCAGGCAATTAAAGAAAAGAGAATAAAGAGAGAGAGAGATTATATGATTATACTCTTTGATATTCTCTCCTGTAATACTTCCTATTCCTGTGACTTCACCAAGCTGAGTACTGAAATAAAACCAACCCTCTTCTTTTCAGCATTGGAACATTTTCACCATCTGCACAGGGATGGTTTTAGGCAGACAGTGCCTTTGTTAATTTAGAAGGTAAAATCTCACAGTTCATATTAACTCAGAACCCCTTAAAATATTCGATGTGTTGAGTGGATTGAAAATTATTTTTTATTATTAAAAATGTGACAATCAAACACTTGATTTATATTAAAATTATGACTCAGGAACTCCAAGCCTGTGATTTTCTTGACAATCTCTGTATAGTAGCTTCCATTACTGTCACTTAGGCTGACAGATTTTTCATTAGTTATGTCAAAATAAAAATAGATTTTATCTACCAAGAATAAAAACTTCATCAGCAGCTTACTGCAAGGTTACATTTTTATTGAAGATTCGTGTTCATAGTGAAGGGGACCTAACATTCGGAAATTAAAACCCAAACAAAGAATCTATAAATTTATACTGCTGAAAAGTATCAAAATAAATTTGAAAATCAGTATTTTGACTAAGCAACATTGTTTTACTATCAAGAAAATCTAAACAAAACAAGTACCACCGAGAACTGATAGCTCAGTGGAGCAAGTGGAGCTGTATCATGGGGTGCCTAAAGCACAATGCCTGCCTCAACTGAGATGCCCCAGGCTGCTGCTGCTGCTGCTAACACATCCTCCAGGTTACATCAGTGACAGAAACCCCAAAATGCAGCAAGCTGCGCATGCTCAGTCTGCCACTGTTGATGTCAGTTATTCCTGCCCTATTAAAGAAAAAAAAACCTGTGAGAAAACAGCTTTCCAAAATCTCAGAATGAAAGCAAGCCACACACCCCACCAAAACACTAAGTTGTGATTAAGCACTCATTTCTGTGTAATAATAAACACTATGTTGTTTCAAAGTTATTCTTATACTCCATATTTTGGGGTCATTTATGTGGATGGACTCTAGCCTAAGTGAAAGTGTAATGTAAATAAATGCGATTATGTAGCTATGCAGTGCCCCTCTTCTCAACCTCATTCTCCCTTCATGATCCCTTCCAGCCAATGCTAAGGAAACAGATTTTTGTACTACTACTGTCAAAATAATTTTTTTTTTTAAGTTTTCAACTTCCTCTGATTGGAACATAAGGTAATGCAGTAAGACACGAAGTAAATATGAAATTACAGAGAAATTGCCATAATAAAAATATCTTAGTAGCAATGTGAAATGCAATTAGCAGACTCTAAAAATAGAGGTTGTAGCACATAACAAATATGAGTAAGATATTACCATATTAGGATAAAACATTACACTTGGAATTTAAAAAAAAAAAAAGACAACAAATACCCTATTTTACATGTAAAGTTGATACTAGATTGAGAATGGAGAAGAAACTTTATCTGTAGTTCAAGTATTTAAACTCCTAATTTCTACTCATGTACAGCATGTTGCTCTCACTCTCTGTTCTCATTAATCAGCACATGAAACAGCTGCAATCCACTGAAAAAGGATAAAACACTTCAAAGGACTGTGACTTGGTGTCAAAGATTTAAGAGTTTTGGTGCTGCAACACAACTCAGCTAACTTTGAGCAGTATTTCACAGCTATCATTTGGAGCTTCAGTGGTTGCTCCTTTTAAATTAAACATGCTCTGAGCAGAGACATTTAAACCAAGTCTAACTGGTTTTGAGACAGAAGAATGTAGATGGCACATAGCACAGGAATAAAAAAATATTAAAAATAAAACTCATAATAGAGTCAAAGTATTCAGTTGGAAAGTTTTTTTTTCCTTTATCAGAGTAATCTAGACTCTCTCTCAACTGCAGTGCCCAACACACTTGCCAAAGTATATGCAGTGTAGGTCCAAAAGAGAGCATTTTGCCACCTCACACAGCAAGATACAGAAAAAATCCCAATACACTTCCACAGAAAAGAGTAAACTTCCTTTAGTTCTGTCCAGTGAAAATATGCAAATAACAGTTGATCAATTGCTTGAAGAAATTACAAAAGCATCATATAATTAAAAAACCTAAACACCACTACAAACTTTTAAAATGATCCCTTTTTGAAAACAAACCCAAAGTTAAGCTTGTAAGTTAACTTCATGCGTTTTAATTCTTGCAGGTTTCATTTCTGTCATTTTGGTAATCTTTAAACAAATTCCAGTTATGCTGTCAGACTTCCTAGGTAAGAGCTACACTTGGTAGAGAGAAGCCTACACAGACTCACTTAGAGCTTATGGCTTTTCAGCTGGGGAACAACTCATTTCGTTCTTGCAGGCCTTTTCCATACCTCTATCTGATTTTTACTGATCAAGTTAGAAAAGATAAAAAGCTTTTAGCAACAGAAACCCCCCAAGGACAAGAAGAGTAGAATAGAAGAGCTGTCCAGTTGGAAGGGACCTAGAGGCTTTATTTAGTCCAAAACACGCACATTGTAAAGATACAGGAAATTTCAGCATCACACAAATGTGTTTTAAGAAGTAAGTTCTTAGCATCTTTATCACTTCTTTGAAGAGATGGACAAAAAAAAAATCAATACCATCCTATCTGTTCACTCTTTAACTTTTACTAAAATACCAGTCATTATACTGGTCATTTTACTTGGAGATGGTATCTTGCTTAATATTCAAGTCCACAAAGACAAGGCACCAGTTTCACAGATGCTGTAGCCCTGTGATCTACAAAATCCTGTTATGTGTAGAATAAGAAGAGTTAGTGTTTATTAACTGAATAGCTAAGCACTCCTGAATTTTTATTGTGTTTCTGATGCCCACAGATACAGACATTGTATACTTTAATTCCATGGCTGCACTCAATTGGAAGTCTGTATTGGCCCTAATTTTGATTTACTCTATGGCAGATAAAATCCTGCATACACATTTATCATATTTTGAGTTACATTTTCTAGAATTCTCCCAGTCACAGTCTTAACTTAACACTCTATTTCTAGAATAGCTAAGTCAACAAAACCTTTAATTCCGCAATAACTTAAAAGTAAGGCTCTCTCACTTACCTGTATATATGGAGATAAATACTAATACACTTCCCACTATCAAAAAATTCATCCTTAAGTGAGAAAGCTGGAAATCTCATTTGAGTGATGACAGTAAAATTATACTGGTGAAATATGCCACATGGAAAAGACTGATAACGTCCAGCAACAAGCACTTAAAAGAGCTAATTTACTGCAGATAGTGAAAAATATTTTTTATTATCATCAAAAATATTAGAGAAAGAAAAATACAAGATAGCTACCCCAAAGACTGGAAATCTATTCCCAGTTTGACTATAGATTTTATGTGTGACCTGAGACAAATTAGTTACTGTGTGTTCTATGAGCTCCACACTAAAAAAAAATACCTTATTTATTCTTTTTCATATGAATCTTGTTGTGATTTCTTACCATTATATTAAGCATATCACTAGAGGTGGTATTTCATTTTAATCAAAAATTTTCACAAATGTCTTTTTTAAGGACATGGACTTCACAAGTAATAAAAGTAAAACTATAAAGTCATTAACAATTCCTGTTCTTACAGATAAGAATTATAGGAAACAATGTTGAAAAACACAGACTTGTAAACAAAGTTGCAGGACAAAAGACTGCATTTTGAGACATGATGTAGCACAGAACTTTTTTAATGCTTGTACTCTATAACTAATTCTGGTACTGTAGGTTCAGATTCAAGATCTTTACAATTAAGGAGCATAGCTGTTGCAGAATTGTAGAACAGTTGAGGTTGGAAAGGATCTTTGGATATCCACATAGTCCAGCCCACCTCACAAAGTACAGTAATTTCACGAATACAAGCCGCACCAATTTGACTAAGATTTTGCTGCTAAACCGGAAATGCGGTTAATAAACAGGAGCGGCTAATATGTGAATAATTTTCTGACATTTACAACCTCAGAAGTGCCAGCCAGAGTGCCCAGCCGAGCAGCTGCAAAGTCGGCATTTTGCGATTGTTACAAATCGCTACTCTGTTGCACCGCGGGTGGAGCCTGGCTGCCTGCAGGCAGCACTGGGGGTGGGGAGAGAGGAGGGAGAGCTCTCTTTCCTCCTCTGCCACAGCCCAGGGGAGAGACGGGGCGGGCCCCGCGCCACCATTGCCGCGGCTCAGGGAGGAGGGGGGGGACCCGGGCCACCACTGCCGTGGCTCTGGGAGGCAGCGGTGGACCCGGGCCGCCACTGCTGCGGCTCGGGGAGGTAGCGGGGGGCTCCGTCCCTGCCTGCCACCACAGGGCAGCGCTGGGCCGTGGTGACCAAGCCCAGTGGCAGCGGCGGCCGGCCCCCAGCGGCCCTGCTGAGCGGCAGCGCCGGGCTGGGCTACCTGACCCCGTCAGCAGCCCCTAGCGGGCCGAGCCTGCACCGCCCAAGCCAAGCCAGTAAACCCCGCCCCGCCGCCGTTCTGTTACTATTTGGCAAATTTGTTGCACGCGGGTCCTCGCTGCGAACGACAGAGCGGCTTATACTCGGGTGCGGCTTATTTATGGACAAAAAATGAAATATTTGCCAACACCCAGAGATGCGGCTTATACTCAGTGCGGCTTGTATTCGTGAATTTACTGTAGTCATCTGGAGCAGTTCACCCAAGGATATTTATGTATCTCCACGCATACATCTGAGTATCTCCAAGGATAGAGATTCCACAACTTTCCCAGGCAAATGTTCAACCTGTTTGAGTGTTCAATGACCCTCAAAAGAGGGAGGGTTAAAAAAAAAGTCAAAAATAGTTTTTTTCTTGTGTTTAAATGTTGTGGTTTCTGTATTTCAATCTGTGCCCATTGCATCTTGTCCTGTCACTGGGTACCACTGAATCTGATTGTTCTTACATTCCTCAGATATTTGTATACATTTGTATGATCCCTTTCAGCATTCTCTTCAGGATAAGCAGTCACAGATCTCTCAGCCCCTTGTCATATCAAAGATGCACCAGCCTCTTAAACATCATTGTGGCCTGCCACTGGACTCTCTCCAGCATGTCCATGTCTGACTCGTACTGAGCAGCCCAGAAACGGGCACAGCACTCTGAGTGTGTCCTCACCAGGGATGAGTAGAAGTTCACCTTCCTTGACCTGCTGGCAATTCTCCCAAACACAGTCCAGCATCCTGTTGGTCTTCATCGTCCCATGACTCTCCTCTGCTGCACTGCTTTTCAATCAGTCAGCCCCCAGCCTGTCTATTGTCACAGTGGGACAGGATTCTTCCTCCTCAAATGTATGACATTGCCTTTGTTGGACTTCATGAGGTTTCTGTCAGTCCATTCCTGCAGCCTGTCCGTCTCTGCATGGAAGCACAGCCATCTGGCGTATCAGACATTTCTCCTCACTGTGTATTGTCCATACACTCTGCACTATCACCCAGGCCTTAATGGAGATACCACACAGACTGACCCCAGTAACAACCCCAGGGGTAAATTGGTAGTGATTGACCTCTAACTGGACTTTGTGCCACTAATCAACACATGTTTTGTTCCATCAGCTCCAAGGAGTAGAGATGAGGAAGTTGGTCTGTACTTCCCCAGATCCTTCTTCTTCCTTTCTTGAATATGAGTGACATTTGCTTTTTTCCAGTCCTTAGGACCCTCCCCTAGTGGCTACAACCTTGGAAAGGAAATGGAGAACAACCTTGCAATGCCATCAAGCAGCTCCCTCGGCACTGAGATGTGTAGCCTAGAAGGACCAGCGGACTTGTGTCCATGCAGTTTAAGTGTTCCCAAACTTGATGTTCCTTCACCTTCCACAGCTTTCCAACTGGTCACAGGCACCTGGCATTGCAGAAAGCTGGTGTGAACAGTGAAGACCAGAGTAAAGAAGGCATTGAGTACCTTGGCTTCTTTTGTCCTCTATCACCTGGTTCCATGCCTCATTCAGCAACAGCCATGAGTTTGCCCCACTCTTCCTCCTTCTACTGATGTACTTATAGAAGACATTCTTGTTGGCCTTCACATCCCTTGCTGTATTCTACTGCAGGTGGGCTTTGGCATCCCTAATCCTACCCCCACAACTGTTTCTCTAACTACCTTCTAGATCACTTGTCATTGCTTCCAGTTTTTGCATGCTTCCATTTTATGTACATTTTTTCATAAGTGTCCTGTTCACCCATGAAGTTCACTGCTCTTAAGACTGTAGGACTATGACAAACTCATTCTCTGTGTCTTTAATTTCTGTTCTAAATGTGAAAACCATTGCAGCAAAACTGCGTCTTTTTTTCTAAGATTGTTTTTCCTAGAACGCCTTACAAATATTACTGAGGAACCTACACCTTGCACAATTTTTTCTGAATGCAGATTTTCTTCTATGAAAATCTAGGAACTCTAAGCAATGACTTGAGGCCAAATTGGCACCAGAAATTCCAGTCCAAATTCTAATTCCTTAGGAGTTATTAAATTTAGCAGGTAAGTATTTTATAGCTTGGTATGTTCTGGAGAAAATTAAAGTTTGTGATGTAGCACTAAGTGCCAAACAGATCTGAAGTTTACTTCCAGGCCACTAACAGCCTTCTGTAACCAGAGACATTATGCTGATACATTTCCTCTTTTATGCACACACTAATAAATATTACACATGTACCTACTGAACCATTATTAATTTAGGAAACAGCTTTTTACCTGTGCTGATGAGTTTCAGTACTTAAGAGCAGCTTATGAAAGAGGGACTTTTTGCAAGGGCATGTAATTTCAGGACACGGCAGACAAGGGGGAATGGCCTGAAACTGAAACAGGGTAGATTTAGATTAGACACAAGGAATGAATTATTTACTGTGAGGGTGGTGAGACACTGCAACAGGCTGTCCAAAGTAGTTGTAGATTCCCCATCCCTGGCAGTGTTCAAGGTCAGGTTGTATGGGGCTCTGAGCAACCTGTTCTAGTGAAATGTGTCCCTGCCCACGGCAGGGGGGTTGGAACCAGAAGATCTGTAAGGTCCCTTTGAACACACACTAGTCTATGATTCCATGCAACAGGAATTGGAGAGCACAGAAGTGACACAGTTAGACACAGCATCTCATAAGTCTGCATTCATTGCTTCTGTAAAGATAATTTTCACATGTTCAGTTTCCAATCACAGAATCCCTAGACAGAATAATGGGGGCTATAAAATCTGAGTTTTCACATGATCTGTCATTACAAAAACACACCGTTCTTCTTTTCTTTCTATTTGAATGAAGTCTTCATTCGTCTTTATCAGCTATCCTTGAACTATTCCCAGAAGACATTTTCCTAAGATGTTTGTAAAGCCCTCAGTTACAAAGATTCTTTACCACTAAAATGGATTCCCTTGTGTAAACTTTTCTTGTTGCACTTTAAACTCGTAAAGTACTTTGATAAGACAATGCAGATGTAAAACATCAATAAATTCACTCAAAGGCTGTTACTAACTCACAGTACTTTTTAATGACAAAGTACTCGATAGGACAAGTGTACTTGGTACACTTCAACTTTATTTTGTTAAAATCACATTCACTTTTCAGCAGGAGAAAATATTATGAACACACAGCCATTAAATTAGTATTAAGGTTGTTCCGCTTTTTAACAAAAGCAATTCACAATCAACCAATCAATGCCCAAACCAAATTTATATCTAGAAGTATTTTTAAACAGAACAAAGACAGAAAATTGCTTTCCACAGAGGATGTATGTTATGGAAGTCTTCTATCCTGTTACGTACTAAGATTAAGCTTAAAATACAGACCTAGAGGTAAACATGATTATGCTCTGAAACTTCTCAATGAAATTACTCACATCATCTTCAACAACATTTATGAGTGAGACGCTCTACTCTCCTCTGGAATGCAGATCAAGGGTCCTATTTATTTTACTGGCCTTTCACATGGAAAATATTTTTTAAATAGATATAGTTAATCAGATTTCCTTTAAGATTTCCTGATCACATTTCTTTGGTATCTACTCTATTCTGTTTAAAATACTTTTATCCTCATAATTGCTTACTTGTGTTTAATACAGGTACAATAAACTTCTGAGATTCAACCCATTTCTACACATCAAGTACTTAAGGAACATCTGGAGCAGCTGTATTTTCCCTGCTACTAGAGCTGGAGGACTTTGCAATATCCACCCTAGAAAATCTTGTTGTCTCCTATGCTGTGATAGTCATGGAAGGGAGGGTGCAGCCACTGCGGAATGCTTCAGGTCAAGCAACCAACAATAGCTAAGTCTGAGCTGAGACAATACCCTGAGATGCTGCAATGATTGATACACAACATGCATGCTTTGGGAGCAGTAATTTGGAACAGAAAGGCAGGGCAGGGTCTCCTGAGCACTAAACCCACCAAAACTTCTGAGCCAGAGCACCCCATTACCTTTGCGCTGGAGGCTGAGATACATTAGAACTTTCTACACAGACAGAGAAAGCCATAGAAAACCAGCTAAAAATAATTTAAAATATATTAATCGGATCTAAACTGTATGAGAAAAGTTTTAAAACTACAAGATGATCTTCACTCTTCTTTAAATTAGGCTCCAAACACTAGGTTAGGTAATTGTGGTCTTATGCCCTCTTAATTCCATAATTCTAGCCACTTTATATAACACTTTTCTTATTAGAAAACCCCTTTAAGTGGAATATTTTGAGAAAAAAAGACTAGTTGAAAATGTCCTTTGCACAGAGGTACTGTGAGTTTATTAATTGGTTTCAGACAGTAGATAGAGGTGCTGATCACAAAGACATGGATGAAAGACATGTCAACAAAGTCAAAGCACCCATATCAAAAGCTAATTTCCAAGTCACCTGAGTAATCACCTGAATTTATCACTCAATTCTTCCAACCAGATTCCTGACATGGTCTTATACCAGCAAGAAATCTGGGAATAAAATAATAAATACTTCTTTTTTTTCCCCATCTCACCAAAGAGATGCTTCTCAAACAACTTATCCATTTGTACACTTTGTAACTTCCTAGTCAGACTAGTTATTGTTACAATTTTTACAGTTACAATATAGACCTTTTTATAAATTGTTATTACTTATAATCCTCTATTAAAGACTCAACTTTATGAGGTGATTGGTTGAGACTAATGAAAATAACTAAAAGTTAATATTCTCATACATAAAGCACAGTGGATGAAGGCAGGGAACTGTTTTCTTTGTGTGTTTAGTAGGGTTTTTTAAAGAATATAGAAGTTTTAATTTCTGCTGCTTTAAACACCAAAGATGAAAGCAAGATACTCCTGCTGTGACTTGAAGTATCCTTTTGATACCATTTATATTTGGACCAAAAATTGGCTGAATCTGGTCCAGGGCACAAAACAAGGAATAAAGATCAGCTTTAAACAATCCAGAAATGAAAAGAATTTACTAAGACATCTTGAGGAAGGAATATGTCAGTTTTAAACTAAGGTCCAAGAAAGTTGTATTACTGTTTGAATGTCAAAAGTAGGCATAGACAGTTAAATGGAAAGAGAAAGGTGGTATGATATGAGTGAAATGAGAAAGAGACTCTTAAAGGCAGAAGTGGCACAAAAGAAGGGCAAGGAATAAAGAGATTATTAAGTTGAGCATCATTGATAATGAAGGGAAAAATCACAGATCAACAAGGGTCTCTTGCAGCATGAGACTATATCCTCCAATTTACAGCAGCCATTCAGATATGCTATGAATAATCAAGAGGTATTCATATGAACAACAGTATTCATTATGAATAATCAATGATTGAGAAAAACTGTACTTTGGAGTCTCTGCATTAATTTGGTTTTGGATACACGGTGTCCCTGAAACCATACAATTCAGTTGAGCTGCTTAACTCACCTACCTAGAAACATTTTCAATAAGCAAACAGGATCAATACTGAACTACAGAGAGAACATGCACTATAAAGAGTAGGGACATCTTTCTGGATAAGCAAGCCCCACCAGTATTAAACAGGAGACTGCTTACCAGTAGTGAGGAGATGTACTTTACATCAAAGTAGAACATTCGTGTTCTAGGGCTAGCTCAAAGCTGGTTCTAAGCGGTTGTCAGAAGTTCCACAAAAAAATAAAGATACATCCAATTTTAAAATTCCACTAACATTCCTCTAGTATGAAAAATAAGAACCTATGAGTTGAATCCAATTAGAGTATAAATGAACAGTAAATCTGGGGAAAACATTAAAAAGTGAAAAGCACTGTTTATTTCAGAATAATAAATAATAAATAAATAATAATATTGTTGGATAATATTAATACACTTTTTTTTTTACACCTCTTAGGAATGATTCATGCATTCTTATTTACTAATCAGGATTTGAATAAGAAATTATGACCACTGAGCACCTTTTTGTACTTAATGAAGATCGAGACAGGTTTTTGAAACAGACAGAAGAAAAATTCTTCTCCACAAACTGTCCTGGCATAGTACACATGATGCTAATTTCTACATTAAAAAGGCAGCAGATTCAGTCCCGGTCTCAATGGTTGGCAAAGACTATAACTAATCCTCGAAAGTACAGTAATTTCACGACTACAAGGTGCACCCTTTTGACTAAAATTTTGATTGAAACTCGGAAGTGCACCTTATAATCCGGTGCGCTGTATATACGAACAAAGTTTGGAAATTTGCCAATCCCGAAGTGCGAGCCACGAGCTGAGCTGCACCAGCCAGTGTCGGGGGCAGGTGGGAGTGCCAGGGTCCATGGCAAAGGGGGGCACCTGGGGCTGCGTTTAAAGGTTACACCAATCTGTGAAAAATGTTTGCAAGTTGAGCACCTGCCAGTAAACCCTGGGATCGCGCGATTTCATTACTAATTCATTACTTTGTTGCACACGGATCCTCACTGCAAAAAAAAAGTGCGCCTTATACACTGGTGTACCTTATATATGGACAAAATTCGGAAATTTGCCGACACTCGGAAGTGCGCCTTACAATCCAGTGCACCTTAGAGTCGTGAAATTACTGTACTCTCTATAATTGCACTAATAGTGAGGATGCAAATAGCATGGAAGCATTACATTGGAAAGAACAAAATATCACCTTTCCATGGGACCCCACATATAGGTGAGAATATACACTCCCAATAACCAAATGAGTTTGCTTACAATGCAAGACACAAAGACAGCCCCACTACCAAAATTAGCATTAGTTGTAAGGAATCTTAATAAGATTTAAATTTAGATAGGACAGTCATGTTTTGGACTTAAAAGGAGCATCAACGTGCACAAAAAATTACTTAATCTTTTATAAATTATAAAATATATCATTATGAAGCAACAAATCACTGCAAAGCAAAGAATTTCTGCAGCGTTTAAAAATATGTTACAATTAATTCAAAATTTATTACATGTTGTGACAACAAGAAATTTCTAGGAAACAATGAACATTTTTGAAGTCTCTTTCTGAGTACTCTTGTTCTTTACTCCACTCATTTACATAGCAGAATGTCATGGATACTTC
The DNA here is from genome assembly GCF_009819885.2 of Catharus ustulatus. Classification (NCBI taxonomy): domain Eukaryota; kingdom Metazoa; phylum Chordata; class Aves; order Passeriformes; family Turdidae; genus Catharus; species Catharus ustulatus. The sequence continues at coordinate 61,539,320 of NC_046222.1, forward strand.
AATGCATATACTGTTTCTGCACATAAAAACTACTTTGAGAATAAATACTGTGCCTAGTACTTTAATGCAGAATAGCTGATACCAATGAAATCTCATGTCAGTGTTGTTTGTATACATTCCAGTTTATGTTTTACAGCTTATTAAAATTACTTTGAACCTATGCCTGAAATTTCCAGATGTTGTTTATCTAATGAAGGCAAAAAAACTGTTTGAAAAGGTAGTTCTTCCAGCAACTTCCTAAGCAATATTTTGTCACACTGTTATGTGAAAAGGCGAACACTGCTGAGTGTTGCAGTTTCCCAATACTCTCCATTTAACGTCTTAAACAAATATTAAGATAAAACACAAACACAATGTCCCTCTAAAAATTATCCCTGCCTTTTAAGTTAAAGTAATCGACAAGAACTTCCATTTCTTTTCATAAAAACTGTTCTATAGCAAACGACCACGCGGGGGTAGTAGTGTGATGCAATGCTCAAGTGCAGGCCAGCAGCATACAGCAGTGCAAGCACTCAGGCTGGGCGAAATAAGTGCATTTCTGCAGTAGGTTTTTTAATCTTTATAGCATAAATACTTTAACTACAGAATGAACATACAAAACTTGGAAAACTGAGCATCAAAACCTGAAATTTTTGAGACTCAAGGAAGAAACGTTGTAAGTTATCCTTTCATTCTACACAGGTTTTGTTGTAGAAATCCAGAACAGCCTCAAATTAACGTATAGTGAGAACATACATAGAATAGCTTTGGCTGTCATTTACTGAAAGCTGACATTTTCAATTGCTAAATTACAGAAGTGTGAAGATTTTTGCTCAGGCAAGTTGCTAAGTTGTACGTGGTTAAGAGCTTCTGCTCTTACATATTTTGAATTCTGTTCTTTTGAATTTTCTATACATGAAAGAGGATGCTCAGGCTTCACTGATATTAAAAGACAAGTTATTTCCTATTTTGTTTAGTGTAAAATATGGCAAATCTTTTTTCCCTTCAGTAGCCAGTATCATAAATAACTCAAAAAAGCTGGTCTTGTGAAAGTCACTTGCCTTTTTTAAGGAAAATACATAAATATTTATTAGATTTGTACGGTACACAGCATAATAGAGGAGAAAAAAGGTGAAAGTGGTTCCTTGCTGTATAAATAGCTCTAAGTACATAGAAGATACAGCTCAGCTAAGCATTATAACCAAGTGGTTGTGCCATGTCTTTTGTCGTTATTCAGCTACATTGATTCATAGACTTTCTATTGTTTTACTCTCACATATTCCATTTTTGATATATAATAGAATATATTGCAAATGTGTATTATTTTTACACATATAGGGGTTGCAAATGTATTTGATAGCACTGTTACACAGTTGGAGCTTGCCAAGAGAACATAGCTAGGAAAAGAAAGGAGTCTTGAAGTTGCCAAGCCAAGCTGAACTATAGCCACTGAACACTGACTTGTTCCTCTCCAACATTTTTCCCCTCAGTGCTTTCACAAGTAAGATGTTACTAAGTCAAACTCCTGCCTTCCTACAATCTCTGAATAGTACTAAAACTGAAACAAGTATTGTTAAGGGCTTGCCTGGACTTGAAAGTTGGTGCACATTATGGGAGTGCTTGACAAAAAAGCGTAGCAGCTGAGCAGTAACTCAATGTGCAGTCACTCTTACCCCCAAGCAAAGGCATCACATTCCTGTTTGCCTTAATCCCCAGCTAACAAACTTCTTTGCTGTCAGGATGAGTCATTAAATTAACACTGGAAGAGATAAAAAAGCTCAGAATGGGGCAAGGTATCTCATGACAAAAAATGATGGAGTGGACAAATGAGGGTAGCAGCAGCAGCAGTTACCAACAAAATTCAAGAGCACAAAGCTTATTTGCCACATTAACTCTCTCTGGAAAAGGAAACGTGCCTGGTTAAATACAACATTATCTCATTTTAGCTGAATGATTTTACCTTTTTAATAACAAATATTAGTTAATATTAAATAATATAATATTATCACTTAGGAATTAATTTGTTAAGTTAATACCCTCCCCTTAAGCCAGATGAGGCTGAGCAGTTTGCTCTGGCACAAATAACATGGTCACTAAAATGCTGGTGTTAAACATTATCAAAGGGGATTAGAAAAGTTATTCATGTTTTTAGTTTGTGTGTTTGCTAATTATTTTACTAAACAGTTGCTTTAATTGTAAAATAAGGCAAAGAGGCAATTCTTTTCCTTATAAAACTCTCCACAGTGCAGCAGAGAAAGACATTGAAAAACAGTAATAAAACAGGAAAATGTAACTTAGAGAAACTAGAGAGTATTTTAAGAATAAGCTTTGAAAATGTCTTATAAATTTTTTAGGTACTTCTTGTCCTTTCATTTGCAACAGTGAAAGCTTGCAAGCAAAGGTAAGAGGAATAGCGTATTTTTAGGCTGAGTTGCTGATATGTAGAAAACTTCACTGACTTGCGTAAGGTCACAGTGAGTCAGCACCAAGAGAACAGTCGATCGAAATCCTAATCCCATTCTCAAACTACTGAATTGACTCACTTCCCACATCCAGTTACTCTGCTCGTGTTTTAAGCAATAACCCACTCAAATCATGAAGCTGCTTCTGTAAGTGGAATTTTTCATGTACAGCCCACTCTTGCAAATCAACCAAGGAGACTTTTTAATGAACCTCTGTGATCTCACTTCCTATGTCATATTGGATATCCTTGCTTAATGCTAGATAAATGAGTCAAGTTGGGCATTCCTAATGATTGATATGAAATAGTTTCAATGCATCTTCATAGGAATATATTTCTGCAAAAAAGACCCTGATCACAAAATACGTAAGCTAAAACACGGATATTACATCTGTAAATTTTGTTCAGGAATCATCTGTTCTGGCTCAGGGAAAAAAAAAAAACAACTTTTTTTTTTTTCATACAAAATGACCATTTCAAATCCCAAAAGATCCCAATAAATGATGCCACAGATCCTGTTCATTCTCCCAACTTCACAAGAGATCTCTTGCAAAAAAAAAAAAAAAAAAAAAAAAAAAAAAAGCACTTAAAACGTTTAGGAAAAAAAACTATCTTGGCCTGAATATGATCACTGAAAGCTCCAGTGTTATCTGCTGAAAGTAGGGTAGTGCTTTACTCTGCCTCCAGCTGTTACAGACAACTCAGATCAACATGCTACACAAATGCCAAGGGCTTCCCTTCTACACTATATCTAAATCTGTCAACCTTCAGTGCTTCAAACCTCACTGAGAGTGGTAAGAGCTGCCTCTCTGCAGTGTCATAAAAGCCATCCCTGCACAGCAGAAGCCATGCAGGTGTTAGGGCTGGGAGAAGGCATCTCTGGTTGGTAGGCAACCAAGGACATGGCAGCCAGATCAAGAAAGAACCCAAAGTTTGACTCTAAAGGGCACTAGGGAGTCACGTAGCCTTTTCTGGCATTGCCTTAAGTGCAGGCATTTGACAACCTTGCTCGGATAACAAAATTCTCTTTCATGTCTTCATTCACAAATGAACTAAATTGAAAGGACTAAATACTCAGTTGTTAATATATTAAACTGCTGCGTATTGGAAACTGCTGAATTTCTTATCTTTCTGTTGCAATTTCCTTGTACCTCCCAAGGCTACAGCAGCACAGACTATCAGTCACATTATGAGAAGTAGGAAAGATGTGAAATTCTGCCTGGAAATAGTCATCACACAACAGCTTCTTAAGCCGTATGTCACGTTACTAGAAAAAAAATCAAAGGCATGATACATCTGGTTCTGTTAAGCACTCTGGAGACTATGAAATGGTTAGTGTACTGTTTAAAGAACATCCTCATCAGTGTGAAGCTCTCCTAAAGTACCTGAAAGGTTATAATAAAATAATTCATAGATATATTTACATATTTTAAAATATTTAAAACAAATCTAGTATGTGAGGAAATTAAATTTAGAAAACAAAGGAAAGGTAAAGATAACAAAATTCAGAACAGTAGAGAACAGACAGTGGTTATGGGACCACATCACCTCTTCACTCTTCTAAAGACACCAGTGTGAAAATTTCTGTTACCAATTGCACAAGAGATGAAAATTAGCTGCCAGTTGGGAGCACATGAGGGCTGTGAACTTGTAAGTGCTATAGCAGGAAGCATTCAAAAACCAGAAGAAAGAAAAGAAACAGAAGAAAAATCTATTGACAACTTCCCCCAAGGTTTTTAAAATAGCACTTCTAAAACCACTCAACTTTAGTTGCACTGGAAAGAGGTAGAGCTGTCATGACACGTGTCTGTATGACAACAGACTTTCACAGATGCTGTGAAAGTCACACATATACCAGCAAATTGAATTTTTGCCAGCATAAACTACATCAGTTGTCTGAAGAATTATAAACTGTACTAGGAAATAATTTTAACAAACTGTACTAGAAAGCTTTTGGTGGTTTTTGATAGTTTGTTTAGGTTCCTGATGAAAACATTAATCACACTCTGATTCCTTCCTCACAATGACAGAAGTTTCTCTTGGGTTTCACAGATCCCAAACCTCTGTGTAGACGTGCAGACACTGGCTGAAGAATTCCCTAAGAATTCTGTGTCTAAGCCTATTCCTTCCCTTGAAGGAATCAAGTCCAAAATGGTTTTTTGAACAGTCAAATTTGACAAATTCAAGTCAAATCGATGATAAAGAATTATGAGACTGTATACTCCATTCACTTGATAATTATAAATAGCCAGAATGGTTTCAGTTATAAATAGCCTGAAATGGTTTCAATTAGTTTGAGCCAGTATCCAATTTAAAGACCTTCACATTCCATTTCCGGGAGAACAACTCCAATATCAACTGTCCATGAATCTTTAAGAAATGCAATGCATTTAATGTGAGAATGCTGAAATAAGCCCCATAAAATGCTAGTGCAGACTGTACCCTTCCACAAAAAATACTTCTGAATTAAAGACAACATTATTTAAAATAGCGGTAAAAGCAATCCTCTTGCTCAGAAATAGACCTGTTTTTTAAAATAAACTGACTCACACCACAGAGTACCCTAAACCAGCAAACTGAGCACTGATGTGATTATACTGTTCATTGGTTGGGCAGTCACGATTTTGAAAGAAGTCTAAAAATCTTAGGCCCTTCCAATTATGTATCTCAGTGTACAGAAATGTTGGGGGTTTTCTTTAGAAAACAACTACTTGGATCAACTTTCCAAAATAAAAAACCTGATTCATTTAGTAATCCTGGAATGCCTTTAACATCTTCCAGCACCCATGACATCTATTGTAGACTTTGAGGAGAAGACAATGCCTCCACCATCAGAAAAGGCAAGGAAGTAATTATTTAGCCTTTGTACACAGTCTTTGATCTCCTTGTGTTTTACAGTGTGCCAGGTTATTTTCAATGCATCTTGCAATGGATATAAACTAAATTGTTACAACTCATAGCGAAAGCACTATTTTTTGCTTATTAGAAGACTCAGATTTATAGTCATGATCTCCAAAATCAGACATACTATTCTTATACCTCCTGTGTTTTTCTAACACAGAACACTACCATGTATTTTAAAAGGAATGTTAAAAAGACCCACAGTTTACCAAAATAAATGATTTTTCATTGCTGGGTCAAAATATTTTATGATCAATTGTTCTAGAAAAGGGACTACTCATATCACAAGACAATCATGTTTCACAAAGTCTAATGAAGATAAATCTTGTAATTAAAAAAAAAATCTGAAAACATTATGAGAAGTGTGTGGGGTTTGTAACAGAAACGTCAATTTCAGAAGGAAGTAGAGGTGTGATACAGTCATCAATGTGTAATTTTAGTTCTTGTTTGTGCATAGTTTCCATATTCTGAAGCATCTAACAAAACTGGGGTTTGTGTAATATTTCTGCTCTTGTTTCTCAGTTACCCCAATAACATAGATTCCTGCAGTGGTTAATAAAAGCCTCCAAACATGTAGAGAAAAGGTTTTTTTCCACTGATGTGTCATGTGTCTGTGGAATAAAAAAAATCAGTATATTCTATTTACTGCCATCAGAAATTTGCATCTCGATCTACACAGTAAAATTAGGGGTTTGACAGCTGCTTTGCAAAATCACTTCCTCCATTTCTGTTAAATTCACAAGGGAGCTAGATCTACCTTTCACAGTTGAAAGAATATATTTCCAAGTTATCCATCTTCCCACTCTTCAAAAGGAATGATGATTCCAAGGTAAGGGCAGAAGATAACTCCAAGTACATCCCCTCTTGCAGAGGACTTCATATGAAGTTTGCTGAAAGTATTACAGCAAAAAAAAGAATAGGCTTGAACTACATTTGAAGAATTATTACTTCCTCAAATTGCTACATTACTCGTAACAAAATATGTGGAACAGCAGGTACCTAAAACTGCTTCTGCAAATTTCATAAAACTATGTGCCTATTGCACTACAAGAACCTGAAGACAGATATTATAGGCGCCTATAAATGAAAGTCATGTTGCAGTGCTAAAGACACTAAAGAACCTGATTCACTGAACCTTCTCACATTGCCTCATAAGACAGAAATACAGATGCAAGTAGTTCCTCTCTTCATGCAAAAACTAACACAGAACCACTCCCTGCTTTACAAACATTTTTTTTCTGATTAGTTCAGCCAGAGCACACCCAAACTTCAGCCACGCTCTCCCCAGCAGCATGACCTCTCACAACCTTCCTGGTAGGCTTATGCAACCAGGAAACCAAGAGCAATTTTGTGTAACTTGGCTAATTTCAACCCATCAGGTCATTTTAAATTAAAAACAAATAACCGACCCCTAATTTAGAATCAGCAAGAAAAAACTACTTGGAAAATGAGTATGAAAGCTGAAGACTCTAACACTTCTTCCTATTTTTCATTCAAAAAAAGCAAAAGTGTTGCACTTCAGTCAATTGCTCCTTTCCAATAGTGAATTAGAGCATATTAGAATTCAATAATCTTTTAAAAACTGGAAAAGTTTGGATGTTATGTGTGCATTTCTGTTACAATTTCAAATAAAACTTTGATCCCATGGTTGCAATAATCATATGCTTTATGACAGATTATTACTTCAACAGATCTTCAGAAATTGTATTTAATTGTTTTTACTTCAACTCAACAATATCCTTCATCAAAAGACCATTTACAAATCAATTTAATAATAGCTTCCTAAGGAAATACAGCCTTTCTGAATGTTTACATCCAGACTAAAACTAAAATTCATACATGGTAAACATGTTGCTGAACTATGGAAAAAGAAGTTTTCAGACACAAGTGTGAACTGGTGAGCACAAGTGATACACGTAATGCTTACAAAAATCGTCTATGCTGCAAGTGTGTATCCGTACACAGTGAAGTCACATCTCCTCTGTAAGTGACATTGGGAGATGTGATGGGGTTTCTTTTTCTCAACAAAGGTGTGAAAAAGGTGCCTCTCCTTGTGGCACCTGTCTTCATCTGGGATCAGCAGGTTCAAACCACTCAACAAAAAGTTCTATGTGGTAATTGGAACAAAAATCACCAACTGTGGACAATTTCGGGGTAAGTTTAAGGAACTGCACACCACATACATCCTACTGCTGCAAAAAGCAGTTTTGGGAGGGGATGAGAGGAAAAATCAGAGCAAGAACATTCCTCACTGTAGGTCATGCATATTGATCCCTCTTCAAATAGGCACATGAACAGGAGAAGACAGGGAATCTTCTGCACAGCATAAGAAGGGAGTATGAAAAGAAAATGAAAGGTCATAATCTCATTTATACCACGTAAGTGATCTTACTCCGGAAGAGATAAGATCTCTGGCAAACAGCAAAATTTCACTATGTTTTGCTAAAAATAGCATTTCATCTGAAGCACAGGATAGCTGAAAATGATAACATACAGTTCTTTTAAGTGGAGGCGACTGCAGTTTGGTTTACTTTCTGTCTCCATCTGCTGGTAAGTCACACTGACAAGTTACATAATTCAATATTTTAAAACTCTGATAAAATGTCTTTAAAATATAATAGGGTGGTATAATTTCCATTAAAATCAGTAGAATTACAGCTGAAAGTTTAGGGGAAAAAAAAAACATTAAAAGTTTTGCCTCTTCAACTTCATTCAGCATTGCTTCAAATAGAACAGTCAGTGGTGGATGCCTGAAGCTGAAACAAATATACAGTCTCCAAATGGCTCATTTTTATCACATTCAAGTAATGATTTACTTTAGAAAGAGTAATTAACATTATTTCTTTTGGCCTTAAAAAAAGCTTCCACTGTTGCCATCATTTTCAGTCTACTTTTATTTTCTCACATAGCTAGAAACGACTCAGAGAAAATCCTCAAGTTTATACACTGAATTATCAAATAATAACAAAATTGAAACTTCTATACACACATACAAAGTAACTGTTTAAAGAATGACTATAAAGCAGCACTGCTCACCACTTTACTGTTACTTTACTACTAAAGAGACAAATAGAAATCCCTGGCTGGTCCCCTAATTGCTCTGTATTCCCACTCAAGCTTTGTAAGATAATACCTATGTCATAAACCTGTTCATAAGCAAGCTCCTGATAATGTCAAACTGACCTTAGATTCATTGCATCTGAATTTATCAAGCACCTATTTTTGTCATGACCACATTTATAATAAGCAAAGCAGGTTATAGGAGGATAAAGCAGGGGGAAAAGGAAAAAAAATCAATACACTAAACAGATACATAATATAGGCAGCCACTGGAAGAGAGGCCAGCCTACTCAGAGCTTTCAGTTGAAAAATTGATTTTCATTTACAAGTCATTGAGCTTTGCATCAATCCAATTATTTCTCTTCAAAGTACTGAAAAACAATAAGTATTTGGAAACATATAGGAAGCTAGGCAATTTGTACTTAATATAGTAAAATAATTGCAAATAAAAATTATAATTTATCAAAATTTGCATGATCTATATTCAGCTTCTTGTCAGGTTGTATGGTTTGGTTCAAGCCAAAACAAAGATTTCCAGGTAATTTTCAAAGATTCTCACACATAAACCCTGACAAATAAATTCATGACTATGCACACTGACTTAGTAAAATTAATTACTTTCCTTTTTAGCCCATCAATCATCTGGTTTTCATTCTGGAGAAAACCCAGAGTTTCATCTTCCTTTGTACTGCAACATTAAACCAAGAAAATTGCCAGTGGCAAAATAAACATCATAATGCTTCATGTAAGGTTTCCAAGATTCTGGTGGGAGCTCTGTACAGAAGTATTTCTGTACTCCGGGTTACGACACTCTGTTATTTAAATATTAATAAAAAAGTGATGCAAACCACATTAAAAAAGAAAACAAATCTTTTCAATTAAGTTTATTTTTAGAACAAGTCCTAGGATTCCGAATACAGCAGCATTTTCTGAACCCAGTGCTTTTCCCTTAAGATTTCTCACTGGCAAGATTCCATAACCTACTCAACTCAGTGGTGGGAGGTGAACTTCTGTAGAGAGAACAGGCACCTCAGAACACTTCTAAATGGCCAGCCAACACATTGAATAGTTGCTAGAAATATTCAACAATTAAAATTGCAATCAAAGGTAAAATTCTAATTTTTTTTCATGGCATGAAACACCAAGTTATGAAAGCACCAAAGGAGTGCTTTCAAGAGCATTTTATAAGTTAACCTCTGAGGTATGCAACAAAAAGTATTAAATCACATTACAAGAAAAATGGGGCTAAGCAGTGCTATACCAAACCTAATTTATTCAGGCAATATGCAATCTGTCCTCCACCAGATTGTATAATCACATCTCTGCGTGGAAAAAAAAATAAAAATCAACAGCTGTTATTTTTAGGGGAAAAAATATTTCTTTAAGGTTTCTGGATAATAGCCAGCAGTACAGGGCTATGTCAAGATGATGGAATAACTCAACCTTACATCTCTAAGCATCATGGTCACAGGAAACAGAGGCCAAGGCTAAAATGTGACCCATTGTGGGAGGATTTAGTCAAGCTCCAAGTTTAAGTGGAGCAATTTCTTTCTCAAAAAAGACCCCAAAACAGAGTATCAGTAGTGAAGAGCATGGGTCATACTACATTTGTTGAGTATCCATAAAATATCCACTCCAAATCTGTCACACTTCCATAAGGGGGATAATGTGCACATCTCATGCATATATTCCCTCAAGCTTTGAGCTTCGTTACTCAAGAAGAGCAAACGTCACCAAGAAAACACCGCTTTGCACACAGTCAAAGGCAAAGACTCTACCGTACATTTCTTGGAAGCAGGACTTTTTTATTCCCATGAAAACACCTACTGCTGATGGACAGCTGGCATTTTAACAGCTGCATTAGTAATGCTTAAAGTTCAATAGTAAGCTTTACAACAGAGGGCCTGGAAGTGTTCGCTTACACGCATTTACAAATACAATTAGCACAGGATACAGGGAGCAAGACCCCTCCCTGCACAGTTAAGAGAAAGAGCAGAGCTGATGCCTAGCGTAGGGTTAAAGATGAAGGTTGGCAGGCAAGAACCAAAGGCAGCTGCCAAAACCTCCACTTCTCCACTTTACAAAAACCATTCCTCCTCTGCAGCTGTGCCACTCCCACTGCCCCGTTAACCGAAGGTGCATGCACGGGTAAGCACGAACAGAACGTGGCTCCATAAAGGGAATCATAAATAATGTGCTCCCAAAGAACGCACAGCATGTGAAAATACTCCAAAACAAAAACTATCTGTCACTAGTGATACAGAGAGGTTTCCTGGTGGGAAAAATTCTGATACTTCTGAGTCAAACAGGCAAAATGCCAAAGGTAAAGTGAAAAAAGACAAAATTAACAGTAATTCCCCCCCTCAAATCCCTAAGCATGTCTGAAGTCTATTTAATGCTTTATGGTTCATATAGGCATGTTTCTGAATATACTGATGTGCCAAGGTTTCCATTCTCAAGCGATAAACTAGAGAAGTTATTGGTCCCTTTTACTCTGTCCTAGAAAATCCAAGCATGAAAAAAGGTACAACAGGACCTATCGGAAAATTCCATGTTTAATATAGACCTTTTATTTTTATGGTTGCCCCAATAAAAGTGAGGGCAGCAAAAAAAGGAGTTGAATTTTTAACATGAGTTACTTTAATAAAGAAATATATAGAAAAAAAGTCATATTTAACAAAACAGAGCTTAATAATCAGGCACATCATTGAGGAAAACACTTCTTCCAAAAATTCTAGTTGCCCCATGCAACATAACTGGAAAGATTAATTCAGTGAATAGCCACAGCATTTGACAAGAAGCACAATCCCATTCAGTAAAGATTGAAGATGGGGATAAATGTCAGAAATGAACATAAGAAAAGCTAGCTTTTCTTCATTAGAAACTACATATTAGCAGCAGTATACAGGCTACATACCTTACATGCATATATCTCTCTAAGGGGGAAGAAAATAGCAACAGGCATGATACTGGATTTCATCATAGGTCTGGAAGGTAAGTGATCAACTAAAAAACATAGTGACATAGAAGAAAGAAGGAGAATTAATAACCTCTCAAGAAAAGGCCCTAAGGCAAAAGCAATGTTCTTACAATCACACTACCAATAGTCCAAGCCTAGAACACACATTAAGACAAACCTCATGTACGTATACTTCCTAAATATAAAACATGAGTAAAATTACTGACTTTCAGCCATGAATGTAACTTCAAGACATCTTTGTAATAGTTTTCCATGTAGTGAAACCACAGAAAATATAACCTAGAGAACCTGAATGTTATACAAGATTTCAACCTACACGTGAGTAACAGCCTGAACAAATATGTAATCAAAATTAAAATAAATAATACAGAAGGATGCCAATGTCTGCACTGCCACCCATCCCAATGATGTCTGATTGTTCAACACAGAACCACAGCAATTAAAGGGGACAAGCAAAATCACAGGCTTCTCGATAAACTAGAGAAACGTACTGAAGGTTATGTTCCAAAGTTTTTGTTTATTGCTTTCTTCTACAATGCTTTATGTTTCTTCATTGAAAGTACATCTGCTATTTTAACATATCTCTAAGTACCACGACTGGTGCAGACACTGGTTTTGAACTTTTGGAAGTACAACTACACCAATCGGCACTGAAGATAAATAAGAAGCACATCCTTATAGCTTTCAAATCCTCTTATGCTGTGTACTAAGAACTTCTAAAATCTATGTTCATTAAAACACATTGTCCAATACAAGTTTTAAGAAGTGTGTCGCCTCTTCTCTCCTCATGTCCACCAAACATGAAGGGGGAAATACAGAAGCAAAACTTTCTCACAGACGCTGTGCCTTTGGGTGAAAGAGTACCCAAGAAGTGAAAGATTTTCTCTCAAGGAAACCAAAACCAAACCAGAGCATGATCCTGACAGATAACAAACACCCTCCATAGACATTACAGCTGATGGAACAAGATGATTTTTCTGGCTTGGAACAAAATAAGTTCTATTTATGGTCCCAAAACATGACTGAATAAAACCCCTCACCACCTGAGGTTCTTCAGATTCTTCAGCTTCCAAATAGTAAAGTACTGTATAGGAGGCTAAAGCTCTGAGTCTACAAATGCTCACATTGGGCTACATCTGCCTGCTCCAGACACACACATCAAAATAAGCTTGGGATTCCCATAATATCCCAGAAGTGTCTGATCTGGTAGGTGTTGTCAGCATAAATATGCACAAAACCTACAACCATACCCCCAGCAAAGCACACAAGAGCCATCACAATCACTCATATTGAGGGACATACAGAAGCACTGATGGTCCAATAGGTCACATTTAATCCATTGTCCCATGATGCAAGAAACCCATGATAGCACTCCATTCTTCAGCTGCAGGGAGTCCAAAGCTTCATGTCTCTTTTGAAGGGAGGAACTTCACTAGAAACTGTTTGTTTAGCCATGAAGCAACTACCTACAGCAAAGCTGAAGGTGCACCACTTGGTAAAAAAATACTTAGCAATATATAGAGGGCTTCTGAAAAATCAGCATGATTCCATGAATCAACAGACACTTTCCCAGAAAGCATTCTATCAAAAAAAAAAAAAAAAAAAAAACAGTTTGACTTTCAGAATTAAATAACAATATAGTTTTATAGATGTATTCAGACCACAAAACCTTGTGAATTAGCATACCAGCTTTACATCTGTACATTTTCAGTTTCCTGTCGCTATTGTTCTTACACTGTCAACATGCCACTTACCTTAAAATAACCACCAGTACTAAAAATAACTTCATTTTAAATGTGTAATGCTATATTTGACACTCATTCGTCGATTAATAATCTGGTTTTAGCACATGAGTTTATGCCTCCTCAAGCCTCTTCTAATCTCTACAAATTTTTCTTTATTTAAAGTGAACTATGGCAAAAAAAACCCACAACCCCCTTTTACTAGTTTAACACTAATATCTAGGCTGCAGACAATCCCAAATAGATGCTTCCTTGAGTAACTGAGCTGTTTAATGCCAATGAGTTTAAGGCACAACGAAAGCACAACACCCTGTGTTATACATCCGGATACTACTGTCATGAACAGGGAAGCAATTCTAAGTATAGCTGCCAAATTCCTCTTTTTTTCCAGCAGGAACTCCTAACTGGAAATACAGTTTCTTCCTTTTCTGCATTGATACAGCACTCCCAAAGGCAGACACAGCAATCTGTTATGCCCAGATATCATTCAAGGTCCTCTCCAACAGCAAAATTTCCTTTGTTTTTGATGGGAGAAGGAAGGCTGGGTTCCCACTGAATTCTCAGTTCAGCTTCCCTTTTAAGTACCTTTCCATCCCAGGACATCCACAGCTATTCACAGCATCCTATCTCCCCACTTTCCTATTCTCAGCTCAAGTGTATTTCTGCACACCCCACTCCATTTCTGCATACCCCACTTAGATGCAAATCTGGGAGCACTCCAGAACTTCATGTTAACTCAGACACACATGAAGAATTAACCATCTGTGTTACTCCATCTGTTGCCTACTGTACTTTAGACTAGTCCAGAACAGCTTATCACATCTCACTTTCTTGTGACCTTAACTCAGAATGTTAGGCTTTTTTGTTACAAAAAACAATACAACAGACTAAAATCATATGGTTTTCTGGGTTAGTAACAGCTGTTTCAGACAATGTTGCAAACAGATTTTCTTTGGCAGGTTACTGGTTGGCAAATCCGGTTTGTTAAATTGTTTGTAGTCTGCAAGAACCAAATAAAAAGGAAGTTTCACACTCGACAAATAAAGAAACATAAAAGTAATTGCATTTCAAAAAAACTCTTCTGTTTTAATTATTTCTTTAAACAGAGATGGAGACAATAAACCTACTGCACTGCATATTTAAAAGCACCTTAAAAGCATAAACTCTTAAGAATTAAAACAATATCTTCTGAAATATGTTTCTCAAACTTCCTTCTAAATGACAAGCAACCAAGGCCAAAATGTCAATCATAAATCATTAGAAAACAAAATTACTGTTACATTTTTATTTCATTAACATTTCTGTCAGTGATACCACTTAGGACTGTGGCATCTTGGCTTTCATTTGTGTTGTGGATAATAAAAGGCTCATGTATTTTTGTAAAAGTTATTCTCAGTAGAATCAAATCTGATCCAAGAACATAAGAATGTCAAAAGTTGGCATTTGGTCTTAAGGAAAATAAATTTCAAAAAGAGACTGTGTAAATAATTTCTGTATTCTGCACCTGTTTTTCTTAGCTTGTTTTTATCACAATATTTCTAAAAATAACACCTCACATCTCTTCCAAATGCTCCCATGTACAGCTGTGTTTGAGTCAATTTAGAGGCTTCAGTGGATCTTTGATAATGTTACCTCACAAAACAGGAACCTGAAACAAAGAGTGGATGGAAATCATTTATACACTGCCCAATCTTATGTCAAAACTGAAAGTAAATTAATGACTACAGACTTCTTATGGAGTATAAAAAAGTACTGGGAAATTATGAATTTTACAAAACTGTATAAGAAGCCTGTAAAGATCAGTATGGCAAAGGCATGACTTGTGATTTGGGAACAGGAACTCAGGTTCCATCTGCTACAGGCTTCTTGATGATTGCATTAAGTAACTTTTCACTTCTCTTTTATACCTTCATTTCAGAGTTAAAAATAGCAAAACCACTTTTCTATTCATAGAACAGGGAAAAGATAAATTCAGTTATTTTGATGATTCATTCAGATACAAAAGCCATGGGAGACATTCTAATATCCAAAATGTAAGACACGCAGACGTTATTGGCAGAAGCTTCAAATAATTTTTATGCAACATAAATATATATTGCAGTCTATCAAACGTTTAGAAGGGAACCATCTATTTTTTTAAAGAGTATTCACATCAGATGAGAAGTGAATAGACTGCATGGCATGATGGCTTTAACACAGCATTAAATAGTATCTTATCCTATTAAATGTTTTTCATATATCTTCCTAAATAATTTAAGAAAATTGTTTTAAACTTCTGTGTTCTGGAAATCAGTTCAATGCCTTTACATATGACAACAGCTTCTTAATTTACTACGCAGCCTACCCCTGTGGGAGCATTGCTTTACTTTACACAAGGGAGAAAGTATAACTGTAATCATAGACTTTCAAGAGTACCATACACAGTTTATTTCTAAATATAGAACCTTTCTGTTCGTGTTTAAAAAAAATTTACACAAAATAGACAATTTTCACCTGAACTGCTTAGATGAAGAGCACAATTTTAGCTGCAGGACCTCCAGAAAGAATATTTTGAGACTATTTAGACCAATACCTGCAAAGTTGTTCAAATCTCAACAGAAATTCAAAGTTGTAACAAGGACAGAAAATCTAACATAGGTAATACGTGAAACAAAGCTCAGATAGACAGAATCTCATCGTTCTAATCCAAAGCAAAGCATCAAATCAAGTGCCTGATTTAGGGATGCTCCCAATAGTACAGTAATTTCACGATTATAAGCCGTACCATTTTGACTAAAATTTTGGTCCGAACCCGGAAGTGCGGCTTATAATCAGGTGCAGTTTATATATGGACAAATAACAAAAAGTTGCTGTTTTAGTTTGGAGGACAGGCGTCTGCTGAGAAAGGCAGGAGCTTCTCTTTGAAATGAAGAATATAAACCCCTCCCTCCAAATTATTATAATTTTGAAATCAAGGGCCTTTCAGGCAAAGATATGGGAATTAGGAATAACAGTTCTTTACTAGGGAAATTAAAATAGAAATACAGTACTACAAAGAAACAAACTCCAAACCCTGACAAAGTCAGAGTACAGCCTGACACCCTGTCAGGCAGGGTGTTGGTAGCAGTCCCATTAAATGGTGGCTGCATCCTCCTGCAGTAACAGATGTGATTCAGTTGGAGCAGTGCTCCTGTAGAAGGTGCAGTTTCCCTCTAATGGTCCAGTGGTAATGTGGAGAAATCCAGTTTTCCTCTGGAGTCCAGTGGAGAAAGGGGCTCCCTTAGCGTCCCAAAACCTCTGGGTTTCTTTGGTAAGAAATGTTGGGCTCTTCCCCCTGGCTGGAGCATCTTCCAATGGGATGCAGTAATTTTATCAGTCACACAGTAGGACTCAATGGGCCATTAGCAGAAAATGACTCAATGGAGGAAGGACTGGTTGTGAAAAGATAAAGAACAATGCCCTGCCTGGTTTCAATGGATGGCCCATTAGCAGAATATCTCCTGCAGAGATAAGGATCACTGCCCCCACCCTCAACAGATGGTGATAGAATAGACACCTTTTATCACACTCTGTATTGTAACATGCGGCTTATAATCAGGTACGGCTTATAATTGTGAAATTACTGTACTTACATCTTAAAAAATAGTGTAATCACTTAACCTGCAATACAGTCATCTGAATTTGCAGGGGTTTTACTATGAAATATTTGTATTTTTATATGTTGTTATAATGATTTTGAAAGTGTATTTTGGCACAGAAGTACCTTCACCAACAACCTCAGTAAAGCAAGTATTTATGTCTAACTGTCCTAAAGAAATAATTGGTTGTTTGTCAAGTCCTCCAACTATCAGTCTTGATGTTTTTCTGACTAGCTGGACAGCCCAGCTTTTTACCTGAATATTATAAAAGCTAGAGAATTTATGCATTGTATTAGGTCACCATGGACCCAACATTAGCTTGAACTCTCTACAAGAGGGACTGAGAATGTGGGGGAAACAGCCCTGCAAACACACCCATGTCAATGAAGAAGCAGACGAAAGAGGTGCCCCGGGCACTGGAGCAGAGATTTCCTGGCAGCTCCTGGTGCAGACCATGGTGGTGCAGCTGTGCCCCTGCAGCCCATTGGGATCCCAGGGGGCACAGAGATCCACCTGCAGCCCATGGAGGACCCTGCACCTAAGCAGGTGGATGTCATGCAATCCAGTGAGAAGCCCACATTGGTGCAGGCTCCAGGCAGAACCTATGGCCTCATGGAGAGAGAAGCCCATGCTGGAGTAGGTTTGCTGGCAAACTCTGTGAGCCCATGGGAGACCTATGCTGGAGCAGTCTCTTCCTAAAGGACTGTCTCCTGTGCAAGCCACCCAAGCTGGAGCAGTTCTGAAGAACTCTGTAAATCTCACATCAAGCTAACACTGCACAATGCACACACCAGCATAGTCAGTATTGCCAATAAGGCTTCACACATAAGCAAAGCAAGATGTTTCCTGGCAAGTAATCCTAAGAAAAAGTCCCTTTGGCTCTCAAACCGTTCATTAAACAGCTCATTATGCCACCCATCTTTCCCAATATCCACAGGCTTGGATTCCTTGCTCTCATAAAAATCTTAACAAAACAGAACAAAAAACCCAGAAGGCATACAGGAAAAGGCAGATTAGAGCGTGGCCATCAAATACCTTAGTTCACTTTTCAGTTTTGCAAATGCACATTCCATTCTAATTCCTCAACTAAGCTGCAGCACCTTTCTCCCACCATGTGTCCTCACCAAAAGGCTACAGAAGCATAATTTTGTCACTACAAAGGAAATACTTTTGAAACCATTCAAAAATTTCACCTTGAGATTCCTTCCCAGGAAAAGACATGCCAATGGTGTTGATAGAACTGGAAAGCTCAGCTTTAATATACTAACAGTTAAACTTTCCGTACAGCACTCCAGCTTGTGGCCAGGAAAGAAAAGCATCCTTTGATAACAATGCAGACTTCCTCAATACAGTAGCTCTGAATTTCCAACTACCAGCATTAACCAGGTCAGCTATTCATCAGAAGCACACGGAAAGTAAATTAGACATGTCAAGGTGAAAAGTTTCATGCTCCTTGTCTGCCTCAAAGCACTAATGGGTACCCTGTTTCTGTATTTCTAAGGCATGACCAGGTTTCTGGGAAGGTGTTTCTTGTATCTGTGAAAGCCATCTCACATTTTCAGGACTACCTACTTACTAAGAGTGGAAGAACTCCAAAGCAGCATCCACTGATGAACTGAAGTTTTCTGCCAGTCCCCTGCTGCTCTGGTTCTGAGTGTACAAGCCTTGCAGCAGCCCAGTTAAAATCAGCACTGAAGAGAATAATTTCTGGCAACTTTTCAGCTCTGTTGGCTTTTTACCCACTCTAGATTCTTCCTCTATCAGCCAACATATGCTACATTAATGTCTTCAGCATATATTGAAATTTTTAAAAGGTAAAGTCTCATTTAAAGTGCAAAGTCAACCCTAATTTGGATCTTGCTAAGGACATGTACTAGTTTAAAACACATACATTCTGCTCAGACCAGCATTTTTCCTAAGATAAAATATACTGAAAAGAACCAAATTTAAACTTACTTGAGCACAGGATTGCTCAAGTTCAACTATACGGTTTTGAAACGCTGTTTTGTATTAATCTGTACAAGTTGTCTACAAGTCCAGACATTGGGACTTTAGACTTCTGTGATTTCATTTTCATTTTTTTAATTTGAGCCTAAAAAGCAAAAAATAATAGAGGTCAGATTTAGTTTTACTGAAGTTGTTTTGAAAAAAAATAATGGGACATGGGATAATGATTTTAAACCACAAAAGGGTAGATTTAGATTAGAAATAAAGACGGTATTTTTTACAATGAGGGTGATGAGACACTGCCACAGGTTTCCCAAAGGAGCTGTGGATGTCCTTGGGTAGGTGCTCAAGGTCAGGTTGGATGGGACCCTGAGCAAACTGCTCTAGTGAGAGGTGTACCTGCTTTTTGCAGGGGGGTTGGAACTAGGGGATCTTTAGAAGGTCCCTTCAAATTGAAACCAAATCATTCTGTGGCTCTACAATTCTCCTGGTTCAAGAACAACTACAATAATTTCATTACTATAAGGCGCACCAGATTAAAAGGCGCACTTCTGGGTTTCCGTCAAAAATTTCCATCAAAATTTCCATCAAACAGGTACACCTTATAGTCGAGAAATTACTGTAACTTGACACATAACCATGGAAGGTACAGACTACATACATAGAGATGAAGAGATCAATCAGAGTGAGAAAGGAAACGTAAAATGATTGCATTTGAAAACCCATTCTAAATGTCCTCAAGAAATCTTTTGTAAAATATTTCTGGATTCACTGGTTGTTTCAAAGACTGAGGAAAAGTCCAAAGTTGATGTTTTCCTTTTAAAAGCATTGACAAACTTTCTTCAAAAACAAGTAGAAAGTTGAGGTACTTTTCAAGATTCCATAGAATAAAACATTAATGCAAAAAACATAAGAATGTTTACCATTAGCTGACCAATCTGTAAAATATCATATAAAAACCAAGCAACTCAAGGAGGAGTGATTAAACTTCTTTTCATACTACATTTTTATCAAAACACAAGGTTTATTCACATTTGGACCACGGAGTATGGACTGGACACGACCACCTTTCTTTCATACTCCAGACTGTCACATGAAATGCTTCAAGCATTGTACATTCACCAATATTAATGCTGAATAAATTAATGATGAATTATGAATGAAATAGGATGTGGCAATGTGGTGAAGTTTTCATGTTGTAGACCAGGCATAGTTATAGACCAGGTCTATGAAAAAGGCATAACAACCTTCCAGAACAATTCACATAGACCCCAGCTAGACAGGGACCAATTCTGTGTTGTGAGCCCTTTCTTGACATGGGAAGGGCTTTTACATTCTTTCAGGGGTTCTTTCCCATTGCATGAATTTTGATACAAAGACACTAGCACAAGATGGGCACAAAACCTTCACAGATTTTGGGTGCCAAAAAGAGAGCCATCACAGTGACTGATGTCTCAGAAGAAATCAAGCCCCTAAGAAGTACAGCAATTGAGTACTGATCCACAAAAGGGAAAAACAAAGAAGAAACAAGCATTTCTAGTTAATCATAAAATCTGGTCCAGAACAACACTAGAAATTAACTGGGGCCTCTTTGCATATGCTATTTTTCAAAACTTGAAAATCTCAAAACTTTTTTCGCATCCACTAGCAGCCCTGATATACCAAACCTTCATTCCCAAACTCGCACCTAGCAAGGCAGCTATGACAAAGTGAAGCTTAAACTTTACTATCAACAACCCCAAGCAAGAGCAGACAACTGAAAAAGCCTATTGAGAGTCCACACACTGATGCAATCAAAATCATGTTGAACTGTGATAATTTCTGTGGTCAGCACTATCAAGGTAAAATCAATTAAGACATTCTATATATATATATATACACACTATGAGCTTGAAGTCCTTTCAAACTCAATTATGCTACCAGTATCTCCCTTTTCAAATATTTGTCTGACATTGCCCTTTATTCATATTATTCTGAGGAAAAATCTCTTTTAGTTAATATTTATCCTGGCTAAAAATAAATGAGCACTTAATTCTCAGCTGTTTCAAGCTCTAATTAAAACCAGTTCCACAGCCAGACACAGACACTATGCTAAGAAGAAACAGCCTCAAGTAACACAATGTTCATTGTTAAAGAAAGTGGTTCATAAGCAATTATATCTTGTCAGCTCTAACAGCTAATCTAACCTCTTCAATGACACCCAGTTATTTTCACACTCAACATCCTGCCACGAAACAGTAATTATGGCCTGTACTTGCTATCTCTGCTGACACTGACTTGCAGACTACAGAGACATAGGCAAATGAGCTTATAACCTTAACATAACCAAAGGACACTAAAGAGGTTATTCTTCACAACATGACATTTATTCCTGAAATTGTTTGGCCATTAAACAATGATCATTTCATCATTTAATCTAATTCTAACCAAGACTCTGTTTCAAATGGAAAGCTTTTCCACTAGATTTTTTTTCCTATTTGATGCAAGTCATTAAAACAAAATTAATGCATGATCAAAAACAGCAGTGAAGAAAAAAAAAAAAACCAAAAAACCCTGTAGATCTTACTTTGCTCCAGGGAGATTAAGCTTTCTCATGCTGGAGAAGGGGGAGAAGGGAAAATTAAAGCTGAGAATTCAGTGGCGGCAGAAGACTCCAAATCCCTTCACTCACCTTCCCAAAAACAAATGGCAAAAGACATCAGTTCTTAACGTTTGCACTGTGACACAATTCATGATAGAACATCAGTAATAACCTTGAGAAGTCAGGGAAATACCCTTCAGGAAGATCAAGGAGAAAAACATCATCCTTGTTAACAAGAGGGGTAAAGAGTCAAAGAATAATGGTCAAATTATTTTTCTTAGTAAAATACAGAAAAATACAAGACCCATGGGTACAGAAAAGTGACATGTTCTAAAACATTTTGACAGTCCCTCATGACATGCTCATCACAAGACAAGAAGTTAGGCTTGCATGGTTGTAAAAGTGGCTGGGAAACTTTCCTTGGGAAAAATATAAATAGAAACATGACTTTTTAAAAAGCAATATGGGCTACTTAGAGAGTCTTAGAATTTGAAGGTCTTAACTGAAAAATGGGTTCTCTTAATAGCCAGTATCAGCAGGTATCTGTACAGATTTTTCAATTAAATATTGAAATGCCAACAGTACATACAAGCAAAATACACTATGGGATGTATCATTCTAGAGATTTGCCTGAGAATACAAGGTAAAAGCTGTGCCTGCAGAGACTGCAAAAGATTTTAAGGATTTTAAGCACTAAAAGAAGGAACTGAAGAGCTACTATGTGCAGTCAACTGTTAAGAGCCAGAGACTTATTATTTTACATTAACAAAATTTGGTATCTCACCTGTGATTTAAATTCTTTTCCTTGGAGTCTTCTTCTATTGGCAGATGACAGGCAAAGCCACAATACAGCAGATTTTTAAATGAATGATATTTCAAGCAGTTACTCAATTTAGAGTTAGAAGTAGTACAACTTTGCACTTAATGCCTGATCCTGCAATTTTGCCGGAGTAGGGTGAAACTAGTTTCACATATGTATGTCATGTATAACCAATTTAACACATGTGACTGAGATCTAAAGAAGTCTAAAGCCTGTACCATGGATCATGTTAAGTACCAAAAGAATTTTCTGGTCTCATGAAGCAGATCTTCCTGACCTCTTTGGTCAGAAAAGCAAATATTTTTCTTCTAAAAGACCTGGGAAATTTGAATAAAGTCTACCCAATAGATTACAGCTACTTAAATTTTGCTGATTAAGCCATCTGTATGAAGGGGTCAAGTGCTTAAGGAAAGGAAGAAAATGTACAATATTGCTAAACAAAATTAAGCTTTAAGATATTGCCCTAATCCCAAACATATTTCATTAATACACCTTTTTTTTTTGTGGTTCAGTGATGCTATCAAAGGTTTAGTTACAAAGGACTAGTTCTCTTATTCTCCACAAATTTTAAAACTTTTCTAGTCCGGCTTTCATTTTCTGTTCTCATACCCACACTCTGTAGTTTGTCAATTATCCTTCTCTGCCAAAATTTCTAGTGAAAGAAAGTTCTAACTCAGCCAAGAGAACTGAAAGACTTTGAATGCTTCACAAGTCATTATATGAAAACCATTACAGGGAGACATTACATGCTCTCTCACTTTCTTTTATAATGGACAAATCTTCCAATGTGCAGTTAGGGTGCCATAGACAAGGGCATACATAAAGAATCAAATTCTACTTAAATCAGATTAAAATTTATTTATCCTCTCCATAAAATGGAAAAAATAGATAAATAAAAAAACACCAAAGAAGGAAATTCACCCAGGAAGTAAAGAGACATGAAGATAATGGTTCCCCCCGCCCCTGTAGCTTCAGCCAATGAATGGAGCAATTCTTATTTTACAATAAGTAACCAAATTGCAAGAGGTTTATAAACAAATTTAGTCAAGTCAAACAATAAATGGTAGTCTATTAATTTTAGTTTTATAAATGGCAGCTAGGTTTGGATACCCACGTGCAGCTTGGACAACTGTCTCACAAAAAAATTCCTCAGAGTGCAATGTCCCAAGCACAGACATTTCACTGGGATACCAGAAAGTGATTAAATCAAAGCATGATTTCAAGTATTTTTTATCTTTTCTCTTCCACAGAATTTTTCTCTTGCTAAGAAAAAAGACTTATTTTCTAAGAATTAACTAAATAGAGAGAAGAGAAAGATCAATTCTGCAATACAGTGCACACTCTGGAAAATCCTGATTACCAGCCCCATTCTCAATGAAACAGAGTGAGGAGGTCATGAGTTTATAAAAGGAAGCTGCTCATCCCTATTAGGAGAAGACTGCATAAAAACAGGTAATGTCTTCCTTGCAGAATAAACAGAAGATAAAAAGTCTGTTTAAGGAAGACTTTGTTAGATGTATTTTCCCTTCACTCCTAGAGCTCTCTAGGAACTTAGCAACAATAAAAAACCACTAAAACATGTGAGTAAGAGAGAGCTAAGCTATAAATAGACTTTTTTCCTACTAAAATGATTACTAGAATTTCTTGGTAAAGCCCTTTAGCTGAAAGAAGCCTGAGAGAAAGTTTGATACAATTCCCTTGCAGCCCGCAAAATATCCACTTCTAGCCAGACTTAATACAACACCAAAACCAAATAGAGAAGCTATCTCCTGAAATAAGACAGGCCAGTAGAGATATTTAATTATACTCTGTAGCACTTTACTATTTACACAAAACAATTTTAAAAAATCTACTCCCACTTTTCTTACAGAAAATTAAAAGCCCTGATTATACAATCAGCAGTAGCA
The DNA here is from genome assembly GCF_009819885.2 of Catharus ustulatus. NCBI lineage: Eukaryota > Metazoa > Chordata > Aves > Passeriformes > Turdidae > Catharus > Catharus ustulatus. The sequence continues at coordinate 61,563,315 of NC_046222.1, forward strand.
ACACAAATGTTACTATTTGGACCATGAGAAGCATTGTACAATTATAAGGGAGAGAGAAGCAAAGAAACAAGTATTTATACTGGATCTACCTTTATTTCAAAAATATTGTCACATTACATTCACTGAACAATTTTTTAAGTTACAAAGTCAAGCACTGAGAAACTAACTAAACCAGAATAGTTTGGCTAAGCAGTTGTTATTTAGCTTTGTAAATGACAAAAATATTTTTACAGAACTGCAATTACAAAATGATACACTACTGCTTTCCACTGAAGCCTCAACTCCAGGCAGGTGAGACAGTGAGAAGCATATAAGCTGCTCAAAGAGCAAGAAAATCATGTATTTCTTTTCATCCTGATCATTTTGGGATGCTACACTACCCAGTCTTCCTGTTGGCTTCAGAACTGTTAATTTCCTTTTAAGAAGACATTTTCCATCATCACATCTATTCAAGCATCAGTGCATGTTATCTTCTTATCTGCCCTGTTGAATAAGAACATAATTTTCCCCTTGTATAAATAAGGCCAGTGAATCACTGATGGAACTGGGGACAGAACTTCAGAACTTGTCTCCAGTCACAATTTTACAGACTGCTCATTCCTGTAATCCACAGATGGACTTATCATTTAATGTTCCCAGATACCTGAGGAGTAATTGTAAAAGTCCAATTTTGCCATAAATAACATGCAAAAGGCAGATAACTTGCAATTTTAGCGGCCATCCACGCTAAAGCTGTTTTAGTTAATCCTTTAAAGAGGAAGCAAGGCTCATATACAGCCTCCTTTGTATATCACTCATCTAATTCATATGATCAGTTTTCCTATCCTTGTAATCTCTGGCATCCCTACACACATGGTGAGACATGGCACTTTCAAACTACAGCCCCAGCATCCTGCCTTCACTCTTACAAACTTTTTGAGTCCTGTCCCTCTGTTAACCACATATTGTAAAGTAAAATAAATAAAAAGCCCTGCCCTTCTTGGAGAAGTGATACTTTCTTTTTCCAGGTGATACCATTTCCTCTGTGCTTCCCAGTAAAACACTGTACACTGCTGACAGAAGGTGTGGGATCAGATTTTGATAGGAATATTTGTGCTCAGGCAGTATTTTCACAAGCTGCTAAAATTCTGAAGACAACAAAAGCAACAAGAGAAAAAGAGTATTTGTTTTCAATCTTTTGTAACTTAGCTAAAAAAAACCACTCTAGGATTTCAAGCAACAAAAAAAAAGCCCTTCTTTGGCTTTATCACTGCTGATTTCCAAAGGTCTGAAGTAAACAATAGACTTAATAGAGGTACAAAAATATTTTTTAAATTAAAAATGGTAGACAACCTAGACAAGAATAAAAGTACATCAACTGCAGGCTCTTGATGCCCTTAGAAATAATTAAAAGTGTAGTTCATCAGACAGCAGCAGTCTGAATTCAAGCAGCAGCCATGGGCCAGATAATGTACAAATGCCAAATTCAGCTCAGTGAAATGATACTTCCACATCTGTACAATGTTGACTCATTTCTTCCTTTCCCATCTCCTACTGTTCCTGGTCTACCAAGTACGTGCAATTAAAATGAAGTTGTCGGAGGCTGCAGCATTTCTTGCCTATAGCTCATTTTTCCCCCCACCCAAAGATAAGGCAGAGAAAGCAGAGGGAACCAGCTACAACAGACAGACAGTCTCTGAATTGGTAGCTACTAAAAGTGCACCCGCTGCCACTGAGAGCTAGCAAAATTTTGATCCCAAGTGTTGAACTACAAAGAAAACTGCACAAAGACATCTCCATGGAGGTTTCTATGGAAAATATTCTACAATGCAGCTTCAAACAGCTTGGCAGGGGGAGCAGAGGGAGGGAGAGGGGGAAGGCAGGGAGGTGTCATGCAAAGTCTCCAAACTTTACATAACATGTGACTCTGAAATCTCCTTGTTCTTGTGCCCAAAACATTAAACACGGTGAGAAAGCAACACTCTTTCACCAGAAAATGTGGACTACAGAAGATGATAATTAATTGTTTAAAAAATGCATATGACTGTCTTTTCAGTAAACATGTCAAATCATCCTCTTAGCATTACAAGACACCACACAGAGCCATCTTTCTTCAAAACTTTCATTATTTAAATGTTTTTAACAGGTTTGATTTGGTTCTGAATTGGAGGGAATTCACTGCTCTGAAATGTCAATATACCCCTAGACTGTCCTAAAAAAGACAGCATTGTTGCTAATGACTCAAGAGGGATTTGTGTTCCTCTGCACATCTAGCCATATCATGGGACAGGGACAAAATGCACATCTTTAGCCTAGAAACTCCTCTTGAAATTCAAGCTCTTTCCCTCCAATATCTGATTAGCTACTAGAATTAAACTTATTTTGCTAAGCGCAGACAGAAGGCAGTCTCTGATCCAGCTATGATTTGGTGTATTAAAGTCTTTGAGAAGTGTGATCAAGGTCTCAGCTGTCCCTAAAAATAAATTTGGGATGTTGAATATCCAATTGAATAGGACAAGGTAGAATGGCTTTAAACAGAAAGAGAATAAATTGAGATTAGATATGAGGATGATATTCTTTACTGGGAGGGTGGTGAGGCACTGGCACAGGTTGCTCAGAGAAGCTGTGGATGCCCCATTTCTAGAAGCATTGAAGGCCAGGTTGGATGGGGCTTTGAGTAACCTGGTCTAGTGAAATGTGTCCCTGCCCACGGTAGGGGGGTTGGAAGAAGATCTTTAAGGTCCCTTTGAACACACACCATTCTGTGATTCCATACAACAGGAATTGGAGAGCACAGAAGTGACACAGCTGGACACAGACACAATGTGGATGTGGAGAAATGCTATATAGCTGTTCCCCCTCTGGCAATCAGTGTTTCATATGTAATGATAGGGACAATAAAAGGGGACTAATATGTCCATTATCCCTCTCATAAATATTCCCCAGCAGTAGTACGGGAAAGAAAATCCATCAAATGCTATGCAAGAGGAAATCACCTCCCATTCTTCACATCAAGCACAGAAATAATTCAGTCAGTAGAATATTTAGTCACAAAACAGACACAGGCTCTTTCTCTAGACTAATACACCCAAGAAAAAAAAGTAGCTGATGTTTAACTGTGCTTTCAACATGTACTGAAGAGTACAGCTGAATCCTCTTTTGGAAGGATGGGATGAACTCTACTAACATGACAAAGATGGAAAATGTTATTTTACCCTCAGTCATCACTTCATTAGACTTCTCCTTATATGTAAGGAGAAGTAAGATGTAAAACTTTTTCCTCTAATGGGTTTTATTTTGTGAGTCATTAGGCTGCTTCTTTTGCAACTCAGAATCCTACCTGTGATTGTACCATTGGCCTGACTTGAAGCAATATGATAAAGATCATAGACTGGAGTGTCTAGACCATTTAGCTCCAATCCCACTGCTGTGGGCAGGGACACCTTCCACTAGATCAGGTTGCACCAAATCCCATTCTATATGGCCTTGAATACTTACAGCAACGGGGCATCCACAACTTTTCTGGGCAACCTGCACTAGTGCTTCACCACCCACATTTCTTTCTGCCTTCTTACCATTTAAAACCATCGCGTCTTGTCCTGTCACTCTCTGCCTCTATAAAAAGTCCCTCTCTCTTCATTTTATAAGCCCCTTTAAGGCACTGTAAGGCTGCAATAAAGTCTCCCTAGAACCTTCTCCATGCAGAAAAACCCCAGCTCTCACAGCCTGCTCTGCTGTAGGGAAAGTTTTCCATCTTCGTGGCCCTCCTCTGGACCCACTAGATGAGGTGCACAACTTTCTGCTGAGCACCCCAGAGCTGGATGCAGCTCTCCAGCTAGGGTCTCACCAGGGCAGAGGAGAGGGAGAATCACCTCTCTCAACCTGCTGGCCACACTACTTTTGATGCAGTCCAGGATGTGCTTGGCCTCTGGGCTACAAGTGCACACTCTTGGCTCATGTCCAGCTTTTCACCCCCAAGAATCTCCAAGTCCTTCTCTGCAGACCCACTCCCAGTGACTTCTCCTCCCAGTCTGCACTCCTATCTGGGATTGCATCGACAGAGGTGCACGACCTTGCACTTGCACTGTGTGGACAAAGCAACTCTTTTGTTCTCCTTGCAAAAGCTGATGCAAGTAGGAGGCAGCACTGGGGGATCTGTCCCAACCACTCCCCCTAGTCTGCCTGGGTAGACATTGGAGGAAAGGTTAGAAAACCCTTTTTTGAGATATATATATATATATAGGTATATTTATCTAATAGAAGTATTTAATGTGCTTTATCCTGAAGTGTCTAAACCAGACCAGACATCATCCTAATGGTGCCCATTTCTCTCTGCTTATTATAAAATGGAAGTGACTGGCTTGATATTAGGAAAGATGAATATTAGCTGTGACTGTCATTTTTGGTGGTCTAGACTCATTTCTGCTTTGCCTTTTTTATTCTGTTTGCTTTTCTTTGCCAATTCTGTCTCTGAGTTACAAACCCCAATATTTCATACTCATGCTTACCAAATACCAGTTGGAGTCTGCATGAAAAATACTGTATCTTAGTTAAATAAAATAAAGCAAGCAATCAATAAACAACCAAACACAAGCCACCCTCATCACCACCCCAACCCAACTCACAAACACAAAAGCTAATTATAAATGTAACATTTAGATTGAGAGGTTAGGTTACAGTAAACTTCAAGATTTATTTTGATCAAGGCAAATGAAAGTGAATCCTGACAGTGAAAATCCAAGCAGATGACTTGTTTTTGCAGAATTCTGTCTGCATACAAATTGCCAGAGAGGTTGATGATGCACCCAATGCAGGGATTAGAGTCACTGCAAAACAGTGATAAATAAATAAAATTATCTAGGCTTTATTTATTACTACTCACTGTAGGTAGTCATCATTATATTTCCAACTCCTGAGATTTTTGCATGTACATTATACATGTTCATTTCTCCTTTGCTCATAGATTGCCTGGCTACTTCCTCCCTTTCAAGATGAAAAGGGAAAATGGTCCATAGGGAAGATCAGATTCAAACCACTTATTTCTTACATTCTTCCTTTTTAATAAAGTGTATTAAGACTGGGATTGCAGCAACTGAAAAAATTATTTGTAGGTCAGGCCTCAGCAGATTGCTAACAACAACTGTACATGGCTTTAATCTGAGGTCTCTACACTTTCAGAAGTGAGTGACTGTATCAATCCCACATTTCATGGTTAAAGAAAACGAAAACAGGAAGGGGATAATATAATGGTCATCCACAAAAATACATACACAGAATTAACAGAACTACATTAGACCTCCCTGAAGAAAAAAATATTTTATGTTGTTTTATACATGCTTGAGTGATTAACTCCAATTGTCTTGGTTTGAAAGACAGGCGCTTGCTAAGGAAGGCAGGAGCCTCCCTTGAAATGGAAAATGTAAACCACTTCCCTCCAAAGTATTGTAATTTTGAAGTTAAGGGGCTCTCAGTCAAAGATATGAGAATAGGAATAACAGTTCTTTTCTAATATTTATTTTAAAAAACAATACAAAACAAAAAACCCCACAAAAATAACCCACAAAAAAAAAAAAAACCAAAACACCAAACAAAAAAAACCCCACCAAAACAAAAAAACAAACAACAAAAGGAGAACTCCTAACCCCCCCCCAAAATTAGATCTGAATTATTTTTCAAGAAAAAAATACTGCTGTAAAAATCTCAATAACAATAATTCTGACGAGCTGGAAATCTAAGATTGACTTGGTCACTGGTTAAAAATACATTTTCTGATTTCTTGCACTTTCTCATCATCAGAAACATTACATGGACCATCAGCAAATGAGCTGATGGATTGACTATTTAAAGCAATGTGATTTTAAACTCTTTTCAAAATGCACCGTCATACGTCTAATAAAGTCAAGAATGTCAAGTGCTCCTTCTGTTGGGGGCAGACAACCTTTAATCTCATGCTTCAGATCACTGCAGGCAAGCTTAAGAAATCTGTCAACCTTCACACACCCTCACACACTCAGAAGGGAAGGTACCTCCAGCATATGAGAGCAATGAAGAGATGCACATAAAAAAATCCCAGTCCAGCTTATTTGGTAAAAGTTGCATCTAGCAGGATGTTTAAAAATCAACTGTTTGTTTCTTAAAGTAAACCACTGGAACATTAAAGCGGAGTTTTTAAAATAGCTTTTTCTAGCATTCAAGAATTTACATTTTTATGTCATTCTGTATTTACAAGCAGTTTTTCTACCAAAACATCAATTTGACATTAAAAAAAACATTGGGATCAAAGGAATGATGTGCAGACAGATCACTGAGAAGAAAATAATTTTTAAAATAAGTCTGTTTGAATATCCTAGGTATTTAAACTTGTATTTTTTTTCCTAGAAAAAAAAGCAACATGAATATTACATGGATGACTCCTCCAGATGCTACGAGTTATTAGGTGAAAGTATCTGTTCACATACAAATTTAACATTTTTAAAGGTTTGGGGTTTTTCCCGTCTAATAGTTATCAAAGTAGATTATGAGCAAAATAAAGGAGCAAAATCAAGGTAGAATATGAGTAGTATCATTCAGTACACTATGAGCACAATAAAATAGAGATGATAAAAATATACCAAACCAATTTTCTTTTCACAACACCCAGAATAAAATGCACCAGAATACACTAAATTTAAGATTAAATCTGAATCACACATCAGACCATGGTTTATATATCTTTTAACTCAGCATACAACTGGTTTTGAAAAGGATTGGGCTGGAGGTAAAAGTTTCAGATGGAAAGCAGGCACAATGATAAACTATGAAGATTAGTACGGACTGTGAGGAACATTGCACTAATGACCTCACAAAAATACTCCACCTAAAACTTGTTTCTAAAACATAAGTCTTAAAAATATTGGAGATAACCAGTCAAGTTGATACATGAAAAGGAAATTTCCATTTATCAGTCTGATGATCCTACTTAGCTGACTCCATCACTGGATCTCATATGGGCATTCACCAACTGATTGTTGAAGAAAAGTCATTTGCCCTCAGACCCACCTTAATGGTTGTAATAGTTTCTTACAAGAGACTGACAGGATCCCAGTTAATGCAGTAAGATCATTTAAAGCCATGATTCTGTTTACTCTCTCCCTTCCAGACTCAAAGGGAAAGTTAGCCTCAGTTCTCCTTTGTAACTAGCTATTCAGTCCCCAAAACAGATGGAAAATTGGTTGTTACTGAATAGTACCTAAGCAGATTCTTATGTGTAAGATATATATATATATATATATATATATATATATATATATATATATATATATATATATACACACACATCTACAAGGAAAATTCATTAACTAAGGGGACAGTTATACCTCTAATAACTCAGTCTTAACCACACACACACAATAAAAAGTCTAATTAAATTAAAGGCAAGACACTGGAAATAGATAATTAGAAAACAACCATGATCCAGAAGATGCTGTCAACTTTCAGCTGTAGTGACTCACAGAATACTGACAGAAAGCAGTCAACCCCATCCACCAATTACACATCTGTTTAAAAACTGTAATGAAGACATGGCCTTTCTAACCAACATTAATGTCCAAACAATTTTCTCCTCTTTGAGATAAAGCAGGGATGCCACTACATATCGATTGATCTCAAGGATTTTTTGGGGGGTGAAAAAGAAGAGTGGAGAAAACAGAACAAAAAAATCCTCACATGCTCCTCTGCTGGCAAAATATGTCAAAAACCCCTAACATCCTAAACTCCCTAAAAATCTCCATACATGCATGCCTAATGCACGCATTTAGCATGCACAGATATATACACACACATATATACGTATATGTGTACAGTCTGCATGTGTATAGAAGGCTCCATATATGTGTACAAAATAAAAAACTCTCAAAATACAAATATCTATAAAAACTAATGTGTTGGTATGGGCTGAGATAAAGTTAATGCTCTTCACAGTAACTGGGAAGGCTTTTTTGCAGAAAACAGTATTAACACAGGTATATTTTATTACAGTTGAGCAGCGCTGACACCGCATAAAGGCCTTTTCTGCTTCTCAGAATGAGTGAGCTGAGGGTGCACAAGAGCTGGGAGGGGACACAGCCTGGACAGCTGACCCCAAATGGTCAAAGGAATATTCCATAACATGTAACAAAATCACAGAAATATGCTGAGCTGGACAGACCCTCAAGGATCATCGAGTCTAGCTCCCAGTCCTGCACAAGACATTCCCAAGAGTCACACCATGCGCCTGAGAGCACTGTTCAAAAACTTCTTGAAGTCTGTCAGCCTTGGGGCCATGACCAGTTCCCTGGAGAGGCTGTTCCAGTGCCTGCCCTTCCTCCTCACAAGGGAGCTGTAACTGCAATGAGGGCTCCCCTCAGCCTCCTCCAGGCTGAACAGACCAAGGGACCTCAGCCATCTTTGTTGCCATTCTTTGGATGCTCTCTGCAGTGTCACACTCAGCACCAGTGGGGGGAGGGGAAGAAGGAGGAAGGGGGCAAAAATTTGGAATTATGGTGTTGAGTGACCATTACGTGTGATGGAACCCCACTTTCCTGGATGGCTGAAAATCTGCCTATCCACAGAAAGTGGTGAACAAATTCCTTGTTCTGTTTTGTTCATGTGCATGCTTTACCTATTAAATTGGTTTTGTCTCCAGCCATGAGTTTTCTCACATTTAACCTTCTTCTCTTCCCAATTCCACCGGAGAGGAGTGAGCGAGCAACTGCATGGTTCTCGGCTGTTGGCTGGGGTAAACCACGACAGTCACTGCAAAAAGCAGCCACTAATGAGCACTAGACTCTAACAGGCCAGCAAGTCCCATGGCAAACATAGAAGCCTGCCAATTAATAGCTAAACAGCAATAAAAGCTATAAATTCAACCTAGCACTCCCCTATCAAATGTGTTATCTTGAACTCTTCAAGCTCCACAATGGGCGCCAAAAAACACTCTATCCCAGCCAAAAGCAGCAAAGCTATGCTTATTTTGTATATCTTTCTGTATATGTGAATATGTATATAAATGCATTTACATATATGCACACATAGACAAAATCTCAGTCACATCTCTTGCTCAAAATTTGCATCCCAAGAATAAGGTAAATTTTGGCTGAAGAGAACCAGATAGTAAATTAATAAATACATACATACTTAAATAAAATGCAATTAATTTAATTTGGATTGTGGCCTGCATCGACGACAGAGTACATTAACCATTCTTATTTCTAGTCCTCTTCTTCACACTGCTGCTCAGTACTGACAAGCATGGAAATGAGGAGAGCTACTACACTGTATTCCTGTCTCCAAAGTCCCCAAAAGCACTAATTAATTCATAGCCATAGCTTAGAAATTTATGAAAGTGAATATCTGAAAGTTAATTGAAGCAAAGAAAAAACCCTACCCTTTTTTTTTACAGGGATTACTCATGGCCTCTTTACATCTCTAACTCAATTGCTTTATTATTTGATTCAACTCTTATTTTTTAAAGCTATCAAAACATACGAGAAAAAAGTAAAAAAAATTAAAACGCTTTCAAAACAAGGAAACCATCTTTAACTATTACTCACACCTCAAAACATTAATGTCACTCCTTGCCCCACACTTTTAAATTTAATTTTTCTTGACAACACAGGCTTTTTACTCCACATGTCAGGTGTTGACCCCCTACTTTTCATCATGAAGTACCCTCATCCACTACAGACAGTAAGTGAAGTAGATGAGTCAAAGAACAGTATAAATAAACCATTTTTTTTAAAAATGAAACCAAGCAGTAGATTTGGGTGCAGTACCAATTTATCTCCAATTCACTGGACCATCCCATCTGATATGCTTGAGTTGTGCTTCCATTCTGTGGGGAGATGGAAGGGTTATCACCACCATTTCACGGATGCAGAATTTCATGGAGCTGTGTAATGCACTAAAGGAAGTTGAACAGAGTCTGGGGGCTTCATCTGACTCTTACGCTGGGGTTTGCACTAACTGCACTGGGACTTTATTTACTGGAGTTGAATTAAAATTTCACAACAGAACTGGAAAAACATAACAATGGATTTGTTCTCATCAGCTTAACATCTGTTTTCTGAATTAACATGAGCTATAATTATTAAACCAGAGTATTCACAACAAATAGCAAGAGCTGCCTGTCTGCAGAGTGATCGACTATTTCCTACAAGTTACTGCTTTTTGCTTGCATTCATCACTTTTTTTCCTACAAATTGTAAACACTCAATTCTTTCTCAAGCAATTAATGTTTCATATTTTTATTGATCAGCACAGTCAACTGTCTCAGCTCTGTGCATCAAAATTTCATACACTGTAAAATGCCTCCGTGCAATATGAAGGTACAGTTACTTTATGTATAGTCCCATGCATGCAGTTGGTCTCCTTTGGATGAATAAGGAAACATTCATTGGTAAACTGATTAGGACAAGCTTTAAATTTAAAAAGAAAAAAAAAAAATCTCATAGGAAATAAAACATCCCAGTCCCCAAACTTCATCTACTCGATGTGTAACAGTCATCTAATCTGCTTTTTTTTCCTGAATTAGAAAATAAATTTTTTCTCTGTTTTATGACCCATACAAGCTGAAATTGCTCCCTTGAATAATAGGTCAATATCCTAATAAAATGTACAAATGAAAACGTCTTCAAAAGTAGTTTTGTGAAAAAACATGCAAAGATACTAAAACTGTTGACAAAAATTCCTCCCTTTGTACATACTGCATCCAGCTCTGGGCTCCCTGGTACAGGACAGACATCACTGTTGGCCCTTCCCTGAACTGAGAGCAGTTGCTCAGTACTGCTGCCCAGAGCAACCGTGGATGCCCCAACCCTGGAAGTGCTCAAGGCCAGCTGGATGGAGCTCTGACCAACCTAGTCTGGTGGACCTAGCAGGGGGGTAGGAACTGGATGATCTTTAATGTGCCTAATGCAACCCAAACCATTCTGTGCTTCTATGCTTCTTGCACCACAGAAACTGTTCATATTTGTAAAAGCAGAACTGAACCTAGTGATGAAGACACATTACACTATCAAGAAGCCCAGAATAAGGAGGCATGCTTATTAAACTGTGACTTAAATTAACAACAATCCAAGATACTGGAATCTACTCTATTGCCATGATTCTACCTTACTTTGATGGAAATTTTAACCTCATCCTTGCTCCAGTGATAGACCTGAATGACAGTTAAACCAGGCCTTTGTACAAATTTCAGCTCTTGGATTAAATGAAGCAGAAAGATTGGACTTTATTCTCCTTCCCACACAATTCATGCTCTACAAATAATTGGTCCTCACTTCCTGGTACACTGCAGGTCTGTTCCAACATGCTTGGTTATAGCAACCAACACTGGTAGCACAGATCATGCCTTTCCCTCTTACTCATTCCTTCTAATCTTCCGCCTTTTCAACAAAATGTATTTACTTTTTTGCTAATATCTTTTTCCCCAATGTCATTTCAAAACAGATTGTTGTTCCTTTATCTGACCTTTTTAATTAGACCTAATAACCCAATAAAATACTTAACACCAGTGGGCAGAAAATGCTCTACCTAGATGAAAACATTTGTTTGACAAAAGAAAAAAATTAAAATACAAAAAACAGAATTAAAGTATTTGTTCTGATGGTGCAGTTGAAAACCCACCATGAAATCTCTAATTTATTTCCCAAATTCCAATCACTCAACTGGAGATACTCTGTTTAAGTTCACCACTGGGTTGACATGACATGAAAACAATGGATATACAGACACACCCTAAGAGAACATCCCAGCTTTCTTCTCACTTGGTTCTGCTTCCCAATTTTTTCCCGATTATTTTTGAGCCAGATCGACTTCACCACACAGGTTGCACAAACCTCCCTCTTCCTTTCTCCATTTCCTTGCTAGTTTTAAACTAAGAGACTGGCGTAGCTCCCCTCCTCTGTTAAAAGGCTGTGTTTATCCCCAGTTTAACATAATTTTTTTTTGTAAAATAAATCTCCAGCATGCTCAACGGAAGTTTTCCACATGTTCTATTTGGATGAGTGTGTATTAGTTAGTGGGTCCTATTTTTAGCTGTTTTGCCTTACTTTACAGTTTATTTCCTTAAATAGCAATCTGGATATCGACATAGAGCATATGAAAATAAAACATATTCCCTGTTTCACATATATTCAGGGACACGGAGCTATATGTTTATATATAGAAATATCTGAACTCAGGAGTGAAATTTAGAATCATAAAGTCAAAATAAAAATTATTATTACAACTTGGAAATTTAATAGATTTTATTCATGGGAAATGAATCCTCTTAATTTCAGACATTTTTAATGATGGAGCTGCAGCAGCCAATATGGAATTTACTGGTAACCTTAATTATACTATAAGCTTTACTCTGAATCCCCTTAAAACTTGAGGCACTTCAACTGAGGTGGACAGGATCTCCCTCTGGAGGTCCTCAGAGGCATCTTCCTCTCTTGACAAGGTAGGAAACTTAAATTGGTTGCACAACAGGTTGGCTCCTGCATGCAAACTCTGCCTAAAGATGCTAACCCTGTCCTTCCCATTCTCCATCACCCATATACTGACCTGCATTCCACCCCTCTGTCAGCTATGGGGATTCAGCCTAGATGAACAAAATAATTGAGTTTAAAAAGAAAAAAAAATCTTAAGCTATTTTCGTCCCAGATCACGTCAAAGATCTCATTTACAGAGAAAACCATAAAACTGCACCATCATAACTAGGAGAAGCAAATGGCAACACAACATAAAATAAAATTTAAAGAAAACAAACCAAAAAAACATCAAAGAAAAGCACCATGGGAGGCATTAATTTGTGAGTCCCTTCCCACTCAGAATATTATATGATTCTATGATTCATCTCTGAATGCAGATACCAATAATTAATAGAATCAGCATGGCTTCATCATCCTGGTAGTTTGAGTGAAAAACATTGCAATGAAGACACAAAGGAAAAAGAACTTGCAAAACCTCGCGTGAAATCAGAGGAAAGTGCAATTCCTAATCGTTTTGCAAAACTCCGCCCAAACCACGGAAAAAATTGTCAGCCTTCTGATAAAATATGCTCTCCAGTGAAGCTGAGATGAGAAAAAAAGAGATGGAATTTTCAAACATGTTAGAAAGTCATGCAACTTTATTGCTTAACTACACTGGAGTAACTTCTTTAGCAAGGCAGATGTATCAAACACAGGACCAGGAGAAGCTCCATTGTACAATGGAACTTGATAGTTTTTATGGCTTTCATACAAGTTTGAATCGACCAAAATCTCCTGCAAACAATGCAATGCATTTACTTGTGCACTTTTTTTATGGATTCATTTCAGGTCTTCCCTTTGTTTCCTTATCCAGCATTTTTACTCTACATCCTGGCAAGTGGGTCTTCCATAACCACATAAGCATCACAGAGACAACCCATGTGCTTAATTTGCCTTTATCTTTGGGAAGTCTGCCTGTTCACCTATGTGATAGCACAAGATATAATAACATAAACCTTTCCCTTCTCCTGGGGGGATACTTCATTGATTCCAAATGAGCTTCCCATTTTTACAGTACTTCTTGTAGTACTTACATGGGAAACTTAGTCAAGACTGAGATGGGAAATTTTTTTCTTTGATTTAATTTTATGTTTAGTATTTTACAGTTTTTTACTAGAACTCTTTAATGAAATAAACAATTTAAAGAGGCTATTTTTGATGATGATGATATTCAGAGGACATGCCTGCTTCATAGCAATGCAGGCAGAATATGCATAATAATAGAAACATCAATAAACCAAACCTATTTAATTGTTTAATATTATACAATGGTAAGAGTTGACATTTAACAGTAACTTAGGTAAAAGAAGAATGCAGCTGTTCAACAGGCAACTTATCTTACTTCTTTGTGCTTTGAAAATAAAGTATTTTAAACTACCAATTTATCTACTAGTACACATCAGTAAGTATTCAGCAACATAGTATAATACTCTCCTTGACAGATTCTAAATACCTTTTCCAGCAACATCAAGTACATAGTTATTTCAGTAAAGATTTAAAGTATCTGACTTTTGTGTAAAAAGATTCAAGACAAAGCTGACGATCTAGCTGTTGCCAAAATGTATTTTTTCTAAATTGACATAATAATTAAGAAAATTAGTATGAAGGCAGCCACAAACCATGGAGCATTTCTCTTGCAATAACTCATTATGCAGTGTTTTACACTAAACATTCATCACTAATGATTTTCATCTTCATAAAAATTGGGATCAAAATAAAACTAGGACAATATTTTTGTATTTCCAGCAGCAATACAAAGATGTAAGTTTAACTCCTGCACAGCAATATTTTGAATCTTTGCTATTGTTGGTGAGTATGAAAAGTTTGAGAAGAAAACACTATGAGTAACAGGGTAAAATAGTTTCAGCTAAGTGATATTTATGTACCTCCAATTAAAGAAAATTTAGCAAGATGGGGGCTACACAAATAACAAAATGTCCACTGCTTACTACTAAGGTAAATCAGTTACAAATCATGGCATGTATGATACAGAGAAAGAGACAGCTGTAGATTAATACAAAAATATAATAAAAAATGGCAATGAAACAAAGGATAAAGCATTAATAGACATAAAACCAGAAGAGCTGAGAAATACTGAAATCAGTAATTTCCTCCAACATACTGTTGATTATAAAACACATCTGTTTTAGAAGAAATTATGCTTACAGCACAAGTTTACTGAACATATATATTACTGCTTATATTAGTTCAGTTAAAATCCATCATTCTACGACACATTTGCCTTTCTAGAGAAATCTGGTTTTATAGATACACAGCTAGGAGTTAACAAGCTTAATATTCTTACAATACTTACTGTTTCACTGATTCTTTAGAACTATGCCTTCGACAAAACCAAAAGTCTAGTCTAACTCTTATTTCCCAGGAGTTTTCCCACAAATCTGCAAAATAGAAGATTTCAAGTATGTACTGTGGCTATTCTGCCTCTCAAGGTTTTTATATGCCACTGCCCTCAGCCAAATTTATTACTACCCACATAATCTAATATAGAAAGAATTCACCCGATTGGTTAAACTGCAGAGCGAAATGCTGCTATATAAAGCCATATTTTGAGCTTTCAGTTTGGGATGTTCCATGAGCACACTTTGAAGGAAAATAGAATTTCCATCTACAAGTAAATAAAAAGCTATACTTCAAATATTTTCAGCTCTTTGAGATATTTTTAAACATCCGCATTTCTTATCAGTATTGGCAGGGTTCAGACTGTAGGGGAACATGAGACTGAACCATTCAAGAGTTTGAAGGAGGGAGCAACCACTCCTGCTCCTCCTCGCTGCCTGCCCAGGGGGTCAGGTAAGAGGTGGGGGGTTATAAAGAAAATAAATGAAACACAGAATGCTCATCTCCAAGCACCTTTCATGTTCCCACAAAAGTCTCATTGCAATGGATGACCTCTACCCCATGGGTACTTTAAGGACTGAAATATGAAAGGCACAAGTGACATAGGTGGGAACCTAAAATACAGAAAAGGGAGGATAATGACACATAGGAAGAAAAAGGAGGGTGGATGCAATGACACAAGTGACTGAAGTCCAAATGCACTGGAGCAAAGGATGGTATGAAAGAGCAAGGAAGCAACACAAAGAAGTGAAAATACTGTAATATTTACTGAAGAGAAGCCCTCTGCCTTCCCAGGTCACCTCAACTATTTGGCATGACACCCTAACTTGTCTACACACCCTAAAAGCTTCTATTAACATCTTTAATTAGTGCCTATATTTTAAAAAATCATATCTTTTCTTGTCTAAGCCAGGAGTTGATTAAAGCAACCTTCTAATAAAGAAAAATCAGTTATTTATATTCCAGCACCAAGGAATGGCACTTGCCTTTGTTCTCATTAAATGTGCCTCTTCTACACATATCTATTTATTTTATCTATTTATTTATACATAAGGAAAGTAAAATGGCTCAGGTGTTCTATACAAGATACATTTTCCCTATTTTGCAAACAATTTTAATGCCTAACATACAGGGTTTGCCTTTGCGGAAGTCAGCTGAGATCCTAAGTCTTGTGTAAATTCAATTCACCAATATACTTAATAAATGAAAATGCAATTCACTTTCCCATGCAATTTGGATACATACCTTCCATGAAGATATTAACAAAATAAACTACAAAACATTTGACACTGTACTTCTACACAGTAGTCTTAAACTGGTAGAATTACCCTATTAAAAGTCATTTTCGTGTAGTGGGAAAGGGCATGAGAAAGATTAGATCTGTGAGATTTGCCTTGAACAGGGAGCGAAAACCTGACTGTGAGCATTCAGAAAGTTACTTGTGATTCAATTGCTCTTGCTATCCAAATACACAGCTACCTTGTTCAGGTTCTTATTCAAACAGTTCTTCTAAGGTAATTAATATATCATTTTAGGAGATGACCTAAATACTAGGTAGGACTTGGTAACTCCCTTCCCACTGAGCACCAAGCCTATCACCTTTTTGGAAGTGAATTTCCAACTACTTGGAGCAGTTATATACATCACAGCAGAAGAGAATGAATGGTTAGTACACACCCAAACTAAACTACTGTGAAGAGGGACAAGGGAAGGAGCAATAACCTATAGAAATCCCTGACATCCATCAGGCTCCATGTTAGCAACACTCATTACTGACTGAAAAAAGTAAAATCTGGCCAGATAATAGAAAGAGATGAAAAATAAAAGGGAAGCCCAAAAGATGAGGGTTGCAAATGAGAGCAATTGCTTTGGAGAAGCACCTTTTTCTTTCCACTAGCTATAGAGGAAATGTGGGTAACAAAGTAGATGACTAACCTTAGTGTCACTGAAATGAAGAGACATGATCCCATTTTAACTAATGCTTCTAGAGATTATAAAAGAGATCATCACATTCACAACACAAAAGCTGCATTTCCCTGTATTATCTTATGTTAACTATACATATCGCACAACTTTTATTTAAAACAATTTGGTTTAGCAAAATACCTTTTTAATTAATTTTTCACATAGCTTTTCTGACAATCTATTTTCACCTCAAAAAGCACTATGGTTTTATATTCAGACTGATGGTAAAAAGCATTTCAGATGACAGATATTACATATATTTATTTGCATCATAAAGCAAAGCATTATAAAAAGTATTAATTCTCTAATGAAAGATGTATTAATATTTGCATTTATGAAGCAATTATAAAAAAAACCCTATTAATAAATGTTGTATGGATATGATATGTGGACAATGTGAACCTAAGTGGTAGAAGGTTTAGCTGGAAAATTATATTATTACCAAATAATAGACTCACTTTTTCTCAAAGAAAACCCTCCAAAGAACTCCATAGTTTAGACCCTTTCCCATTGTTACACTGTTTGTTATCTGCAACAAAACAGATGACAATCTGTTTTGTTTATTATCACCATTATTACCAGACACCTTTCCAGATACATCTGCTGTACCTCAACTCTGAAGGTTATTAGTTCATTACTTTATTAGAGGAGCCTAGGAGTAACCAGGTAAAGAGAATGTAGTTCATTAGCAGCTCTGAACAGAATATGTACTAATTCAGTGTTACAACATGTAAAGTGAATGGAATTAAGGAAAGCGATTTTAGATAATTAAATTTTAAATACTTTATATTCTATTAAGTTGCTTCCAGACTCCATTGGACAAAAGACAGACAGACAGAACCAGCTACAGAGTTAATTATCCCTCTTTCAGATCTTTCTAGTGAAATAGCCTGTTCTCCTGATAAATTGATTCACTGAAGTAATATTGAGGGTTGAAACTAAGGAGTTCATTGAACTGCTGAATTACGGCTCCATACAGTTTTTTCTCAGAAAACTTATGTTTCTGGCTTTGATAAATTTGGACAAAAAGCTACTAAGTGGTGAGTGGTGGGGGGAAGGGTGGTGGGGGGAACAACTAAGTGGAGCAATCATTGAAAATATACCTATTTCAAGGTCATCCATTAATTTTTACTGTCATCCAGTCCCTGAAACCATTGACATGTTCACTGGGAAAAAATGCTGGGTGCTGCCAAGGTATATTGTTTATTGGCATAGAGACCAAAAAGTCAAATGAGTAGTTCCATCAGGTATGCATTCAGCATAAACCAAATATCATTCGCAATGAAATGATGTAACAAATGTAGAAGCAAGAAGAAAAAAGCAGCTGTAGAAGCAAGCACAGCACTCCCAATAGCAGGGATGGCAGAAGATTCCTAGGGCACTAACTCAGGACACAGTAATAAAATACTGAATGCAGAGTGTGCCACTATTCTTGAATTGTTATTTCCTTTGACACTGTCAAAGGTTGGCTGGCACCCGCTCCTGACAGGTGCAGGAATGCCACGGCCAATGCCAACCCAGCCCTGCTGACTCACTGTGGCAGGTGCTGCCCGTCAGTTCCCCCCAGAAAAGGGAAGCTGACCCCTCCAACCATACCACTCATAGCTGAGAAACAGAGAGGAACCTTAAATGCCTGGCAGATGCCCAGCCAATGTGCTGCATCCAAAGGTCATTCTCTGGGGTCATCTTATTGAAAACCCATGGACACTTGCTGTACATACATTTCTTCTGGTTAAACACTTCCAATAGAAGGTGTCTGTAGACACATAACCAGGGACATTTCACAAGTCCCAAAATAATAAACTACTCGAGCAACTGTGACTTCAAAAAGGACAGCCAATTCTGCCAAAATCAAAATTGAAGTTCTCTTAAAGGCAAGTATGCTCATGCAACAGAAGTGATCTCTTTTTAATTGCTTTTTTGATTAATTGATTTCCAAGGATTTTTTCATTTCCTGCAAGGATAAGAGGGTCATATTCTCTATCATACCCATGAATTTGCCAAGATTAAGAACTTCATTTTACTTCATTCACTAAAATTCACAAGAAGCTGTTCACAAGAAAAGATTAAAGATTTGGGGTTTGAACCACTGGGGCAGATCTACAAAAGTCTTTTGCTGGGAGTCTGGGAGCCCAAAACAAAACAGACATCATCCCAACATCCTTTCCAGCAAGAAGTTATTTGATCTTTCTCTCATGGAACAGTTCAGAAGCTTCATAATGAGGTAGAAAAGACCTCTCTTTATTCCACTCCAAAACCCATGTAAATCTGCCTCTCTCTCCCCTTCCCAAGGGCTTCTATCTTGCCTCCAACTTCTCTCACAAATCATCAGATAAGCCAGGCTTGATTACACCCTGATGGGTAAACAGAAAGATTTTCCATGTAATGGCTTTGTAACAGCCTCTCCAGACATGCTGTTCTCTCTTTTGGGGAATGATGTCTCTCTAGAGGAGGATCCAGCTTGTCCATTGGGATTCCTGAGTTTGTCATAGCTTCCTCTTCTCCTTCTTGCCTGGGAATGGAAAAGCTTTTGATCTTAGCCTAAACAGTTATGAGCTGAGGTTTGGTAGCATAACAGAACCATTAGGCAGCCAGCCTCCACCTCCTTTTTCTCCAGGTAAGCATAGCAAAAGTCACAAAACAATTCTGAACCCTGGAAATAATACTTCATTATAATGTATAACAAACCTATAAATAGTGAAAATTCAAAACTACCAAGTGAAACATTTAAAAGTTTTGAATGCAAGCCTCTCCCCAGACACCTAAAAAGAGGTAAGGTTAAATCTTTTTGTACATTGGCAAGTCTCAGGGCACATTGGCAATACTCTTCAGAAGCCCTTCCGTCTCCTTTCATCTTTTCTATGGCTTCCCTGTTCTGCAATTTACTAAGAACTAAAGGTACCAATTCTCCTTCCTCTTCCCACTCCTCACCAGGAAGCAAGAGGCAGAAAACGGTAAGCAAGCTGTCTTCTATCCTACTTCCCACACTCCCATTCATCTGAGGAAAAAATAGACAGTATTTGTACAGGTAACTATGAATAAATCAATTTAAATACTTCTACCATCTGTCATAGTGTTTCTTGTTTCCTAAAGCAATAAGTGATCTGAAAATCTGGTATAAGTTGGCTCTTCTTGGAGGTCCAGAAACTACTTTGATACCAGGAAGAGGTGTCAAAATGGATGCTAAACATCTCAAAGCAGTAAGTCTTACATCTTCATTTTCATAGCAATCAAAATCTCATCTCCTATGAAATTACTGCTTTTTGGCAGCCTATACATTATCAGGGTATGAACATTAGCCTTGTCCTTGAACTCAGATTTCTGTATAAGGCAAAATAAAGTTACTAGTTTTATTCTCCATCTTCTGCTCTGTTCATTATAACAGACTGCTTTAAACACTCCCAAATTTTCAAGAGCATTCAGCACCAACAAGTCCCATTTAGGCTTGCAAATAAGTCACTCTGGATTTGCTGGATGCTGAGTGTTCTTTTAAGAGCTGATCCAACTACTACTTCTGTACTACTTTACACACTGTTCACTGGATTTAAAGATGCAGAGCACACTCAGAGCACTACTCGGGAGCAACTTTGATTGTTAGGTACACAGGGAGAACGGTTCTGTTGTGGTACAAAAATACCTTTCAAAATGATACACTCTTCCACATATCTCTGAACATAAGTTTTTAAATTACATACCTTGTTCAGATTTCCATACTGAAAATAAAACAAACTTCCTGAGTACCCTAATTTTTCAAACACTTCCACAATTCCTCCTTGGTTATAGCAGGTCATAAAATAGACAGACACTTGCTCTTCTCTCTGTACTTCTTGATACTAAAACAGTTGGGAGTGGTCATTATTGCATGACTGAAGAGAATATGCCATGATTAAAATCGCACAGCTTTTGTTTCTGGGCCTTTCACTAGGAAGGTAAGAATTCACATTCTTCTGAAAACTAAAGGGGAGGCATGGCCCTTCCCAGTTGTTGTCATGGATACAGCTGCTGAGAAAAATGTCATTGTACCCCTGCAGATAAATGTATGTGACAACTACTTGGAATATGTGGTGGTAAAGCACCACAGATGTTAAACATTCTCACATGGTCACCAGGTTCCTCTTGAAATGTTCACTAAATTTTAAAAGAAATTAAAGAAAAAGAAGAAAAAAAACTATTTTTAAACATAAAGGTTATAGCATGAAGGAAGGAAAGGCTAAGCAGTTAAAAAAGAATGTTGGCACTTTCATAGTTCATGATGTCATGGAGGAAAAAATATTATGGAACAATAGTGTGAGTAAAGGATCAAGTGTCAGCCCAACTTTGAGTTATCTGGATTTTGTCACTGTGTGTTATAACAGTATTGTTAGCTACAATAACTGTATTTCTTAGGTCAATGGACAATTAAAAACAAAACAAATTTAAAAAGGCAACAAACATACATTGGAAAATTCTGTACTAGGGAAGTTCTGATCCTGATTAGACCATCTCAAAGTGTCAGCATTTCTCCTTGGACTAGGGCACTTTGAATCTACTTCTGCTTGAGCTTTACACTAACTCTTTACTGGGGACACACGTTACAAAAAAAAATTACAAAGTTGAAAACAGAAGACAGTTCTTCATTGAATCATGGAGTCCTAGAACAGCTTGGGTTAATGGACCTTAAACATTATCTAGGTCCAACTCCCCTGCCATTTTCCACTTCCACTGATCTCAGATCCTGAATGAAGTAAGGTGATTACCAGGACGCTTCTGGAGTGTTACTGCACTTGCTTAGTGGTACTGCATTGTACCATGCAGGCAGGAAAAGGCAAATACTGCCTCTACACAGAATACATTAAGCTTTGGATTCTCCTCTCCTGGTCAAGCGGAAGTACACAATACCCTCTTCCCTCCTCATGTAATCTTTCAGTTACCACACTCCTAAATACTCACAGCAAAGGGAAGGCAGGCTGCTCCTAGGGCAATCATTACTTTAAGTGAGGGAACAAAGCACCAAGGGCTGGTTAGGATGCAGAAAGGTAAGTTTGGTAGTGACATAAAGATAAACAAAAAAAAGGAGTAGAAGAAAACAGGCCTGCAAGCAGTATAGAAGAAATCCCCCCAAACTGAGTAGCTAATTCACCACTGTACAAAGACCAAAGAAATAAGGAAGCAGAACTGACCACCCTGCTATAAATCTCTCCTCCTAAGTATTTTGGGACTGGCCTAAACAATACAATGCTATATTTTGCAGAGATATGTGAGCTATTGCTAAATGAAGCACACTGAACTGGAAGCAAGATAACTGCTGTAGCATGATGTAATGCACCAACTAATTAGCTCTGTTAGGAACAGAGCCCAAGAGGGCTGCACTGGATTCCGAAGGCAAGCAGTTCATTTAGGGCTAGCAAGGACACCTCACTGCAGCACTGCTCTCCTCCAGAGAGACATCCCCTTGACATTATCACCTGGTGGAAAAGTGGTAAAGCATGACACAGCAAAAATAATTATCATCATCATCACATGCAGAGGCACAGTTTTACTGGAAAAGTAAATTTGAAGTTCATGTTGTAAAAAGATAGGTGAGAGCATCCACATACACCCCCAAAAGGCTGGCTGTTTCAAAGTTGGAAGAGAGCTCCTTCTTTTGATGAGCAGGCAGAGCACAGATCCTGCCTGAGCACAGATTCATACACTCCTGCTTTCACCATAGGTCATAATATTCATCCCAGCCAAGAAAATAGCTGTTGATTGGTGTTCTGCCATATCTGATGATCACTGTGGCCCAGCACCCTACCCTGGTGTTCACTGCCACACAAGCCCTTTGAAGCTATCTAGTTGTTTTATAGAAGAAAATCCACAAGAACAGAAAACAACTTCAAACAGCTTACTCATGGCAGATCCCACCAGCCTACTACACTTTCCCTATTTGTGTAGCAAATGATTTGGGTAATAAATGTTTTAAAATCAAAATATGTTCTTATCCTCAAAACGCATATAAAGCTTAGAATACCATCATTTCACTCCTGAAAGATGGAAAGGGGTAGCTGGAGTTTTAAGATAAGCAGTCACATTTTACTATTTGGCCCCCAACAGCAGCAATTAGAAATACACTAAATTCATGGAGGAGACCCACCTGAAGAAAACAAGGAAAACAAACAAGGAGTACCTCAGAAGCTACAGATTGCAGAAAAAGAATGAAAAATTTCAGAATTAAACACCGCTCTCAAGGCAATATTGTCTCTTTTAAGACCCACCCACAGAATAAAGCCTGTACTGTAAGCACCACTTTGCTGTGAGAAAAGTTGCCACAAAGCCATTACAACAGGCAATACCTGATATGGAGCTGGACATGGAACTCCCACAGGTCATTTTCCTGAGCAAGCTGTCCCATGGTATTTCTAGGTACACATGTGCAGTGGCCAGCAAAATCTATAGGCGCTTAAATCCTGCTTCTTATTTGCCATGAAATTTTGCAGTGTGATCTGTTTACTATGAGCGTAGATTAGGTGCATACTAAGAACTCTGCCCAAAGCATTAAAATCACACTTCTCATTCTTACTTCTACTCCACACATACTCCTTATTTCTGTGTCTGGTTTGCTGTCCAGAGCAGAAGCTTACACACGAGTGATTTAAGTACTACATCCTTACTTGCTGATGCACTGAACACCCTCTCCTTCACTAAGCTTCTGTTGGCTGTGATGACACATGAACACACCCTTAGAAGTTGTAAGAACAGTCCTGTTCATTGGCAACATTATGACCATGTAAAGGTCCAAACAAAAGACTTAGAGACCACTGGAGACAGACAGTCAAGTTAAGCATTCACTGAGATGTGTACTTCCAGGACTCCAAGACACTGGCCAAAAAAATCTGACATTACTTTCTTGTTTGCTAACAATCCTCTGCCTCCGCTTTGATCTACCTTCAAAAGGAAGCTGTTCCATACATTAAATTCCATTTCAACTGCACTGATGAAATGTGCAGAGTGCCCTTTGCATCCTGGACTCTTTTACAAGGAAGCTTTTAGGAACGTTAAGCATATCTGTCTCCATTGTTCAAATCCCAAGATGCTGACATTTCAAATCAAACTCTCCTCTATGCAGCATGTGAAGATAACAAAGATAACCTCCCACCAATGCTCAGGCAGCTGCTTGCCTATATGCAATGAACCCAGCACAGGTTGCCAAGAGACTGCAATGACGAGCAGCATTTATTCCTGAATACTTCAAATGAGCTTTCGCTATATATTAACTCTCAGCAATAAAACATGCAAGACCACATCCTTGTTTCAGCTTAGAATTAATTTTATTGCCGATATATAAAAGGACATAATGTTTTTAAATCGATTAAGAACATCATAGCATGTCTGTTAAAACTGAGAATAAGCGATTTTCAGATAGCATGTATAGAAATCACCCCTGTAAACTCCATTCCCTGGAGTAAAAATAAAATGCAAATTCAATGAAATTTAGGAGGCTCTGAAGAAAAGAAAAATAGTCTATTATAAGATACTGCTAGTGAGTGTCAACATTTCCATTTAAGAATAAGGCAATTTAGCAATTAAAACAAAAGCCACCATTAAACCTTAGGTGTCAGAATCTTTTTCCTTATTTGTTACTATCAAGATAAATAATAATTTTATACACCGTGTATTACCTAAATAACAAAAGTTTTTAGATGTGTCTCTAATACAACATCACATACATTCTTAGGCCCTAATCATTGATCAAATTTTTCAAAGTTCAGTACTACCAACTACTGTCTTTTTCTGAGGATATTGCATATTTTTCTCATATAGCTTACTCTAAATTTCTTTTTGTTTAAATTATACTACATATCTCTCCAATGAAAGAAAAACACAGACGTGCTTTTCACTACATGACAAAATTCTGCACACACCAAGAATCAGAAGTTTAGTATTGCTTAACTCCTTGGGGAGAAGAACTGGGATCAGTATTTCTTCATCATCATATGCTGTGGTAAAACTGACGAGTGGTGTTAGCAACAACCGACAAAGTTTATGTGGTTGAAGGTCAAATAAAATGAAAGATGAAGCTGAGGCTCAAACAAAAGACATAGTCTATCAACTAAACCGCACAGCTTAAAACTTGATAATCATTTCCGTGATAACTTACCAGAGGGAAAGGATTAAAAGTATAACCAAAACATACATGGCCAAGAACAAGAAGTCTACATTTTATCAAGTCCCAGTGCAATGCATTTTGTTGCTGCATTTATTTGGGTCATTTTCTGCACTGTACTTGTGACTTCCAAGTCATCTGTCACCACCTCCAAGAGGTGAATATCCACCTCTATCACCAGACCTGATGATATTGGAAGAATGGTGAAGCACTATCCAGGCACCCGCAACTGCATCTTGATGAACTCCACCTTTGTCAAATTCTAGGTCATCAGATGTGATACAGAGTGACACCAGAAACAAACAAATAAACAAAATTTAAATATAAAAGTGGGCAATTATCTAAATTTTTGCAATTTCCTTCTACAACACATCTCAGCTTCTCCGAGTCCTGAGTCCCTCTTCAAAATCTAGCTTTCAAGTATTAACTAAATCAGCATACATACAGTCTCACAGCAAATAAATCACAGTCATAGAAGAGAGACTTTTCAAAAAAAAAAAGCAATCAGGACAAGGAGCTTTAATTTAGAGAGAGAAGAAAGATTTTAGACCTTGATAAGGCATGGCATAATTCCATGCCATTGATCTGCAATCATATAGCTCTATCTGCAATGCAAACAAGTTATTTAGAACACTCCTAATTAGGTGTAATAAGTGTACACTGGCACATTATTGAAACTATAAATAAACAGCAACCACAACCACTTCATTTCATGCCTGCCCCATGTAATGACGTATGGGATGGGAGAAGAAAGGCACTTTCTTTTTTTAAGATCTTTCTTAAAGTTTTTGGATTTTTCTGGGGGGGAGAGGGGTGTTTGTCGGTTGTTTTTGGGTTTTTTGCTCCTGAAGGTATTCAATCAGGCCTTTAAATACTGAACAAATCTTCCTCAGTAGACACAGGTTATCCTCAACAGCTGTGTAAAAGGAAGAGAATACCTAATTTGTAATAAATCAGGAACAATCTATCAATCTGTAAGACATTCAGATACACAGCTCTGGGCAACTAAATATTGCATGGAAATATCCCTGCCTTGATCATGGGGGTGGGACAGATGACCTCTCAAAGTGCTTTCCAACCCAGATTACTATTACGATCCTGTAACAACATTAATAAATATTTTTTCTATAAAAAGTCCCTCTCTATAACCTCTTACACCTACACACAGTAATTTCAACTGTAGATCAGCTACAAATAACCTTGGGATATATTTCAAAGAAAAGGTATAATCATCTGTAACAAAATTCAGCAGAAGCTCATATGCCTCTAGCCCTGGCTACGACTTATTTTTATTTATTTTTATTCAAATAGGAAAACATAAGATTTCCCTGTTATTTCCAACACCTCACTGTGAGACAACTTCTCAGGGACACAGAATTATCAAAATCTCAAAGGGTAATTTGTAAAACTGTTGGCAGCAGATCCCTGGCTGATGAAGGAGTAGGACCTATGTTGTTAACTCCTTTTATTTCCTCCTCAATGGTGCACACAGCAACCATATGAAAATCTAAAAAAAATTACTTTTTTTACCCTAAACAGCGTATGCAAAAGACATAAAAAGTATTGGTTTGCATGTGCACACACACACATGCATAGAACTACTGGGGTCTAAATACTGTTCTCTATGCAAGAAATAAGATTACCTGAAGCACACATATGATCCCAACTGTGGAAAATTGCAAGGCTGAAGGAAGTTGGAATAAAAATATGTATTAAAAAAAAGCTATTCACTGCAGTTGCATTTACCTGGCAACAGCAGGTAACATGAGACAATACACAAAAGCACTGACGGGTCTTCAAACATACAGCTTGACATTGCCAGCACATTTAATAGTTTGCTTTTGACAGGAGCTCGTCAGAAGTTCTGTACTTACTAGTATCTTCAGTTCCTTTGAAATGCTGAAGAGGAAGCAGAACAGAGTCTTGCAATGCAGCATCAGCATTATAGGTAGAAACCTGATAAAACTCTGAAGCCTGAAGGATTTTTTATTTACGCCTTTTATAGAATTACAAAGTTGGGCAAGGAAAAAACTTGTCGTCTAGTAGACAGGATACACACAGACCCTAACTCATGCAACATGCCTTTAAATTTCTGAAAAATTATTTGCCAGTGGATTAAGCAGTGTTGGACACCACCAGTTTAAGCAGCAAACCATCTCAGGTATACATTTTATCTTACCTGCACATAGTTTTAAGGCATATTTTGATTAATGTTCTCTCTACAAAATGTTAGCCAGTGGACTCTGTAAAGGCATAAGGCCTTTCTTTGCTTCTAGAAGCACCACAGAATCATGTTTATCAGCCCAACATCCATTTGTAACCAAATTGTTAAACAAACAACCAAAAAAACAAACAAACAATCCAATATGCAATCAACTGAGCTACATGAAGAGGTTTTCCTAAATTCTGGTTCTGAAAGTTATTCCTGGTTGTGTAAATGGGGAAAGTATTTTTTACTTCTTTGAAAGTTCAGATTTAATCAGAAACATTGGTTCTTCATCTCACACCCAAGTACACACTAGCTCCCCATTACAGATCTGCATCCCCTCTGCATTCATCCCAGGCAGAATCCACATATTATAAATGTATCATTATGTTATAAGTGCATAACATATTGTTAGTTTTTCACAACTATTAAAATAAATACTATATGTATAGTATTAAAATAGCTTTTCTGTATAAATATAACATTTAAAGTTAACATGTTTTTTTAAAAATAGTCTACTTAAACTACCTGCATAGTTGAGATAACAGCCTGTGAATATGTAATAAAAACCCTACAACTAACACAACAATTATCAACACTCACCAACTACAAAAAGCCAAAACCACCACCCAAATTAAAAATACAAAAAAAATTAAAACCACAAGCCAAAAAATACACATGCTCTAAAAAAGCAAACCCAAAAATTAGCCATACTAAATAATTCCCAAAAAATTTTTACTATACAAAAAAACTAAAAATATGCAACAAGTTAATATATTGTAAAATGTATTTTAAAAAGCATTCCCAAAGCAATCATGTGCTCTTAGCAGCTTGCCAAACACCCAACCATTTTAGCCCTTTACTTTATATGTATCTCCTTTTGTCTTTTTATTAAACCTTTTAAATTTTACCAAAACAATAAAACGTGTTTTTCATAATTATATACAAATTTTTTAAAAATTACTGTTTACACCATGAACACCACCATATTCTTTCAGATCCTTGACTCACAAACCCCCTTTTACCCTTCGTGTTTTCTTTTATTCACTTTAATAGATCTCTGAGACTGAGGCCAATCAATGTTTGTCTAGAGAGTAACTCCTGTGAAGCTCCCTGACGCTTCAGGCAAAAAATGACAATAGCTGAAAGAACAGCAAAAAGGGTGCATTAATTTTCAAGTCAATAGCTACACAGTGAACCATCTGCTCCCAGGGTTGATCAGTACCACTGAAGGAGGGGGCAAGTGAAGGATGAAACTATTAAAAGAAGTAAACTCATATCTGCACCCTTTCCAAGACTCCACACCCAACAAACTTCATGGTCTTTGGCAGTTACTCTCTTTATGGGAACTATTGGAAGAAATCTTACAGAGGCATAGACTAAAAGGAAAAGGGATGTCACTCCTTCTCTGTTCAAATTCCTGAAGAAACCGTGACAGCAGCAGGCAGGAAAGGAGGGAGAGAACACAAAGCAAGATGT
The DNA here is from genome assembly GCF_009819885.2 of Catharus ustulatus. Taxonomy (NCBI): domain Eukaryota; kingdom Metazoa; phylum Chordata; class Aves; order Passeriformes; family Turdidae; genus Catharus; species Catharus ustulatus. The sequence goes on from NC_046222.1 coordinate 61,591,957, forward strand.
CTCTATGGGAGCATTAAAACAAACACAGAACTATGTGCCCATCCTCACAGGCAACACAGTGTGCACAGGGAGGAAAGAAGTCTCGGCCTGACGGGCATCTGGGCCTGCTGGATAACCACGCTGATCCTTTCCAAAATCTGCAGCTGAACCAGTGCAAGCCACCCTTCCTACAAGCAGAGAAGCCACTGACCTTCCTCTCACTCCAGAGGATCACAGCAGCAGTAAGGTCTACCAGCAGTCCAACTGAAGCCATTCAAACTCGGTTACTAAATTTAAGCAACCACACAACAGGACATAACTGACCAGAGCAGCATGACAGTCCTTTAGAACCACTTAAATCTCTGCAGGCATGAAAAACCTCAGCAGATCTTCCCAGCACAGAACTATGCCAGAAGTGCAAAATCACACTGAGGGCACAGCCGGTTCTCCTCGGTGAGCACATCTAAAAAGACCCTGGCAAGCGCTGGGCACACACCCTCCTGGTGGCTGCCCACAGAGGAGTTCCTCTTGCTTCCCACCTGGAAAATATATAGGGAGACTTGCCACCCACAAGCTACTACTCAGTTTCAAAACCCTATTCAGGTTGCTAAGTGACAATAAAGTAGTGCAATCTCACACAATTTGCAAACCCCAAGCGCTTAAAGGCAAGGAAATGAATTGTCCAGATCATCATAAATCTCATGCTGCCCATCTAATAAACAAATAAATTCTCATCAAATGTAAAAGCTTGCTGAATTCATTACAATAATGCTAGCTCTCCCAAGAGTACAAGCTCAGGTTTTGTTAATGTGCTTTCAGTATCTAAGTGGTGACATATTCCTAAACAGGGATATTATTCAAACAAAAAACTTAACTAGAAAAATAGGTTTTTTGCACTTTCTTCATAATTATGCAATATATCATGATAATTCCTACATGGTAAAAGTTTTTTACGTCAACTATGATCTGACTTTATATACAAAATTTTTATGACCCACATCTGACGAGCATTTAAGCACCAGTTTAACTTTAAGAAGTAATTAGTCACATAAAAGTGTATAGGGTGACTGAAATGTTTCAGTACGTGCACAAATGGTGTACTTGAATAAATCTCTTAATTAATTTTAAATAGCATCTAATGTAGTGATCTTATTTTTAGCATATCAATGAAATAATATTTATTTTGGGTCAGCATTAAACTTCTTTGCTGCAATAAATGCAATGCTTGCATTAAGAAAGAATGAGGCTTCTTTTCAGTATGATATGGAGAATATAATTTATGGATGCCCCCAAGCCAGGCTTTTTCTTTTTTTTTTTTTTTTTGACATTGCTAGTAAATTGAGTGTCATGGCTTGAACTTAGTATTATACAGCTATGGTTACTGCACGTATTTAGTAGCCTGTTCTTAGGTTTTTAAAAGAAGATTTTGTAAAATACAGCTGATTTTTTCAAGGCCAGAAGGGAAAGGATAAAACAGCAATGTAAAAAGGTGGCAAGTACAAAGGTGAAAGAAAGAGTTCTCTCTCTTAATAAAGACAAAGTTTAGATACCAAAGTATCAGACTGAAAAAACACCAAACAAAACTAGCCATGCTGTCAACAACTTTAAGAAGTTGCTGACATAATTTCTCCCTACTTTACAAATAATAATAAAAAAAAAACTCAGAAATTTAATGCCCAATGAGAAAAAAGTACTGGTCTTGTGGTTCCTTTAAAAGTAAGCTACTGAAGTATTCTCGCAAGACATCTATGTCTTAATTATCCCTGTCATAGGAAAACAACCAAAACAGCATGACTACAGAGCATTTTTTTATACCCAAAGCTCCATATTCTGAGCATCAATGAATCTACACATTACCTTCTTGCTTTGCTAAGATTTTGAGGTCTACAAACTATGTACGCTCTTCTATAGAGCCTTTACAAGAAGCATGGCTGGTCAGAGTTCAAAGAAAATGAAAAAAAAATATATTTAGCCTTTTGGAGTGTTCAAGAGCAAGAACACTGGTCTAAGCTGCCTTTTACTGTCTTCAGCTAGCCAAGAAAATTTCAAGACTTCCCTCCAGAAAAAGGTTTTGTGATAGCCAGACTGTTCTTTTAATTACTACTTCAAATACAAAACCATGTAATTCTAGGTATTCTGTTTTAGATATCCAAACTAATTTGGCTAGTCCAGCTAGTCATCCAGTAGTCATACAGAAGTCATACAAGAGTCTTGCATCCTGCATTCTGACGTAACTGCTGGAAACAATTCAAAATGTTTGCAAATGATCTATATAGCCTTACATGGATAAAGACCCGGCTATAGAATAGTCCTTTCTTGAGCTCTGGCACGGGTGTTATGCGTCTGCGGGACTCTGCACATGAAGTTCACAAGATAAGGCATCTTGGAAAGGGATTCCCAGTTGTCATTTATTCTTCAATAAGTCTCTTCTTTTGCTTCTTAAAAAACAGAAATTCTCCTTGAAGTACAAAATAAACGCAAAGTGTTTCACCTGATCTTTTTCACAGAAAAGCATTCTCCAGCTCCTTGGAACAAAATTTAAAATAATCAAAATCTTGTATTAAAGATGAAAGTGTGGTTATCTTTTTTCCACCTTCACAGCTCACCCAGCTGGCTGGTGGGGGGAAGGAAAGGTGATTCATGTTATCTCACAGTACAAAACAGCATTAATACTTTAAAGATTCCAGGAAAGGAGGGGAAAACAAAAAAAAAAACCACAACAACAACAAAAACCATAGAAACAAACAACAAAAAAAAAAACCCTCAAAAGTAACATTCTTTGAAGACCTGCTTGCAAATACCTACTGAAAAATGTTACAAGTTCCTCCTTTCTCGTACTTAGCTAGCAATTTAATCTTTGCCAATACATGCATCACTAAAATGCCTTAGCAGATTTCATTTCAGTTTTATACAAACATGTGTCAGAATTTGGAGTGGTAATGACCACTGTGCCTTAAATAGTGTAACTCTTTCCATTCTAACCCTGCTTACTTCTACATAGTGAGTTCAGTCATTTTTAACTTCCCCAAACTGTCATGACTTTGCCTGAAATTTTCCTTTAATAGACTCTATTTTGGAAGCTTATGTAGATACATGGCAACTATGAGAAGCAATAAATATTGCACACCATTTAACACTAAACTGGTTTGCTTTGTCCGGGCATACTCTGGAACAGAATAGTATATATATCCATATCAAAACTTAAACATATTGCCTTTTGCATACATATGTGTTGCAGGTATCAGAAATGCACGTTAATGAATAATTCACTTTAAAAATAGGTTAAAGTCCCCAGGATGAGGTGAGATAAACAAATTTGCCTGATTTTACAAGAGTTGTGGGGAAAAAAAAAGTTGTTGAGATATTTTTGAGATATTTTACTAAGGATGGATATACAGTACATCAATTTAATTGCATAATGAAAATTATGGAAAATACAAATACTGAAGACAGATATCCTGCAGGACCCTTCAGTCTGTTCCGTGAACACTACCAGGTGCCAAGAACTTGAGGACGATTGCTGTGCACTTCCTCACTAGTGACACTATTCATACTACTGCAGTTGCAGAATACACTACAAATTACAATGTACTTTGAAGTTGTGCAGTCACACAAACCTAATGCATATAAAAGATCTCTACCAGGGTAAACTCTGCTACCATGGCATGTTCCTGAGAACTTCTGGTGCATAAAAAAAATCATGTTTCCTTAGCCAGAAAGGAATGAACCACTACTTTGTTGAGTAAATTGGGACCCATTAAAATGAGGAAAAGCAGATTACATTGCAAACAATGATGCTCATGCATTTGAACACTGGTATCACTCACATCACTTTACATTTAGGTGAATTAACGAGCTATGGTAAACTGAGAGAAATATATACCAGAAACAAACAGGAAGTGACTGCTGGGACTTGGCACTGTCAAATGTCACCATATGGAAAAGGTTAGAAACTTTTTGAAGGCTCAGTTCCTAAATGGCTGGTGTTAAGGCAAATAAAACCACAGTGGGGAATTTAATTAATTTACTTTTATTACTCCATTATGATTTAAGATCTCAAAAAAATATATACTAACTCAGATAAGAAAATTCAAGTAAAACTCTTGACATTTAACTAACAACACTATATTATCTCCACTAATTATGACACAGTCATGCTTCTGAACATCTCCCATGTTAGAGCAATTTCATTACTAACAAAAACCACTAGGGATGAAGGAGAGGAAGAAAGCTTTGTCCCACATACCTTACAAGTGTATTTATCTTACTCAATACACCACATTTTCTTGCATTTCCTAAACTACATTTTCTGCTTTGGAATGTCTGCTTCATGCAAAAATAAACACAGGCCAAATACTCAATGCAGATTTGAGAGCATATCCAACAGAGCTTTTGCATTAACTGAACATGGACCCATTAAAATAGGAAGCCAGGTCAGTGATAAAAGTGCTACTCTTCATATCCATTTTTTTGCAGAGTATACTCAAGACAAGAGTGGGAACTGTAACTGTGCTCATCTGACAACTATACTTCCAAGTATCCAGGGATTGTTTCATTTATTAATCTTGTGCTGATCCTGAAGGTGAGAAGAACTCAAAGAGAAAAAGTGTGAGCTCTAATTACAACGTTCCCTTCTCGACACGTTCCTGCTATAAAGAACTGAAGCAAGGCCATCTTTCTAAGGAATGTGCTTTGCACTACAGCAATTAACTTTAAAATAACTAGAAGCCAGCTGATGACAGGCAGTTTTCGGGCTGTAGCCCCAAGAACTGAAGTCATCTGTTTAAGGAAGGCACTAACTCTGCCTGTCTTAACCAGCATCTTTACAAATGAAGAAGCCAAATTTAACACACACATGGAGAACTTTCCATTACTTCAATCTCCAGTATAGCCCTGTTTGTAACCCAGTATCATCATATATACTACTTCAAAACGGTCTGACTACAGTTTTCCAAAGTTCTCACAAAAAGTGTATTTTTTTTAACTGAGACACATTTTATGTACTAAAATTCAGGTCTCTTAAAATGACAGGGAAAGATGAGTAGACATTGCAAAACCAAGTATTGTCTCCATTAGGGATTTTGGTTCAAAAGTGCTCAAACTTCACAGGGTACCCGTCACCTATTTATTCACTAGAATTTCCTCCACAGACCACATACAAACCCCACAGATGCAAAAGCTTCCAGGATAATGTTTATTTTCCCTCCTCCTTGAGTTGGCAGACACCAGCACATGTTGATCTTCAAGTTTTCTGTTTGGGGTAATTAACAAACGGCCACATTTTGACACAGATATGCTGTTAAAGTATTCTAAAAATGTAAGAAATAGATATGCATAAACTAAAACTACAGAAGTTACAATGATGTCCAGCAGTATCACCAATCTGTGTCTCTTAGCAACTGATTGTAAAAGTAGTTCCACCGAAATCAAGTAAATAGTTTGCCAAGGAAGTTGCTATCCAATGTGGGCAAGCTATGGCAAAACTGGACAGCAGTCTTCCAAATAGAACTGTGAACCAATCACTAGCATGTAACAAACAAGCAATAAACTTTGGTGTAAATTACATCCGCCAATACAATACTCCTGCTTTTCATCTTCTTATTCTCTTATTCACCCCCTGTCCTCAGCTAAACAATTAATTGCTTTTATTTAGGAAGAAAAGAGCAGAGAGTAAAAACTCCCTTTGAGAACTACAGATGTTAGAAGTTTTTAGGCTTCTGTTTGTGCTAGTGAAAGGGGTTTGTTCTTGTACATATATTTCCTAAATCTTGTTATACACATATTAAAAAAATCCACTTCTGAGTGATTCTGTCTGCAAAGTATCACCATATGGTAGTTTTCACAAATGATCAACTGTACCAAAACATCTAAAAATAACATCTTCCTTAAGTAAAATAAAAACAATTACCAGCAGAGACTTTTGGGTATAGTTCTGAGCTAAGAAATCAATACCACGTCACTGAAATGCTTCAAGTAAGTAAATAAGCAACCTCTGGAGAAAAATAGCACAGTCCTAAATGGCCCACAAGCATCAATGATAAATGTAACATACATGCTTTCGGTTCTTTCAAGAGTCTATTCTTAGATGTAAGACAAACCCAATCCATTTAATTAAAACCTTAGCTTACAAACACATCCACCAAGTAAGTGAAGCTTAACAAATCTAATTTGAATGAAAGGGACTAGCTGGGTAAAAGAGCAGCTCCCTGATGTTCCTTGCTCTAGTGGTTTCATGTAACCACTGATCACCAACTACTACAACAGCAAACATACAACACCCTTAAACTAAATGGGAGTTGTCTGTCTAAATATAGCTACTTTTAAATAATGCATTGTGAGTTATAAAATAAAGTGCTACTGAATTATTTAACAGGGGTCTCATCTTTAACAATGATATATCACTTTTAATTAAATTGAAAGAAAGATGTTTATATTTGGAGTTACATATTATTGTAAATTGTAGCCAGTAAAGCAACATTTTAACTCCAATTATGTCAGCAGTCAGTTTTTCCTATATATATCTGATTCACAGAAATAGAACTGGGACTCAAGCTAAGATAAGCAAAAGCAAGACTTGCAGAGCTGTCTTAGATCTTCAGGGATCCCAGCTTAGCATTCATTCACAGCCTTCAGATACAGAATATCCCACCCGTCTGTAACAGTTGGCAAGAATTGGCTGGGATCTCAATCTCACAAACCTGTGTCAGTAACATTCATAAAGGCATGTTTTCCTAATCCAAGTACCAACCTCCATGAAAGCAAACACTCCAATGCACTTAATACCACTACAGCTAATAAAGGCAACATGTTCTGTAACTTTTAAAACGTTCTGAAGACTGCCACACAGAAGGGTGTTAAAGTTGAAAGTTTGTGTAGAACTACAATTCCAACACAATGCAACAGTTGTATATTATTTACGAGAGTAACCTTTCCGCCAGACCTAACATCTGCAAATGCAAAATTAACATTTAGCAACAAAATGGAATGACACATCTTGTTTAGGAGGTTTCAGGAAAAAAATGCTTTCCACCTCACACAATGGAGTAACATTACTGTTTAACCACGCTTTCTGTTTAAAGGTGGCTGCCTTTCGCACGTAGTGCATGGAGGAAAAGCCCAAGGGAAGAATAGCACTAAGCAGACAGAACTTCACAAACTACTAACTTTAATGGGTGCTCCGTAGAGGAAACAACACCACATGACCTATTGTGTAGAAATCAAACCCTAAGTGCGATCAGTCCAGACCTGCATGGAGTCACTTTGCCCCTCAAAACAGATACTTCCCAGAAAAACCCTGATCTTCATGACATTACATCAACAAACTCTCCCCAATGGGGTTTTGTGCAGACCTCATCACCGACCATGCTTCGCAGAAAGTCATGGGATCCTTCTTCACAGCAAGTAAGCCTGTTTCATTATTTTTATGCTTTCAAATATCTGCTTGTTGACATTACTGAGGGGAAAAAATTAAATAAATACACCATGCATTAAAAAAAAAAAAAAAAAAAACGGGGATTCCACTAGGACAACTTCGGCAGCCCAAGATAGCCAAAAAACTGCATTAACTTTGACAGCTACTTTACGCATCCAATGCCACGAGCGACGATGTATAGAAGTTTACTTCTCTTTTCGCGAACTGCCCTTCAAAGTGGAAGCCGCTTTTCCCTCCGTGGCGGCACTCTCGCTCCCGGAGGGGAGCCCGACGCGCCACCGCGGGCTCGGTGCACAGCAGCGGCCCCCGGCACCGGGGGTGAACTAAAAAAGGGTGGGTGGCGGCTATGGAAAGTGGCGAGGAAGGGCTCGCTGAGCCAGCCCACCCGCGCCGCAGGGTGGCAGGGCGGGATCCCCGCGGCAGCGGTGCCCGCCGCCGAGGAAGAGGAGCCGGAGGCAAGGAGGGAGGGAGGGAGGGAAGGAGGGAGGCAGCCCGCCGCTTCCCCCACACCCAGGACGCCCGGCAGGGCAGGGCGGCTGCCGGGACAGGCAGCTTCCCCTCCGGCCAAGCAGAGCCCCGCCGCCCCGGGGGGCTCTTCCTGCCAGCCGGGGACAGATGTGGACGCAACAGCTGGACGGGGAGGAGGGGAGAGGAAAGGAAGGAAGAGGCACGGCTGTCTCACCCCCCACCTCCCCCCGCTCCGCCGCTCCCGGGGATGCGGGCGGGATGCAGCGGCCGTCCCCGACTCCGGGCTAGCCCCGCTCCGGGATGGGGATGGAGAAACTGGCCGTGAAGGCGGCGGGGCTGGCTGGCTCCTGCCCCCCTTACCTTGCTACGGATCTGGCCCGAGGTGGACACTTTCCGGATGAGTTTCTGGGGGCCCTCGTGCTCCCCTTCGCTGTCCGACGACTCGTCCGCCGGCCCCGCCGCCGCCGCCGGGGGTTGGGGCTGGGGCTGCAGCGGGATCCCGGCGCCGCTCATCCCCGACTCGGCCCCGGCCATCTTCCCGGACTCCTACCGAGAGAAAGCACACGAGCCCGGCTCAGCCAGGGCAGCCGCTGCCGCTCCCCTCCCTGGGGAGGAGGAGGAGGCGGCGCGGGAGGGTGGGGAAAGAGGCGGCGCGGGGGGGCGGGGATGGGGGCGGTGGCGGCCGGGGCTCTGGCGGAGCGCAGCGGAGCGGGGCCGCCCGGCCGCCATCTTCCGCCGCCCCCTCCCACGGGCAGGGGCCGAGGGCCGCGCCGGCCGCCTCCGCCCGCTCCCAGAGCCCGGGGCACGGCCACCCGCCGGCGGGCGGAGCCGGGCGGACGGGCCCGGCCCCCTGCGCCCCTGCCCACGGGGAGCGGCCCGGGCCGGCCGCCGGCTGCAGAGGGCGCCGGTGCCGGAGCCGTCCGGGCCGTCCTCGGCAGGAGGGTGCCCGCCCCACAGGTGAGCGCCGAGGCGAGTCCTCGGGCGGCGAAATGAGCGATGGAGAGTGGGGGGAGCGCCCGGCGCTCCCGCACCTGCCAGGGCTTCCTCGGACGTCCCGGCGTGGCCGGGAGGTGGGACCGGCCCCGGAGCGAGCACCGCCCGCCCCCGCCGGGCACCCCCGTGCGCGCCGTGCCCCGCGGTGACCCTCGGAGGGCGGCGAAACCGCGCGGGTGCCGTGCCCCGTCCCGGCCGAGGGCTGTGCCGCTCTCCCCGGGGAGCGCAGGATGTCTCTCCGGCACTTGGACAGACCGCATCTCATGCGATGGGCTCCTTATCTGTCAACCCCGTGGTAACTATCCGTCAGTGCCAAAGCCTTGGACAGTTTTAGTAAATTCATCTATTGCTTTCCAGTGATTTTCTCCTAATAGCCTAATTTTCTTGTTGTCCTATTCGTCTTTGTGAAGGAGCAGCCCTTCCTTCTGGGGAAAGAAAGGGTCAGTTTTCCTTTTTCATCTCATATCTGGCAGCTCGCACAATCTCGAAATGTCACCACATGTTCTGAATTGTGGGACTTCAAAATTATTGTGGCTTGTATGTAGTCAGTGTTCAAAATAAGTGTTTAAATCACAGCAATACTAAATAAAACACACAACTCCTAGCTGCGTGGACCGGATTAAACATAAGAAAGCAATCAATACTTGTGGTGTCTATGTTCCCACAATTCTATTTATATTTCCAGAAACTGACATCTCGTAACATGTTAATGTAATGCCACAGTACCTAAATACAAAGTATTTAATGAGGAAAAGTAGAAACTGTACAACCTGTCCTACACTGCAGACTCCTTGTCACAGTCTGAATTTCAAATAGTCCAGAGTTTTTGTACTCCAGCCCATTTCTTTTATTGGGGTTTTTATTTCTAGTAGTGTAAGGGAAAGCAAATATTTCCATGAAGCCTTGGAGTTCTTGTGGCTTAGTTCTGTGTTACTACACCAGATACTTCAAATACAATTCTACTACCGACCTCCACATAGGACCAATTGTGGAGGTTATTTTTTTTAAATATCAAAAGTAATATTTTAAAAAATCAAAATCTCTATTAAGTTATATTTTAAATTAATTTTGATCAAATTACCTACATGCTCTATTAAAATATTAATAAAGCCTAAATCCTATCATTAATACCACATCTCAAAATGATTGTGAAACTAAGGACTAGTTCTGTCTTATCTCACTCTTCACCTGAGGGGGAGTTCTCCATTTTTCAAAGGATGGGATCAAACTTTAGCAGGTGCAAGTATGCATTGCTCTCAGTAGGGTAATTTAGGGGACAGCTAGGAAGAGAGATAGTTAAAAGCAGTGTTCATGGACACTGTGTCTTTCCACCCTCCTTTCTTCCTCCTTCCCATCTTAATTTCAGGGATAGCAAATTATGCCAGAACATGTCTCGCTGTAATTCCTTCATTCTTTTGAAGGTAAATGTCACTTGAATATTGCAAGGGGACAACGAGACATAGTTTCCTTATTAATGCTAACGCATTGCACATAATAGTAACTGTGACTTGAGAAACACTTGGTGCTAACGGAACACAAGCAAGACTGACTACCTTTAATTCAACTGAATTAAATACTGCTGGCTAAAAATAGTAGATACTGCTAGAATACACACAATTCTTCAACTTCTTTTCATTTTTAGAGCTTAACTGTGAGCACTAGTTGCTGCACATTTTCTGCACCATGCAGAGGGCACCATGCATCTTCACCTGGGCTACCCCAGTGTGCTCTTCCTCACTCCTGACTGTCCAAACACAAAAGTGTGGTTACCAGGAGAGAAGGCACCTAGCCTTTCACTTCCAAGCAAGTCTCTTTCATCAGATCTTGGTAAACTTCAGAGTGCTATGAAAAAAACAAAATGTTTTGAGAGAAAATAGAAATGTTCTCTCAGGTTACTTAATGTGAAAGTTTTAGTAGCAATAACCTAAGTCTGCAAATGATAGGAAATGTCCCGCAAGAGCAGTTCAATGAGAATGTGAGAACATGGTTTCTGTGAAGTATGTAGTGCATTCTGTGAAATTACAGGCTCTAAAGTCTGCAGTTGTTTAATGTTTACAGCGTTCTCCAAAATGGAGAAACCAAGTATTAAGCATTGTTGAAAATACCCAAGTTACTCACTCGTTAGCATAGAAAGTTGTTTCTACAAACATATACATTGCCCAGGCACAAAGACAGTTTTAAAGATATCACTATTTCCACTCGTTCTTCTTTTCAAAGGTATTAATAGATAATCAGGGTCCAGCTCCAGCCTTTACCCAGATTAAGCTGCCTAAGCTAGCCATGAAGATCGTCTCAATAAGAACTTGCAACTTAACTTCTATCACTTCGTCTCACAGCTGGATTTCTCCCAGGTGATCAATGTCAGACTCAATATGAGAAATATTGGATAGCCTGTTTCAGCTCAGTGACCACAGCTACCAATACTCTGACACAAATGGTACCACTAGACTTCTGCAAGTTGGGCTCTTGAACGATGTGGAACTATATGCAGCCATTAAAAACACATACAATACTTGCACGTGCTGTGTCTTCCACTTAACAGTTTCACACTTCTTGGTAATGACCTTAAATTTCCTAACAGAAGCAAGGGAGTAAAAAGCATAAAAAAGGTTGGCATTTAAAGGAAGATACTCAGCTAACAAAAAACAGCTCTGCTGACATCATTTGTGCTATGGCAATTCGTATCAGCTGATGAGGTGCCCTTTATATACAATATATATTTATTTACACTGTGATGTTGTACACATTTTATATACATATATACATATATATACTGTGGGAGCATTTTAAACAAATTGAGTCTCAATAGTAGGATATGTCACTAAAATGCATATGCAGTGGAGAAAAAAATCTAAATACACATAGACTTTAGCATTCAGTACTGAAGATTATAGTTCATAATACAGATTACTGCACTATTTGATTCCAACCCTAAAACTCATTCCCTTTGTAACAAGCATTTTTACATATTTTTTTCTAATTCACTTTGGCATCTATAAGCTAAAGGTTTTTCTGTCCTTCACCTCAGAAAGTTCTTCTGAGGGAATTTGAATCAATAGTGTGTCAGATTAACAATGTATTATTCCTCATGTTTAAAAGATTTTGTTGAATCTTGGTGGTTAGCAATAGCTATGGTTTTTAACTGGGCTCCCCACTCTGAACAAGTTCATTTTAGACCTGACTGTCTGAACTCCCTCTGCAGATCGAATTAGTGATACTATTCTTTCTTAACTTCCTTACTTAGCAAAGAGGAAGCCAAAATATAACAACATGTATCCACACCACTGTTCAAGAAAGTGACTACATCGCTTCTGGCTGGTTTGGGGTTAGCCAAGGGAATCCTGTAACCTGTAGGTTTCAATACTCAGGAAACTACTAAACTCTGTTGTATGTTTCACAGTGAAAAGGTCCAAACCAGGCCAGGTAATAAAAGTAAACAGATGCTTTGTGAATGTGTTAGGACTTATGTATGTGTTTCAAGAGTAAGGTAAAGCCAAGACTCAGGTCTCATATGAAATATGAAAGTTGTGTATAGAGCTTTGTAAGTCATGCGTTACGTACATTTTTCCTACAAAGCCCACCAAACCTCCCTTGCAAGAATGCAGGGTGAGCCTTACATTTTAAGTCACTTTTACTTAGCTTTGTCATGGGGTCTTACACAACTCTTACTTGATTCAGGAAGAGCTTTTCCATTTACAAGTGTGCTGTGAGTTAAGGAAAGGACTTTATAGAAATCTGAAGGAGTACACAGACAAGTGCAACCCCGATTGGCAAAAGACTTGTGGCTGCATTTAATGTCCATCATTTATTTCTCAGAATAGCTGTAGGAAGAACACTTCCCAATAATCTGAAAATTTGCATGGATTATTAACTTGCACAGGTTCAAAACCTGCAAAAAAATAGTTTTCCCTATCTTACTGCTCTTTGTTTTGTGTTTTAAGAGCAGGGAGAGCGAGGTTTGCATACCATGTTTTCCCTTTCATCATTCAGGTCTTCACCTAAATCTCCCTCTGCCCCCATTATTATAAAAAGCCTGCTTATGAGCAGATGGAAAGAATAATGTGGCTCTTGCTACAAAGACCGTGTATTTTACCAGCAGGTTACCAGGTAAAGGATTGAGTGGATCAGCTGAAATTAGAGTCTTGTAAAGGAAATCGGTGCAGTGGTTAACCTTAAAACTGCATTCATGGATGTACTCTTTAACAAATGCAGCAATGAAATGATAAACATGACCCAAATCCTGGCCCTTACGGGGGGAGGGGGAAATAGAGGAAAAAAAAGATGTGCTCCTTGTTTATCTAAGCCATGCACACAGAAGGAAACGGGCTTGGATACTTCAGCCAGGACTCTGCATTTCCAAGCGGAGAGGGGCTGCAATCCATCTGCCTCCCGAGTTTCAGCTGAGTTTTGGATGACGGCAGCAATTTAAATGTCACTGTTTAATAGGAAAACGCATTCACAGGAATTGACTTCGCTGCCTTCCTCCCACGATGTCTTCATCTCTACAAGCAAAAATCTCGGGTTTCCCTTGCCTGATCCTTTCAATATCAGCTCCATGTTACCGGAACACACACACAGCTGTTTTCCCTATCACAGCTGCATCTCCGGCAACAGTTTCGGGGCTTGAGGACTGCAGAGGGCAGCGAAGGGGGATGTTCAACTTAATAACAAAAATTAGGACAGTAAAAATATGTTTGTGAGGACTACAAATCCTAACAAAGAAGGGAGTGAACTTAGTTCGTTGTGAGTATCTCCAGGGCTCAGCTGCTGCTTTCCTGAGGGTGCGCACACCAAGCCACGCAAAGAATGGGTCTCCCCTGTTTGCTCTTTAAAACTGGGTTTACAAGTAAAACCTGGACCAACGAGTTAGCAAAACATGGTACAGCCATCTAGAGGGGAGCTTGGCAGTGGCACGGGTCCATGCTTCATGCTGCCTCGCCAAGTTCAGGGCTGGAGGCAGCCTAGCCTTGACCTCTTAGATAGCCTGAAATCTCCCAAGCAGCTACCCAAAGCCTATTTTTAGCCTTCCCCGCCTGATGTGTGTGTGTTTGCACAATGGAGAAAAGCCCAGGAGCGGGACCAGACTGCCCTGAAAAGGGAAATCTGATTTTATCGCCTGCTGAGGATGCCGGTGACATGATTTCCTTTGGTTGGAAGGAGGGTCTTCGAGTTGCTTAAACAAACCGCAAAGGCACCTCACGGCAGCTTTCCTCCAGTTTGAGCATTTCCCTCCCTTCGTAGCGGTTCAAAGGCAGGCACTTTCCCCCCACCCCACGAGGCAGGGTGACAGCCGGGTACCCCCAGCCCCGTCCCGCTTTGCCGCCGCGATGGGAGCAATTCCCAGCCTAGAGCCAGAGGAAGAAGGGAGGGAAAGTGTGTGTCTCTGGAATCTGCCTCCCAACGCTGCTTGGACACGTTGCTTTTGCTGTGCTAAGAGAAGGAGTTTAACGATGTCAACATCCAACCCACCCCCCTCGGCAAAGTTGAAGGCAGGGCTCTCTCTCGGTGCTAATCCCAGGCTTTCCACCCGGGCAGTGAAACTCAGAAAGGGCAATGAACTCCGCGTCTCCCAGAGGGACGAGCTCGTCAGCAAATGGCCAGACACGGCGGGGGCGAAAGGCTCCCACCCCCTGCTCCCCGCGGGGAGGGGACGAGCACCGGCGGCCGGGCTCTAGCGCGGAGCGGGGTCGGAAGAAGGGAAGGGGGGCTGGAGGGCACAGATAAGGATGATAGCCCGACCCCCCGGCTGAACAATACAGGCAGGAAAAAGGGTAGGAAACGCCTGTGCAACGGCAAGGCACGCATGTACCTACCAGCTCCTCCCAGGCGGGGCTGCGGACGCTATAGGAGGGGTACCCATGCTCTTCCATCGCCCCGCAGCAGGTCCCCAACCTCCGCGGGGAGAGCGCCGACGGGCAGCGGAGCTGGGTCCGCCGGGCTGCGCCTCCCTCCCGCCGCTGCCGCTGCTCCGGCTGGCAGCGCTTCCCCGGCGCCGCTCGTCCTCCCCCCACCCCGGCCCCGCTCCTCCCTTTTCTCCCCGGGCTCTGTCCAGGCCCCCTCCTCCCTCCCCGCCCGGCTCCTTTCCCTCCCACGGCCACCGGGCTCAGCCCGGTTCCCGGGGGAGCCGGCCTGCAGCTGCCGCGCCGCTCACATCATCGCCGCCCCCCGCACGCCGCACGCCGCCCGCCGCGCTGTCCCGGGCGCCCCGCTCCCCGGCCCCTCCCGCCCGGGCAGCCCAGCGGATCACGGGCAAATCGCCTTGGCCCTAAGCCGGTTTACGGCCGCTCCTGCTGTCGGCGTCGCGGCAGGGCCGGCGGGCGAGGATGCGCCCCGCGGCGAGGGGAGAAAACCCTCGGTGCGCCTGGAGCCGCTCCTGCCCGCCGGGACATGCCGCCTCCCTCTGCCCCAGGCTGGCCCCGCTGGCCCCGGTGCGGGGCCGGAGTGCGGGGTCTGCAGCCCCGGGGGGCCGGCCGGGTGTTGCGGGGTGCATCCCTGCTCCCGCATCACCCTGCCCCGAGTCAGCAGGGGGCCAGAGTCAAGACCCTGGTGCTGGGACAGCCCTCTGGCCCCACTCCTCCCGGAAGGCTCCGAGAGCGCAGTACTGGGCTTTTGACACCCTTTGGATGTTAAATTGAGTGTGGAACGGCACCTCGTGCCCCCACAGCAGCACCGGCTGGTCCCACGGGCACGTTAAGACAAACTCCGGGGAGCTGGGACACGCCAAAGCCACTGTGGAACAGATAGCACGGATGTGTACGCCATGTCTGACACAGCGGGGTTCTAATTTCCACCTAATTTCTAATGGCTACCACACCAACCTTATGAAGCAGCAGGATTTCTCTGACCTCCATTACACCTTTTATTAATACAGAGTGTGTATATTTCAGCCTTCTCGGTTTACTAGATACCAGCATCCCCTTGAACACCAGCCAAAGCATTATAACTCTTCAAGTGGATGTTGTATCGCCTTTGAACTCAACACTTTCACTCATTTGTTTCTCCTAGTGGTTGTGGAATAGCGGGATATGTGAAAAAGTAGGACTGGAGGAGAGACAAAAAAAATGAAGCTTAGTGACCATCCAAAATAATGGCGTTCTTCACTTTCAGTTTGCCCTTTTGAATTTGCAGATACCATGTTTGATTACAACAAGTTGTCTTCAGATCATCTACTTGGTAAGTGCAAACATAGACAAGAAATTGCATTTCACAAGCAAAAATAAAGGAATTTGCATTTGTAATAGTTTTATTTTCATCTCTTTTCATTTTCTTTGTGTTTTAAAGCTTTTTCATACCACAAAAAAGGCACACTGACATCTGAGCTTTAGCTTTCGCAAAATACATCTGTTTACAAAGGCGTAGGAGTACTATTGGTGCAAAAAGATTAATCTTATCTACTCATATTACTAAGGCTATAAAATACTCCCATGAAGTTAAGATGGTGTGCCACTAAGTCAGGCCCGAAGAATTGCCACAGCAGCTCAGCTCATTTGAGGAACTGAAATTGCTGCACTTCTTCCAGATGTAGAAAAGGGAACTGTTTTTGTTGATAATAAGTTTATCAGCAGTGAGTTGATGAACTGCCTTGATGGTAAGAGTGTAACCTCAAAAGGAAGAAAACAAGATGACTTAACAGCATTTTGGGTTTTGGAAGGTAGCTTTCTAAAGCTAGTGTCGAGCAACAGTTAGTTGCCCAAGGACGTCTGGTCTCCTTCCCTTTGTTCCCTGAGTGTGAGAGACTGCTGAGGAATGTCATGTTACAAAGCGCTTTACACTAAGAAGCAGTGTCAGAGTAAGATTAGTCAGCTCCCCTCTTTTCCTCATGATGCACAGGAGGATCTCACATGATAGTTTTTTATACCTCTCGACATCTGGCCTCTTTAGCCTTGGTCATGATGGAGCTTTGTGGCAAAAGTCACCTGCCATGAAATATGTGTCATTTATAGTCTCTTGCATTCCCTTGCTTGCTGAACCACAAAAACAGCCTCTTAAAACTCTAAGAGTCTTGAAGTTACTTCTTCAGTTCACACACTGTATGTCCCCTTTCGCCCTGAAATTCAGATTCTCGCTGTGCCTCCAGCCCCATTTTCTGTTTCATCTGCCCTGAATCTTACACGTGTGACTAGATATGCGATTGTGTTCACCTCATTTCATCCCCTGGAGTTCAAACCTTTCCACTTTTCCATAAGTGGAAAGCTAATATAGGCCCCAGAAGATTATAACAACCTATTTAGGTTGGAGGTGTATTTCAAGGTCTTGTTGAATAACATCAGTTGCTGCACAGATCCTGCTGGGCCTAAGTGAAACCTATGTAATGCAATTCAGCTCGGCCCTGCCCTTTTGGGCTCCTGAATGCCAAATCTGATTTTTCAGTTCTTTCTGTCAGTGTGACAGATTTCTGTCTTTGCTAAGGAGCCCAGCCCTGTGTGATTTCCCTCTGCTCACTGAGTCAAAGAGCACAGTTCCTGATGAGACTGAGGTCTCTCTGCAGCTTGACTGAGCTGGTTGAAAATCACAGGCCAAGGATTTTGCTGGAAGATGTAATTCTGTCAAAACCAACAAAGAATTTAAAGACAGATGTCAGAATCACAGGATTATTGGGATATTTTTCTTCAGGGGCACACTGCTGCACTTACAGAGGGCCCATTTACAGAACTGTAGTCAGGCCCAAGCAAGGATATGACAACCCATCCTTATGGGGAAGAAAACACCTAAGGTATGTTAGTGAGGGGTAGAGGAGCCGCCTGCTAAAACAAGGACTGATAGACTGTTTCCTTGGGAAGATGGGAAGTTGGACTGGGAGAAAAATCCACTGGAGGCAGTTGGAGCAGGAGCAGACAGTGGTTCTTTTAACAGGTCTACCAAACTGCATCAAAACATCTCCAACACTGCCTGGGGTCGATTTCATTTCATTCTGTTCTTTTTTTTTTTATTTTGTGCCAAGTCATGTTTGTTGCCTGCATTTTCTAAGCAAAATATTTTGAATATATTGGACACACTTCAACATATGAACTTTGATCCTGATGCTGTGGTTGGACATTCACAAGAAGGTCCCCACCACTTCAAGCATTTCCATTCTCTAGGGGTGGAAAAATGAGCTTTCAATTTTTTTCCTATGTTGAGGTAGAAATGCATTAAAAGAATGAGTTTTTTTATATTTTTCTGTATTTTTCCACCAGCATTGCATTTAGTATATATGACATAGCAATTATGCACCAATTCTCATCAATTTATGCTAACATGAAACTTCCATCTTTACTTTGCATATAGTACCAAACCTAATTGGAGTAAACTCTTCAATGAAATGTTGTTCGTCATTCTCTTCACTGTAAACATGCCAGTTGGCCTTTTAAAAAAATAATTTTTCATAATATTTGAAGGTATGATTTTACCAATATGGTAGTTAGGTAATTCTTGCCGGCCAGACAGGTAGTAACAACCTGCAGTGGGACGTTAAAAAGAAAAATGTTTTAAAAGCAGAGCAAAATGTACATACCTCTCTGGTAATCCTTCAGATAGAACTGAAGTAACAAAATGGGTCATTCAAAAAATAAAGATATATTTTTTTCAGTAACGTCCTGATAGTTTCCTTGAAATCCACTACTTTCTGCTTGTAAGAGCATCAAAACTATTGAACAAATTCTGCATTTCTCCCAGTTTACAGGGCCTACTGCCTGGAGCTCACATTGACACCTGAGAAATCTACAGTTTTCTTTCATGGACTTCCTCCAACATGTGCATTCTTCATTATTATTATTCCTGTCATCAATCTAACAACTGCTTCAGCACATACCTACCTGTAAGCAACAGGATGGTTTTAAACAATTCCCTTGATTTTTGGGTTTTACAAATGGGAAATTATTTATACAGCTAGAAGAATTATTTTCTAAATGAAGTGCTTTAGAAAGAAAGAAGTCACTGAGAGAAAAGCCTTGGGAAAAACTGTTTTACTGGAGGAGCAGCAGAGCCATGGAAGGACAATCCATCATCCACTTCATTTCCCTCCCAGCATTATTATTTCCCCTTCTAAATTCCCCACCCCTGCTTGTTCTGCTGGCATGGAGAACCACCTCAACACCTCCTTCTGATCACCAGCATCAGGGACTAATGTTTTCAAAGGTATTTTCCTTACGGATTTTATTCTGAGACATCTGGGGGGGATTGTTTTTGTCATCTCACCCCTTTGGCTGCTCTGGTTTTGTGCTGCAGTCAACAGATACCCTGAAAGTCAGAAGAAAGATTACATGAAAGCACAGATGGCTGTAGATGGTGCTTGCTGAAACCACTGCTAACCTTCACTAACCACCTCTTCCAGTGCTCCTGGCTGAGGCCACGTACTCATACATTTATTTAAGGATATTGGTAAACCAGGCTTAAGACATTTTAGCTTCATTTCATATAATCACCTTTGTCAAGAGTAATTCACTCCAATCTCTTAGACCCTGGATGACTAAGACTTTAGATCCTTCCTGGAGGTTGCAGTTAGTAAATGACCTAAACCTGCTGCCTGCAATTTGTATCTCATTCCCCATAAATATGTGGAAACCGTTCCACGTGTCTTTGCTAATAACTTTTGGTGGATTTAGAGGTTGTTTTCCCACATTTCTACTCTCAACCAACCTAATTTCATTCTCATCATTGACCTCTCAGCTCACACTTTAGAGATGTTGCTTGTGGCTTGCTTGAAATGCAGGGTCCGTTGGACACCATGCTCCAGCTGAGGGCTCACCTTGAATAACATCAGCCTGGGTTTGCCCAGGTGTGATGGACATACTCCTTGATTGATCATCCTGACCATTGATGAGGATATTCAGACATCCTTCCTGTCTGTGTGTAAAGCAGGACTTCCTCCTGGTGGCTTCTCTTTAGATCAGTGAGCACCAAGGAATATTTCAGGTGAAACAAGGTTTCCTAGGAAAATATCAATCAGTGTCAAAAGCTTCCCATCCACAGGCCTGGTTTGTTTGAAATTACTTGTCCTTGAAAAGCCTATATTAGTTATATCCCTCCCTGTTATCTTTTAAGTAATTAGGGACATTTTATTTTTATTTTGTGAAGAATATAAGTTTATGTGATGGATCAGTAATTCCCAAGTTCCTTCTTTTGATCCTTTTCTAAAGTTTCACTTCATAATACAAGACCTGAAATTATTGAACACTGGATGTGTTCTAACCTCATTTTTACATATGAGCCAAACACCTCTGATGGAGCTTTGCATTTGTGGTTGCCCACCTTGAGATGCCTGGCACAAACTTTTCTATCCTTTGCTTTGAACTCATTCAGACCTTGCAAATACAACTTTTTGACAAACATTTATTCTAAAAGAGAAAGGTAAATGACTAGTAAAGCATGAAGGTTACCAATGTGATACTTTAAAATCACAGAAAAATTAATAAATATACTACTTCTGAAATGCTCAGAACTAAAGTGGAGGTTTTCATTAAACAATCTCCAAAAAACTAAAGAAAAACTGGAATGGGAGAGGAGCTTTTCTCCCAACAGTGCGAAAGGAGAAAACTCTGAAAAATGTGGCAAAATTGTTTGATTGGAAAAAGGAAAGATCTAGCCCACCAAACAATTTGGCAATAACATGGAGCCATTTCTTTTATTGTGTTCTAATAAGCACAGTATTGCTTTCCAATTACAGCAAGTCAGTATATAAAGTCCCTACTTTGGTAATTTTTCTTTTCTAAGTCTCTCAAGGTACATATTCAAATAAAAATTAATACAGATTTTTTTTTAGTCCTACTCCCCTGCTTAATAGAGGAAGGAGACAGAATTTTCCCAGTGGAGTTTTATAGCTTGCACAAGTGAAAGAAAGAGGCAACTGGATGTGTGGAAGTGGTGGGTAAGTATGAACACATTGGTGTGGCCAATCTGAATAAGTTACATGATGGACTCAGATCCATGGTCCTGGTCTTCTTTGGAGGTGAGCTAGGGAAAACTGAGACAAATATTGTTGTCCTAGCAGAAATGAAAAAAATAGAAAACTTTTTTACCCCAGAGCTGGTGGATGTAGTGCTGAAAACCACAGTATTTCCATGGCCAAGACAGTAAGGTATATGTTTACTTTTAAGGATGCAGTTTGTCCCTTTTATTTCATTTCTAGCACATGCTGAAAGAACACTGTCTCAGTGGGGAACCTTGCAAATTGACAGGTTTCAGAAGAGAAATATCTGCTGTATAAAGAAGGTATGAAAGGAAGGAAGGAAGATGTCTATGAGAAACAGTAGAGAATGAAGGATGAGACTGTTTACTTTTCTCAGATGATACATTTTTTGACAGTAACAAATAAAAAGAGTTAGTTACTCCACAAAGACCACTATTAAGTAAAATGGATGCTTTTACCAATTGAGTCAAGAATAACAAGATTAAAGTAATTCTTACTATAAATCCAGTAATTTAAATTCAATTATCTCAGGGACAAATTGCTCCAGAAAGTTTTTCACAGTTTCTATTAACTTAATGTGGAGTTGAAATTCTGACATTGCTCTAATAGTCTTCCCATATTACTTTCAAGGGATCCCATCAGATGGTTTGCATAGCTATTTTTACTTTCTAATAAAGAGAGGGTGTAACGTGACTTACCAGAAAAGAAAATAATTTTTTGTTACTTTAGCCTTATTAAAGTTATATTTCTAATTTAAAGAAATAGTCCTAATCCACAGAACAGCCGTAGGGAACGGGAGAACTCCAAATTAACATTGGCTAGATGTAACCAAGCCAAGTTTAGATAAATTAAAAACTAAACAAAAAAGGACATTTCTCTGTGTTTGAGATTTAAAAAGCTGAAATGTGGAGGGGTGAAGACTGCTGTTACTGGGTCCTGAACATGGGCATCATTGTGTCATTTACCACAGAAGTAGCATATGAGTAATGTTTGGTTTTAGGGAAAAATATTTTATTGTCTTACTGAAGATTTGCACAGTTAAAATTTTTATATTATTAGTACTACAATGATGTGCAATGAGCAAGTAGGTACTACTATTAGGGACTTGCAACTTTAAGAAGTATATTAATAGAATTTATCAATCTGAATTACTGCTGCCAAATAAAACCATACCCAGGCATGTATGCTTCTAACCCCTCCTTGATATTTTAGGACCAACCATGTTGCCTAGAACCTAGCTGGTCCCAAAATCTTACTTCACAGTGTGGTGAAATGAGATTAGTGAGATTTTTCTAACAGTAGTGGAAATCCCTCATCACTTGATGGAAGAATTGTGACTGCTGGTGGGTTCTGCCAGCCCAGTCCACAGAGGGTGTGGAGAGGTGGAAAAGGCAGGTTTGTCCATCCTGCTGGGATGCTGTGTGGCATGGGAGACAGATCAGTTTGCTCATGTCACAGTGAACAGATTAGCCAGACTGTGAAATACTGAGGAGCTAAATCTTCCCTTGTGAGGAATAGAGCGAGGCAATGGGGACTAGCAAATACACTTTTGACAAAGTGAGTAGCAAAAGGGCAAAGTTTGAAGATACTTTATGCTTTATGTTTTTCTGTACTACTACAATGTCAGAACAGTGATATGATTTACAAGCAACTTTTTTTCCTGTGTGATGTTTGTGAAACATAGAGGGGGTTTCATATCTGAGACCTGGTGGGTGAAACTATGCCAGGTGGAAATGTTTGTGATTTGAATGGAAAAGTACCAATCTGATAAACCTAGAAGAGACTGAGCAGCTCCTGGTCAGCCAGATTTATTAGGCAAGAGTTTCTAAGATGAAAGCATCTGAATCCCATGGAAACAAGCAGAGAAGGATTTAGAGATTGTGATTGTATTTGCAGATGTCATGAAGACCAAGGGGATGATGAACCATGAAAATGGTAAATCATTGAAATAAATTATTTGGATTGGTTGGTGAGATGAGCATAAACAAATATATTTCTAAACAGAAAAATGCAAAACTTTGTGCTGAAATAAAAATTTTGTAGGAAATCTATATCTTTATAAGGGATTCCTTATGGCGTGTCTCTGTTTTGATAAGGTTCGAGGGCTCATGGTCATTAATCAGCTATGTAAGTTCTAAAGCCAGAATCAAATGGTAAATTTGATTTATGAGTAGAATTTCTGGTACCTGTGAGGAATATTGCCTGTGTACTTGGCACCAAGGTACATACACCTGCAGCATGGCCTCTGGTTCTGTGGTACACAGTCCAAGACAAATTATTATTGTTTAGGAAGGGTGCAGGGAAGAGCCTGCAAAGCAGCTGAAAGACCAAACATCCTTTGTAGTTAAAGACTCAGGAAATTTGTCCTGATTAGCATGAG